>NW_027273862.1:19352500-19952500 GCF_046630095.1 Trachinotus anak | reverse complement strand
CAGAATTTGGTACAAACATTCTTGGTTTCTAGATGATGAATCCTGATGACGTTGGTGGTAGCCTGACTTTTCCTCTATCAGGCCACCAGAAAGTTGTGGTTTTCATTGAAATGTCTCAACAATTGTTGGATGGATTCCTATCAGATTTGGTAAACATGTTCATGCCCTGCTCACAAAAAGTGCTTTGGTGATCCTCTGACTCTTCATTTAGTGCCATCGTCAGGTTTAGACCCCTTGGTCACTTTGGTTTAGACCCAAATACCTGCAAAACTAACAACACTCCCATCAATTTTTCAGAGCAGCTAATAAATGGAACTAGTTGTTTTGGTACCTTTGTTCTGCACACTAATTTCGGGTGTAAGCAGGATGCATGAGTGAGAAAGTGTGAGTATTTTTGCTTGTTCATTATTGAACATGTGTGAATTTTCGCATGTTTATGATGTACTCCGCACATCTGGATGAACATCTCTTTGGTGTGATAAACACTCACCCATCAACCTCGATCTGCTTTCACACGGCCCCCACAGAGCAGTATCTCCAGCCCAACTACATTTCACCTCTCTTCACTGCCTATTAAATGTCACCAAGCAAAGTTACTGTGGACCGTTTGGGCATTTTAGTGTAATGCAATCTGTCAGACAGCTGTGTTATATCAGCTTAGAGTCTGACTCCCTTCTTGTCCACCCTGGCCCATCAGAGTTAGAGTGCCCCGAACCTGCAAAGATCCTCACTCTCTCAGCACATCTGTTCAGCCAAGAAATAAACAGATCTGCAGGGCAGTTCATACCTGCAGGGCCTTCTGGCAAATACTAATGTATACAACATGAAAAATGGTGCCTGCTACTGTGAGAGGGGGCATGACATCTGGCATATGTGGAATGTGGACTGTATTTGCATTAAGCTCTGAAACAAACACAGAGTCAGACAAAAGACTTGGATCATAGTTTGAACAATCTGTGATTATTTAGCGTCAGAGCTAGCCAACCTCATACAATGAAACCCAAATGAAAGCACAAATGAATGGCAGAGATGGTAAAGTAGTCATGACGCCTCTAGCATACCAGTTCAACCACAATTCACCCCAGGAATACTTAGGGTATGACTGAATTTGTTCCTTAAAAGGGATGAATGAAAGCGAGTGCATTTACTGGAGCTCTGTTACCAGGCAGAATATTTTATAGGGTAAATTAAACAGTGAATGAGGAACGAAATGAGAGGGTGTGGTGGTGATTTATATAAAAAGGTAAAAAGCACATAACCAAGAAAACATAAAATGAAAAGTTTGAATCTACTGCAGGAGCTGAACATTCCCAGGAGCTGAAATGTTCCTCCTCATTCCTCTTCCTCCACACAAACACGTTATGGGAGGCTGTGACCTATATTTAGTACAGTGCTGTAACAATAGAGCATTTCCCTGGGTGTAAAAGTCACAGTGTAGGGTGAGAGTTTTTGTTGCACTGACCCTCTCTGACCTCCACCCACTGCCACAGAAATGATCCCAAGATTGAAAATGGAAATGGAGTAGAAACAGCATTAGAAAACTTGTTGACAAAACAATCTCTACTCAAGGTCCACTTACTCACTTATTCTGGGGCTTTTGATTGAATCACATGATCTTTATAATCTTTACAATCTTGAAATTGTTTTTTCAACTGTTGTTTCCAAGGCCAAGAATGAACTGTCAAGCCTAAAATTAGTAACATGTTGTTGTTTTTACCTATTGACTTTTTTATTTTAGTTAACATGAAACACTGAGTACTACACATTTGTGGCATTCAATATAAAATTGATATGAGAATTACAAAATACATCCACAAAGACTTGTGTCCTATTATATCCCTCAAAAATAGCAAAAGTTTGGAAAAACAAATCAAAGAAAGGAGAAAGATAATAAAATGGAGCAATATTAGAAAACTTCACTATAGCATTGAAGAGGTGGATGGGGCTGGGGTGCAGTCAGGGGTGAACGGGGCTGGCCTGAGCACACAGCCATGCGGTGCAGCTGTGTTCAGAATGAGAGTCGGGGATGTGTAGTTGCCCATTCTGACAATTTTGTGGTCTGTTAGTGAGGAAGTCCATAATCCATGGGCAGAGTGAAGTGGTTAATCCCAAATTTATTGAGTTTGTCTACCAGTTTATGGGGGATTATAGCACTGAAAGCAGAGCTAAAGTCAACGAATAGCATCCTGACATATGTGTTTGGAAGCTCCAGGTGTGACAGGGCCGTATGAAGTGGAATTGAGACTGCAGATTTGTTTCCTTAGCAAGCAAACTGGTGGCTGCTCAGATCAGTGGGGTTGGTGGTCTTGATGTGAGATAGAAGCCTCTGAATGTACTTCATAAAAACTGGGGTTAGGGCCACTGGGTGATATTCATTAAGGCTTTTAACTGCTGTTTTTTTGGGCGCGGGGTGAAAACAGCCTGTTGTAGGGAGACGTTAAAGAACCTTTGGCTGAAGTGATTTAGCTTCCAGAACACATTAAACATGTGAAGTGAATGTGCACTTTGCACCTTTTGTGATCTCAGTTATTTATTATTAATTTTATGTTGCCATTATTCATTTTCATTTTATTTTTTAGATCTATTATTTTCTTTATCACAAACTGACTCTAAAGCCATGACAAAAATTGAGGAAAACACAGGATTAGGGCAAATAATAAGACATGTATTTGAAATAAACAACTATTACAAAAAGAAACATGTGAAGGTGTGGTCATCAGTAAAATCAGTGGTGTGAGTGCATGAGTGTGATGTATTAACTGTCAGGAAATGTGGCCGCATGAACACAAAGTTAAAAATGCACTGAGGAGCCAAGGGAGACAGCCTAAGGAGGCAACCTCTTATAGAGCGGAAGCACTGGGCCCAGGTGCTTCCAACTATGATCTAAACAGGACTCCACCCTCCAGGTACCTACTGCACAACAAATAAAAAACGTAGAATTAGCATAAACTCTCAAAATTGGGCCAGGAGACTGTCATATCTCCCAGTCCTTATTTGTATCCAGTTGTTTGTAGACTTGCTTCCCTGTAAATATTAAGTAATTTGAAGTGATTAAACTGCAGACGTTAGTTTAATGCAGCTGTGTGGATGAGGAACTCTTTGTCCTCTTTGCTGTCAAACAGTTTTAAACTGCTGATTCCTGAGAAAAGGAAACACTGACTAAGAACACATTTGTTTCCAGGCATGTGAAAAAGAGCTTGGGTTCTGCAGGGAAGGCCAGTGGCCAAAGTTCAAACCTGTAGCCACACAGAGATTATACTGAACAACCATTTCTTATAATTATGTGAAGTCATTTTCCCCCATGTTTGCCTTCTTTGTCAATGTTATGTAATGCAGCCATATGCTTCCAATCCACAAGAGAGAGTCAGGAGCAAAGACAAGCACAAAAATTCCCCAGAAACTTTATCTTGCAAAGCACAGATAAACATATCAGGGAATAGCTCACCCCCCTCGGAGTGTTTGTTTAAAGGTAGCCCTTGAGATATTGCATAGACAAATGATGGGAGGGAAGGGATTTGATAGTGAACAAGTACACAAAGATCATCCGGTGCCGTTCAGAACATGTAACAAGCACCAGTGATGATTCATTCCTTAATGTTTTTATCATGATGCAAGATTTTTTGGAGCGCAGAAAAAGATTTTAGACCATAAATGAGCTCACTTTGTTTCCCCAGAGGATTGTTTTTGCTCCTCTTTGCTTTGTGTGTGTGTGTGTGTGTGAGTGTGTGTGTGTCTGTGTCCTGCGTCGGTTTCCACGATTGGTGTGCCCCACGGCCTTTGCTTCAGTGGTTGTGGTACTTTAATGACAGTAGCACCGTGCCATGGTGTTGTGATATTACTTGTTGCCCAGGACTACATTTCCACTCTTGCATGATGATGTCACTGTCCACAGAGTTTCCACCACAGCAAAGGGACTGCGGAGATGAAGCGGGTGGGTGTGTGAGTTTGTGACGTGAAGTCATACCGGCTGCGTTTGCACAGGAAAGAGGGTTGTGATGAACAGAACCATAAAGGAGAGGTGCTGTTTTCATTGGTCTGGTTTTCAGGGACTCACCGTCTGGATCAGTGTTATTTAAGTCAATAAGGAACTCTGTAACACACACATGCATGCATTCGAAAGTAAGCAGCTCTCCATTTTACAGTATATTTGCCCTCCATCCTTTAATTTAGGGTTACATAAGTTATTCTTCCTCTCAAAATGGCACTAAGGAGATATGAATGGTAGATAGTGCATGGGAAATGGAAATAATTGCATAAGTGACTTAAAGAATGCTCCTTTTAAAATTTCCATTTTCTTAATTACAATTTTATCTGCAGAGTTAACATAAGTTAGTTTCCAAGTGCTAGCCGAGTCTGTGGTAAAATATAAGCAGCACAGTGAAACATTTGAAACTTAAAGGTACAATCCATGTATACTAAACAGATATCTCCACTACTGAAACTGAAAACACAGGATTAGAACCTGTTTCGCTCTTGCACTAAAAGGAATAACATTAAATGATAACTCACTTATCAAATCTTTCTGATGCTGCACAAACAACACTAAATCTGATCAAAACACTACAGTAAACTGATCACATATCAAAATTATTATTTATATTATTATGTACAATACAGGCATCTTAAAATTGTATACTATTGTATTATACTTCTGCTTTTGTGTAAATGAACTCAATGTTAGTGTTGCAAATCTCCTTCCAGTGTAACCCTAAGACTTTTTGAGCTCTGTTTGTCTGACATTATCAGTAACATAAGACACTTATTTATGAGTAATAATTTACTTATAGTGCTAATAACATGAAATTTTAAAATTGCTGATAAATCTTTTTTAATCCAGGCTTTTTGTACTTTTCCGACTGCAAAAAGGAGCATTCTGCAGTGTTGCATGTCCTTATGAGGAGTTATGTGTAATTTAAAACTATGACCCTTCGAAATTCTGCACTACATGTATGAGGTACCGTATCACTGACTCATGACTCAAATTTACTTACTTACTTAAAAAATATAGATTGGAAATTGAGTCAGAGAGCCCTTCTGGTTTGCCTCCACCTCCTTCAGACGGTTGGAAAACAGTACCAAGAAAATCTAAAATATCAGTGCAAGAGAATTTATTAGCCTAATATTTCTGCCAAATAATGAGTCTGAGTCACTGGCTAATATGTTTGATAATGAAAAAAGATGTCTGTGCACTTTGATGGTGCAATTTGCTGCAGTTTCATTGGATAGAGAGATGAGATTAGGTGTTGTAACAGAAAAAAAGTTTAAAACCTAAACCACCAAATCTCATCAGTTTGACAGACAAAACACCAAAGATTAAACACCAAACAGAGGCCCTGAAAGAGACTCATGTGACAACAGAATTTATGAACTCTGACTTTCCTATGTAAATACTGTCGTATAACAATAATGTAATAATGTAGTTATAGAATCCAATTAAAACATCTTCAGCATCTCTTATTTTTTAGTCTTTAACTACACAGTAACAACAGCTTATGCAGGCTCTAATATAAAGTGTTGACTGTATCCCAACTCTTTTCCCCCAAACTTCAGTTTTGTTTCCCAGAACTGTACCGTCAGTACCCAGTATTTACAAGAATACTAAAAACATAACCTTTACTTCTTCTCTCTGAAATTTCCAGTTGTCACTCCTCTTGTTCCACATGGCCTTCTCGTCTTCCACTGTACCAACATTTAAGTAGTTTCCTCCTGACTTTGCTGATTCCCTGATCTTTCATCTAAGACCACCAACAGATGACATTTTAATTTTGTCCAATACAAATACCTGCAACACTAATGACTTTTCCATTACTCACTGCATTTATGTCTGGCTACATTCATACTGAGGGCAGAATATGTCTAGAAAAACAAACAACCAAAAAAACATATTGATCATTAATTCATATCTTCAGATTTTACCACATTTGGCTGCCTGACAGTTTGCATTTGTGCACACAACTGAAATTTATTTTGATATTTTAAGTTTAGTTCATAAGTTCATACGTTTAACTTCCTGTTCTCACACATTTTCACAGACTTTTCCAGACTAAACTACCTCAAAAACTTCTAGACTTCCTTTTTGGCTATAAGACACTCACCACAGACTGAAGCATCTCCACAACAAACACAAACGTTCACAATGCCTTACCACGTCATTGCTACGTTTGCAAGAGCAGAAGTTAAATTTAGATTGTACTGGACTGTATGCGATTCAAATACTTCCGTGTCTAGAGGTCTTCTGCAATTTCTGCAATGTTTAGTTCAACTATAGTTCAACCTGATATACTGTATCTACATAAATATCAGGAGAAAAGTTTGTTTTACATACAGCTAGATATTGAAAGGTTGTTAATCACTGATATGTTACTTCCTTTACCTGTACGTGCACGTCACGCCTCCTGTTGTGTCACGGTCTCCAGTGAGTCAGATGAACAGCAGAAGATCACAAAAGTCTCTATAATGTGTCAACACGTGAGGATGCTCCTGCTTTACACCTCTTAATAACTTAGTGGCTTGTGGTGTGTCTGATGTCATCTGCTGGATTCCTTCAGGGGAGTATGAGCTGTGTAATTACAGGACATTAGAAATGGAGAGAGACATCAAACACATGCACATTACACACTGTGATGATGTCATGCTTGTCTCCCAAGACCTTCTGTCTCAATCCATTTAATGGCCTTCCAAGCTGCAGGACGAGACAGATTACCCTGAGCTGATGGTTTGTGTTTTGTCTGATGAATAATTACAAAGTCAGCCAAAGTGGATGCGAGGCAGGGGTCAGATGTTTTTAAGGAGGTCTGATTGTGTTTTGGACCTCAGGTCTTTTGTGATTTTTGCAGATTTTTTTGTCCTCTTGCTTGTTTGCTTTTTCTCGTAAGTACAAAACAGATCAGAAATGTCAGTTACCGGCACAACTGAGTAATGTAACAGTAAGTCATAGACCAAACTCTTCTGGCTTCATTACGAGATAATCTTGTTTCCAAGAGTGTGAGGGTGTAGCTGACAGGCTTGTAACGATGATGGTGTGCTTGCTCCGTGACTTTACAGGGAAAACGCTAGGAATCTCCTTTCATTCATTCTTAATGTTTTCTCCATGAAGAAAAGTATTCTGCTGGGAAATAATGTAATACGGTTCACCAGTGTGCCCATCCACAGACTGTGAGTCATTCTCTCACAGCTTGGTGCTGTGAGAGGTGCTTTTTTTTTTGGTGCTGCATTGCAATACATATAAGTCACAGCCAACCTGGAGCACTGTTACAGCCTTAGCCAAATGAGACCTGGAGTTTATTTTTATAATAAGTCTTTATACGGCTGTCAGTCTGAAAAGTCAAAGATGCACTCCACTAAACTGTGAAGTCACATTCACTTGTCAAACACACTGTAGGCTTAAAGTGTTGTGGTTATAGTGTTTGGCTCTCTGTGGCACAGTCAGTAAAACATCCTGGCATTTCCCTCAGAAAACAGCGCTGCGGCAAATTGTCTAAGGAAGGCTGCAGTCTCACATGGAGCCAAATGGAGAGAAGCTTTCAGACTGAGACCAAAAATGGTAGTGGAGAGGAGTGTGGGGGATGGTGAAATGGAAGCAAAAAAAAAAAAGAAAAGTAAGGAAAGTATAATACAAGACAAGGTGGAATGATATCCTCACCCACGTGAAATAATTCTTTGATGATGCTGCTGTGATGTAAGCACCTACACTTTCTCTTTCCCAGACCACTGCGTCTTGGTATGAAAGACCATACTGGTGGTTTCGTTTGTTAAAGCCCAATAACCACAAATCATTTTTATTCTACATGAACGGCACCACAAGATTTAAATTTCCTTTTTAGTGACAACATGAAAATAAATGTCCATAAAGATTCTTTGCGATTCATGAGGGTGAAATGTGACATCAGCGTCAGAAGAACCCATAAAGGTATATGTGAGTGGGAACTGGCCCACTCGTCAGATAGACACTAAAAACATTAAATTTACAGGAGAGATCATACTGATATAGCCTACAGTATGTTAGATACTTAAATCATATTTTACAGGCTCAACATCATCACCACCCTACCAATGCTGCAGAATGCCATTATATCCCTCCTGTTAGCCACCAGTAGAATCAATGTATGGGTGTGAACTGAACCCAGGCTTCATTCAGCAGGCTGCTCATCCACAGCTGCTCTGCCCTTCCTCCACCGTCGCACCCTCTGAATCAAGCCTCCCCATCCTTGCAGACTGCTCATGTTGGCACGCCTTACATGGAGGCCGGTGTATCATTTCTAGTAGTGGTGTCAAAACAGAATCCTAACACAAGTGTGTCTGAAAAATCCGAGCCAGGGAACGAAGATTTTGCTGTGGTAAGGATTATGCTCAAGTACATGCAACACACAAATGTGGCAGAGGCTGAGAACAAACATCGCCGCACTCTGCAGACTGTGTTTGTTGAGGTGTCTGTGTATTTCGGTGCGTGTGTATGTTTGTGGAGGTGTCTGAGTGTGTGTGTTGAGGGGGCTGTGGTGGTCTGTACATGAGTGCATTCGTTACTCAGGCCTCTGGTAGTGCAGCTTCTTTTATTCAAACTGAGCAGAGCTTTTCTAGGAACAAGCCACACCGTTGTTTCTTTGACTTGAATCTCAAATGACAGAGGTTTTCTTTCTGCTGATCATTAATTCCCACCGAGTCATGCCACGTTATGTTAATAGAGGCAGTGGGGCTTGTCATGCATTTCCCGAAACAGGTTGACTTCACCTGGGAAGGGGCAGGTGGGCCTCTTCCTCTGTACAGCCCCAGGTGAGCTGGCACGTCCATGTCATGTAGACGGGAACAAGTGAGTAATGGTGACGCTTACAGCAAGGTACACACTTTGGAAAGTGTGTCTACATTATTAGGGCTCAGTTGCATAAAATATTTACGAGTGATAATCGCATGTTTGTGTATGTGTTTGTGGGTGAGTTTTGACAAAAGACTGTTGTTTTGGCAGGGAAATACTTTTGTTTTTATGCATTGGTACAGAATGAGAGGGAAAGTGGTGAAAACCAGAAAAACACACAGCAGAGAGAGAGAGGGCAAGACTCCAAATTACATTTTTTTCACTTGCTAGAGTCTCATAAACCTTCATTCTGCTTCCCTTAGGGGTCGACGCTGTGGAAGTCTGCTTTACATCAGTTGTGTCGTCAGGAAGTTTAAGGAGGCAGGCAGGCAGGAGTGCTGGAATATACACTGACCTGCTGTATACTATGGTCCAGTCAGCCTACTGTGTTTTAGAGAAAACAACCTATTGTCTAATAAACATAGTGAAACAGAGCATAATGGAAACTGCTCACTCATAAAACCCAAAAATAGCCGGGAGAAGAATCCACATTGGCTCAGTATTCTGGGCACAAACAGCTTTTCACTGCAGAATAGAAATAATATATTTACTCATCAACAACAACATCTTTGTCTTTCTTGTATATGTTTGGGCTGACTGCTGAGCGTCTTTCTTGAATCTGCATTGGACTGTTGCAGACACACTTTCCTGATGGCCAGTACAAGGTCTGGCCACTCAAAGCCCCTCTTTGTCTGCTTCCCCCAGGAGCTTTTGAGGACAACCTACTCAGTGAGAGATGACGAGGCAGGCTGGTTGTGGTGAGGGGGGCTGCGCGCACACGCACGTCGCAGACACACACCAAAAGTGTGAGTAACAAAGTTGACCAAGGTCAGAGCAGAGTGATCCTTTACCTCGCTGCCTTTGGAGCTTACTGTAAGTCCTTTGGAAATGTGCCCTGTCTGTGTGAATATCATCACCTTTCTACTTGCAGCTTAATCAGGAATTCATTAACGAGATGATTTGTAGCCTCTGTTTTATAAGACAATCACTCATAGTTGGCATGACAACAGGAAAAGACACAGACATTTTCACATGAGTCCCAAATTCTGGGCACGTCTGCGAAGCTCATTTTGCAACACTAACAAAGCGGCTATTTTTTCATCCTGGTGGGTAAACAAGATGCAGACTTGTTTCCTCTACTTCTCCCATTGGCCCTTATTAAAACCACGGTGCAGTCTGCGGAATTAACCCCACAGGAAAAGGACAGCTCCTCCTTTCCACGTTGAGTGACTACGCTACGGCCAAACTGTGGACAGTGTGAGTGAGGGCACAAGTTAAAGAAGCGCTGCCTGTCTCACACAAACACACCAACACACTGCAGAAAAGGAAACACACGTGTTACCTTCCTAAGGTCATGCTTATTTACACCTCATGTCATCGTGTGAAAACCCAGACAAGGTTTCCACATCCATGACTGAAGGAGAAGTGTCCCGAAAGACTGCTGTCCAGGAAATGGCAGCACAGCTAATGTAAGGTTTGACTGGTGGAAGTATAAACAGTGACTGAACTGAGGATACACAGCTGTCTGCAGAGGTGGAGGGCGTAGGTCAGCATTCACATAGCTGTGCAATGGGCACGCCGTTCTTGGATCAGGATGGACCCTCAAAAAAAGTCAGACAGGTGGAAGTTTTGGGAAACGACAAAGTACCTTTTGAGGTTAGAATCGCTCATCAGCACTTGAGGTCAAACTTAAAGTGGCTATAATCAATATTTTTATATCAATAATGACTCACATGACTACTTGAATGTGAAAACGGATGCCCTATAGTGACAAAACCCTTACGGAACACTACGGGGCCTGTCGACGCTACAGAGCGTTTTAGTATCTTTACCATTGTTTTGGTCTTATGATTCACAACTTTACTGCTCTAAAACCCCACTGTAAGTTACCTGCCCAGAGCTGGATGGCAAACAGATGAGTTGCCCTTTCACATGTGCAGCACACGGCTGGAGAGACACATTCTAACCTACTGAAAATACTCTGTGTAGTTCAGGTGAGGGGTGAAGCTTGGGTAGAGTGCAGGAGAGATGATGGAAACGAAATCAACATACCCTCTTGCTCATTGTGAATTCTCCATACAATGACCTTCTCTTTTCACACACTGGTTCAATCGGACATTAAACAGACTTCATAACAGGGAACTGGCAAGATAAAGTCCATTTAATGTCCAGTTCAGCTGATTTGGACATTTGCATTCTCACACACAGCTCCTCATGGTAATGTCTAGGATAAAATGATTGTTGCAGTGCATGTGTGAAAATATTGTAAGTGCTGCTAAAGAGCGACCCTCCGGAATTGGTAGAGACTAAAACAAAACTAAAAGTAGTGAATATTTGTCTTACATTCAACAGGTGGCCAGAAACATAACTCCAAATAAAAGATAATGTTGTTTTACATCTGATGAATGTGTACGAGCCAACTGTGAACCATATTTACCATATCAACTGAAAAAGTGACATGTCAGGGTTCACAGCTTGCCTCCACTTCATTCAATTGGCCAAACAATCAGTTATGTAAGTAACATAAGGCAAAAACATTCATGTCGACATTCAAGTTCTCAAGTTCTGACTCTCTAAAGTTAAATAAGACTGCATAGCTTTAATTATTGGGCTTGTGCACTGACTGGACTTTGTTAAACTATGTTAAAAACACTATTAAGCTTTAGTTAAACATATATAAATGACATGCAATTTTAGCACTTGGATCCCTGAACGATTTAGCTACATCTTGACTTGCAATGTGTTTATGAACTGGCTCGTGACCTGACGTAGACTTGCCCTTTCAGGACAAGAGACTTGACTTGAGACTATGACTTTGCGGCTCTGCAAATCACTGCAGATGAAATCAAATGATCTGTAAACTATTTATGTGATCCTTTAGCTCCAGACACTGAGGTCAGCTCATCTCAAGGGCGTGAGTGTCTTGTGTGACTTAACATATAATTCAGTCGATGAAGCTCTGTCATCATCAGCACCCCTCACTTGTCAAGTCAAACCCTCGCTGTCACTCTCCAAATGACCCCACCCAATCTGGTTCCCACGGCAACTCTGTGTTGTAGCACTGTGTTGTGGAATCTTGGAGAAGTGCTTCGTCAGAGTGTTCGTCTCCACATGGCCCGCCCGCTCTCAGCGACCTCTCAGCGGCCTTTTTCATCAGCAGAGCAGCAGATGCTCTTCACATCCTGTGCAGAAAATTCAGACTGATTCAGACTCGAGCTATGACGAGGACTGCTGAGAATGCTGACAACCCCAAATTATGTTGCTCAACCATTTTATATTCTCCCAGTAGCTGTCTGGAGAATGAACTTCTGCAAAAATGCATGTTTCATATGTCTTGTTTTCAGGCCTCTGAGCATGCAGTGCATTTTTCTGTTCATATTTAAACTGCATGGCTACAAATCCTAAAACTTTTACCACTGCAGGCAGGGAGCTGGAGGAAAGCAGCAAGAGAACAGCCAGACATGGGTGTGACAGACAGACAGTCATGGTCCCATTGCTGCTCATCTTGCCCTCCACCCTTCTAGTACATAAACCTTCCTGTGCACCTTCCCTCTTTCTACCTCTATTCTAAACCCTCTCAACTTTCTTTTCACCTATCACTTCACACATCCCCTACTCCTCCACTCCCCGACCTAATTATTCCATCCAGCTGCGGCCCTCTGGCTCTCACTCTCCAAACTGCCCGTCCACATTTGGTGAAGCCAGGGTGGAGAACCACACATTAAAAAACAAGCGCTCCCAAGGCTCTACATGTGTTCAAGTTTGGCACATACTACAAAAGCTTTTTTAGATTTGGAAATTGTTTGAGACTCCACACAACCCAGCTGCTTTTCACAGTTTTATCTCTTTTAGTAAACTCAAGCACAAACACATTACTCATATGATTTGGCTAAGAACTGGCAGCGCACAAAGTATACAGGCTGTACAGGTCTGGGAGATTTTTTTCTGTACATTATTATATTTTTACTTTTTTAGCTAAGGTTTAAAAGTTTTGGGAAATATGGTTATTTGCTTTTGTGCTGAGGGTTCGAAGAGAAAATTGATGCCACTCTTGTCCAATTCTTTGCAGTAGCTCGTTAGCTTAGCAAGAAATAATCCTCCCTTTCCTCAACTGCAACTTGTCATTTTTACACTTCACTTTTTGTACAGAACAAACAAATAGGAAGTGTGCGGCTGATTTTGCACATCAAAGTATTTTTGTGGGTCTTTACAGGTATATGTGAAAAAAGTTGTAGTTAAAGCCTTCTGTGTCTCCAGCTGTGTGAAATCTGATAAACTGTGTCGAGTAAAATCATTCGAGACTTGTGCTGGTTAGGAATAAAGACTACATCTTTAAAAAAGAAAAAAAAATCTGGGGGTTAGAAAAAGAGTGCGTTTACCAGCCCTCTGCAGCCTGCTCTTCATTTCTGTTTAAGACTAGTGGCTCTAGGCTACATGCAATGCTAAATTAGAGGAGTAGCTATGTACTCTTTTACTTACAAGTTTTATTACCTTTAGACAGAGCCTGGTTGACTAATGTTCCCCCCTGTCTTTTATGCTAAGCTAAGCTAACAAGCTGCAGGCTGTAGCTTCGTATAAACACACGTGAGTGGTATGATGAATGTCCTCATCTAATTCTTGACAAGAAAATGAATAAGTGTATTTCCCAACAAAACGATCTCTTTTAAAATGAATGCATATGCATTTAATGCATAGCCTTTTTTTCAACTTGCAGAAGTATAGGTAATATATTCAAGTGATCATCAGTACTGCTGCTCGGCAATGCACTGCACACTTTTAATTCTCTGACATCTAACATTGAACTTTGTTCCCATGCAAATGTACTGATGCAACGTAGGCAACAATAAATACAGATGCTGGGTTAATTGTAATGGATTGTCTAGGATTGAAGCAATTTTCACTGTTGTTTTGAAATTAATGGAAAACAGGAAAACCAAAGCACTACATCATGCTTTAGAAAAAGATCTGCCGTAATGCAATTTTCAGTTCTCAAGGATTATCAGATCAGGTTTTCACTTTACTGAGCCCCCAGCTACAAGTCATTCAGGGTCAACAAAAACAAAATCTCTGAGAAAACACTCAGAGTGGAGATATATTGTTGTTGAAATATGGATGTTAAGTATGGAAAACAGAGACAGAGAGAAGAAGAAGAGATGAGGTGAATCACTTTGATATAAACCAGGCTGCCTTCCAGCGGCTTTGACAGAGACAGCTCATAAATCTAACAATGAGACCTAACAGCCCAGGAAATTACATCATAGGCCTACCCCAAATACACCATTCTAGTAAGAACTGAATGTCTCTTTTGTTCACAAATATTTATTCTTTCTTTTACACCAGTTCTTCCACTGTACTGCATAGGTGTGCATTTCAGGAACCATCCTTGCATATAGAAAATTACACTTTTCAAAGTAATACTTAGGATCCTGTATCTTGAAACGGTCCAATGTTTTGATCCGCCAGACTTTGGCGCTGTTTCACAAGTGGAAAGTATGTGGAGGCTTTTTCCACACGGGAGAAATTGGTGACTCAGTTTAACTCACTTTAAAAACAAGGACAGTGTTTTTGCTGTTTTCTTCCTTTGCTGTTTCCCCAAAACCATCTGCTCCCTGCTTCTTCCTTCACCCCTCAGGCACGACTCGTTCCACGTGCCCCACGACAGGGATTATTAGACCACAGTCTGACACATAGTAGCTGCCCTCCAGACCAGACCCATGAGTAAGTTTAGCGGAACCAGCAGCTCCTCTCCCACATCATAACATAACCAAGACAGTCTGGTTTATTTTATTTTTTTTCTCCTTTTGCACATTATTTTTGAAAACATTTCATTTCTTTGCAGAGAAATTAATTTCCCACAGTTCAACCCCACAGACCCTTCGTATTGTAAGCGCCTAACAATAAACCGGTCTTAATTACACACCTGTAATTATCCATTAAATACAAAGTTGAAGCCATAAAAATAGCATCTTGAATGTGTCACTTAGGCAGCTATTTAGGGATTAGGTGAACGTTTTTTTTTCATTACAAAACTCTGTATAATCATTTGATGATCAAGAAATATTTATCATGTAAAATTTCCTCAAAATACAATTGATATAGTCTTCAAAAGCAGTAATATTAACCCTGATATTGTACTTACTTATAGCAAACAACCTCTGTTCTTAAACCAGTACTCAGTTTATGAGTGGAAATATCTTTTTTCTTGAAAACGGGGGCATTGCTCTGTCCAACATTAAAACCGGTCATGTTTTCTGGGAAAAGTCCTGCAGACTGAATGTGAATTACAGACGCAAGAGAAATCACTTGATCTTTTTTCTCATAACACACTCACACACTTGGCTAGACTGGACAGATGACAAATAAAGAAAGGAAAAACACCATGATGGAAGTACAACAGGTGGAGGGAAAGAAGCAAGACTGTGTGTGTGTGTGTGTGTCTGTGTGTGTGGTGGGAGGTGACTTGGATTGAGGTTAGACTGGCCAAGGTGTTAAGTAATGGCGACTACTGCATGTACACATTCAGTTAACAGATTTATAGGCATTTAGCAGTAGACATTACTGGTCATGGTGGTATCCAAAATATTCAAACTCATTTTTCACTGAGGAAGGGGTGAAAAGATAGGAAAAGCAATGAATCAGCAGAGAGTCTGAAGAAAAATGATGATTATGTTTGATTTCTCAACATGGACAGAAATACATATTGGTGAACTCCTGTCTGGGCAGCAGCAGAATAGACAGTCTGGAGTCTCCCTTAATCAGTAACAAGCTGCTGTATTCAGCCCCGGGATGTTTTTGCTCATTTAGGATGCAGCAAAGTACACGTACACATAACGTAGATGATATTTCGTCTGCCCTCTCTGACTGCCTTTCTAGTCTTAACTGTTTTTGGGCAGTTTAAATTACTATATAACAATGCATCATATTTCATATTCATTACAGGTTTTCAAAGTTGTAAATTGAAGCATAACTACCCAGTGAACATTTTACTGCTGACAAACATTCAAAAAACAGCGTGGGCCTGCGGTTCAAAAACCTGTTAAAAGCCGTTCAAAAAGCAGCTATGGTCGATGGGTTAGAAAAATATGTTTTTAAAAAATGGCTATGAAAACCACTGATGGCAAAGTTGGTTAAACTTTCAAATTTAGACTGGACTTCGTTCTCAACTGAGAAATTTAGGTATGGTTACTTAGGCACCAAAATGATCATATTTGCACGTTGTATAGGATGAACATTTTCTGTATTGCAAATCCTGGTGAAATATGGTTCTGATGTAAGTAGTCATTGATGTGAATGTTTGATCAAAGTCCTTAAAAAGTCAGTGAACATCTGAACATCTTTTCACTTTAGTTGGTTTTTCAATTTCATTTCAAAAAAAAAAAAAAAATGCTCACTACATTAACCCCCAGTAAAGGACAAAGAAAACCATGTGACACAGGTTAAAACATTTACCAACAATTTTAATATAACATGAAGTATACACAATTACAGATAAATATAAAAATACACATTATAAATAACTATTGAAATAAAACAGTGCAAACATCTCTCTTACCTTATTTAAATTTTTTGGTCAAAGCCTCCCATTGCACTGAGAATTTCTCACTGTGGCGCTGGAGCCTCCATAAAATTAGGGGAATAGTATAATCGATGACATTGTATCATAAAATGAGAGTCTTTTACTTTATAACTACTCATTTTTTATCGGTAATTTTGCACATAAGCAGATATATTACCTTTAACCACAGAGTAACCACAGCATTTTCCCAGAAGGCCTTTGGGTTTCTAAAGTCTGTAAATTAGAAAATGCAGTGCTTGTCTGTCTAAAATTGCTCCACAATGATAATCTCCATGCCATATCAATTGGATGTCCATTACTTTAGTTGACAGACATTACTGTGAGGGTATGATGTACACAGCTGTACATTATTTTATTTGTGCTGTCCTTAAAGACTTTCCCACGGCCATGGCCAGCAGTTAAACCTCTAACAGTGCAGTGTCATGCTCTGTGCTAATAGAGAAACTTTTCATGAGTAATCGTGTTGATCTTCAGTTTAATTATAAATGCATATATATTCTTTACATGCTGTTCATTGATTTGTTTGTTCGTCAGCAGGATTAAGCAGAAAGTATTGAACCAATTTGCACCAAACCTGTCGGAGGGATGGAGCATGAGCCAGGGAAGAACCCATTAAACTTTCTTGTGTGATCCAGGAATCGTTTTTATCACTTTCCTTACAATTGCAAGATCGGGCATTTCTGGCCTTAGCAGAGGTGTGGGCTGTGCTCAGTGCCATTCTGTGAATGTTTGCACATTGCGAAGTCTATTTACTGGACACAAAACAACAAACAAGCAAACAAACAACTTCTGTTTAGGACCTCATTCAGGTCTAGTTTTTGGCAAGCTTTAGTGTGCACCATGGAGCATAAGTCTCAATTTTTCTTTTACACTGACATCTGTAAAGTATGCTTTTGCAGTGGCATCCTCTTAGATTTGTTGTGATTTCTTGCAGGCCCCTGAGACCTCTGTGTGAGGTCTCTGCATCCCATCACAGCAGTGGTCCTATTTCACCCGGTGCTCTCTGCGATGAACCCATTTCAGGGGCTCATTCATCTCCATAACTTGATGTTTTTTTTCTTGTCGTGTGGCTTTTTTTTTTTTTTTTTTTTTCATTCCTTGAAAGTGAAGTGTCGAGTGTCAGTGTTGCTCACACTCGGGTGGGTCATCCCAGCTCCAGTTAAAGCCCTCCTCTCTCGGCCGGGTATAAAACCAGTGCGCTCCCCTCCTCTCGGTCTGGCGCACCAGCTGCGAGGCGGCAGAACGACCCGCCTGTGAGAGCAGCAACTGGGAGCTGACGACAAGGGACAGAAGCCATCTATTCTCTCCAAGCAAAACTTAACCTCTGCGCTCGCCTCTACTTTTAAACTTTGCTTCAAGTCGCCATTCTCTGCTTTACCTTGAAATCCCCATTTTGCCACAAAATGACTGGTAGCCCACTGACAGGGCTGCTGGTTGCGCTGTGCCTAAGCAGCGCAGTCCACGGCTTGCCAAGGAAGAGCAAGAGACAAACTGGCCAATACCAGGTGTATCCTGAGCTCCACGACGCAGCCCTCACTCCAGGTTTGTGCAAGGACTCCTGTGAGCATTTAGTTTATTTAAAATGTGAAAAGAGGATTATATTTCTGCACTAGAAAGATCATTTTAGTGCTTGTTGTGAGTTTTAACTTATGTCATGAAACATGATTTTTTTTTTTATTCTGCATCGTTTGGTCTAATATTTCTTTTGAGATGAGCCAAATCAAGCAAAACTTTAATGGGCTCAAATGTTCAGCAATCTTTACGTAACAATAGTCATATTATGTGATTTCTAGTCGGCTGTGAGGAAAACGGTCGCTCATACAGACAGAACGAGCAGTGGGAGAAACCCTACCGTGGTAGTACGCTGGTGTGCACCTGCAATGGAGAAGCCGGCATCAAATGTAAAACTAAGCCTGAAGGTCAGTGACAGAGCCACCGGTTTAACACAGAAATGTCTGAGCAGGCCATTATTTCTTCTCAGGCTCACTTTTCACATGTGGAAACTATGGTGAAAACTGACTTTGGTTTGGGAGAGTTGCCTCTCCCCAGTGCAGCACCAATTGTTTCAGAGCCATTGTGTCAATGCAAAACAATCCATCACACCATGACAAAAATAACAGGCCTGAGTTACTTAAAAAAAAGAAAAAGAAAAAAAAACCTTTGGAAGATCTTGAGATAGCCACTTGGTCAGTGATCAGTGTGAAATACCCACAGCAGGTTGTACAATAACGGTCTCTTAACCTTTTGGTGTTTCCTCTGTTTTCTCTCTCAGTGGTGGAGTCCTGTTATGACAAGTACAATGACCGGACATACCAGGTCGGTGAAACCTATGAAAGACCCAAGGATGGGATGATGTGGGACTGCACCTGTATTGGCTCCGGTCGGGGCAAGATCAGCTGTACCATCGCAAGTGAGTTAAAAAAATATCTTACTTTAAATTTGGGTATAGAAGAAGTGGAATTCAGTGGTTTTAAATTAGATTTAAGTGCAACATTGAAATCTCTCCATAAATAGACTCCCAGCTTGGTTCATGCATTGTGGGAAAACAGTTAAATCACATTTACTTGAATTGTAAAGATTGAAAATATGGTTTGAATGATCGACATTGATTACAGTGCATATGGACATTAAGGGCATCTTTTTTTTTTTTTTTTAGTGGGCTAAACTTCAATTTTGTACCAATTACAGATCGTTGCCATGAAGGTGGTAGGTCTTATAAAATCGGGGATACTTGGCAGAGGCCTCATGATACTGCTGACTACATGCTGGAGTGTGTGTGTCTTGGAAATGGCAAAGGAGAGTGGACCTGCAAACCTGTAGGTGAGTACCTTCACCTCATATACTTAATCCTGCGGGGATGTTGACACTTCCTACATGAACTCTGGAAGGCAGACTAATGTGAAATATGGCAACTTAAACATGCTGTTTTATATATTCAGCTGCCACCTACACACATACACATACTTAGATCAGGGTAATTTCTCAGAAGCATGACAGTGTTTCATACCACTTTAAATATTTGACAACAGTCAAGGCAAACAAGGTGTGTGAGGGAGCACCCCTCTCCTCTTTGCCCATATTACGCCACAGCTATTGATTTCCACGTGGTTTATTTTTTGTGGAAATGTCCTTGGTGATTTAGACGATGTGATTACAAGTCAGATATTTCAGTATCTTTTGACAAACTACAGATGCATGAAATTATGACTCCGCTGTGTTTTATGTGCAGCTGAGCGTTGCTATGACAACAACGCAGCATCATCGTATGTTGTGGGGGAAACCTGGGAGAAACCATACCAAGGCTGGATGATGCTGGACTGTACCTGTCTGGGGGAGGGAAATGGACGCATCACATGCACCTCAAGGAGTAAGCAGAACATAAACATGAACACACACTTTTTACATACTTTAGCAGCACCTGTTGACCACTGTTGTTCTGCCACCAGATCGTTGCAACGACCAGGACACCAGGAGGTCCCACCGTATTGGAGACACATGGACAAAGACTGACACAAGTGGACACACCTTGCAGTGTCTGTGCTTAGGAAATGGCCGTGGAGAATGGAAGTGTGAAAGACACAATGCAGGCCGAAGTGAGACTTAAAATCAGTTTTTCTATAAGTTCATATAATGAGCTTAAGCTTAACTCTGATCCTCTGAGTGTTCACAGCCTTGACATTCATCTGTCTTTCAATCTGCTTGGTGATATACAGCCACCGGGGCCGTCTTGGTGACCCCCACCCATTCCGTGAAGCAGCTTGAGGGGCCCACCGAGGGAACCTGCCGCACAGACTCTGGAGCCACCTACTATGACGGAGAGCGCTGGATTAGAACCCAGGGCAGCAAGCAGATGCTCTGTACCTGTCTCGGCAATGGTGTCAGCTGTGAGGAACGGGGTGAGCACAGGACAAATGGAAGAAAAACAGGGGTCTCAATTAAAAAAAACATTTTTTTTTTGCTCAACATGTAACTTTTTATATTCTTTCAAAAAAAAAAAAATCCAACCACTTTCCTCACTCATCCCTCTTCTGTCTGTGTAGAGACCAGGAACCAAGTGTATGGTGGTAACTCTAACGGCCAGCCCTGTGTGTTCCCCTTCGTCTTCATGGGCAAGACCTACTACTCCTGCACCTCAGATGGACGCACAGATGGGCAGCTCTGGTGCTCTACAAGCTCAGACTATCAGAGAGAACAGCAGTACTCTTTCTGTACTGAGAGGAATGGTGAGATGTAAACTTGGGCTTACCATTTTGCACTAAGTCTTTATATGTATCTCAGTGTTCCCTATTTGGAATTCATGGAAACTTGTAATTTTTGGTATGAAAATGGTCATATTTAAAGACAGAGAATATTGGTGTAAATATTTCAGAAATAACAGTAACCAGACATGAACAATAACTGTTGTGTCTCCTTCTTAATTCCAGCCATTGTGGCAACACGAGGCGGAAACTCCAATGGCGCCCTGTGCTACTTCCCCTTCCTCTACAGTGGCCGCAACTACACTGACTGCACCTCTGATGGACGCCGTGACGGCATGAGGTGGTGTGGCACCACCCACAACTACGATGCAGAACAGCGCTATGGATTCTGTCCCATGGCTGGTGAGTGTGTGTGCACTGCTTTTTATTTTAGCCACACCATGCAGTTACTGTGAAGGTTGTCAGTGAAGTGTCTGATGATGTGAGGTAATGGATTTTTTTTTTTATTTCGAACAATGTTTTTTTGAAATTATTCCAAATGTTTACATACAAAACATAAAATATAAAATCTTCACATCAGTGAATATAATTATAGAACAACAATGCGAAGGGCACTGAAAGCAGCTGTCTAATTATTAAAATAGTGTAAGTGTTTGTTTAAATTGGGACAGTCCTGGGGAAAGCTGATGCACTACGAGTTGCTTTGAGCTCATTTATACTCTCATAGATGATAATGACTGTTGGCTGCAAGGGTCATTTGAGGACTAAATAACTTGCTTTTACAAAGAGACAATTTATGGTCATGGGAGAGTAATGACTCTGTCAAGGCTGTTACATAACACCATTACAATACAGAGCCATTGCACCGCGCTGAACTGGGCCAAGGAGATTTCCCACAAAGAGCAAATTATTCTTTGTTTTTATTTCTTTTTTTCCTGTCTTTCTTTATGTAGCCCATGAGGAGGTATGTACCACCAACGATGGAGCAATGCACCGTGTAGGCGACAAGTGGGATAAACGCCATGATGTCATGGGTCACATGATGGAGTGCACGTGCCTGGGGAACGGCCGTGGGGAGTGGAGCTGTATTGCTCACTCACAGCTGCGAGGTCAGAGAGCTAAAAACTGATCAAAACATGTAGAAGTTGTCTTGAGTCATTAGAGCATAAGAGGTGAATTTTTGTTTCTCATGCCTTCACATGTGCAGATCAGTGTATTGTTGATGGCTTGACCTATGAAGTAAACCAGGAATTCTCCAAGCGCCATGACGAGGGCTACATGATGAACTGCACCTGCTATGGACAGGGGCGTGGACGCTGGAAGTGTGATGCTATTGGTGCGTTCATGGCTCAGTAGCTCAGCAGTTGGGGAATTAAATCCTCAGCGCTTTGCATCTGAGAATTACAACCCCACCTTTTTCTGTCCCATCCTATTATCCGTTGACATGTCTTGTGTTTTCTACGACAGATCAGTGTCAGGAGCCACAAACCAAGGCCTTCTATCAGATTGGAGAGACATGGGACAAAGTCATCCATGGGATCCACTACCGCTGTTATTGCTATGGCAACGGGATTGGAGAGCTGAGATGTGAACCTCAGCAGACATACCAAGGTAGGAAAATAACCTTTATATACATCACAGAAAAACAAATGTGATACAGAAATTAAACAGAAGACTTAGATTTGTGCCCTATTTATTCAATTTCTGTTAAAAAATTACAAAGATTCTCCACCAGCATAACAAAAGGCAAATCTGAACACAGACACGTTACATATATTTTCAGATCTAGTATGGCTTGCAATTTTATATCTCTGATGTCCATTACCATTCCATAAATCCATTTAGAAATCAAAGAAAAAAGACTTAACTTCAGATCAGTTTAAAGTAATTAAAGTGATCCTATGATAGCAGTTTTTGCATGCATGTTACAGTGCAAACAGGAACTGTGAATAACTTATTTGAAAATGACTTTTCATGGTGCAAATCTGCTAAAATATAAACAGATATAAGCAAATGTGAGATTTTAATTTGAAAATTTTAGCACCATTTTCTAGGTTGTAGGTGATCCAGTGGTGAAAATCAAACATTTGGCTGGTCTAAGGCTCAGTTGGGGGGTGAGGGGGCTGAAACACTTAAATCTGACAACTGTGAATAGCAGCCATCGTGGCCAAACAAGAAATGTTATTTAAATGGGGACAGTATTCCAACTTTTTTTTTTTTTCAACTTTTTCCCAGCCTCTTAGTGCTTAATTTGTGTTTGCTGTACTTATTCAACCCCCTGACTTATTGATCTCCTTCCTCTCACCCACCCCTAACCTCCCATCATGCATCACTTAAATGAAAAGTTCACATCAGGTTAGTGGAGGGAAGCGGGGGTCTGGGGTTTTTCTCAACTTTGAAGTCTAGCAAATGAAAATGTGCTGGCCAATCACGTCACCCCTGTCTTAACTTAGGTCTTTGTAGTTGGAGAGGTTTTTCCTCCCCCGCCCAGAGTGTTGTTGTGTTGACCTGCTGAGGGGAAAGGGATGCTGGGCATAGCCTCAAACACACTTCCTGTCGCCAATACCTCCCTGGTTGGGTAAACGTTGCTTAATGTGATACTTTGTTCTGCGGCACACTGTGTGTCCTGAATCAGACATTGACCTTAAAAAAAATTACAGTTGCAACATTTCTCTCACTATGATCAGGGGCAAAGGAAAGTGTGTTGGTGTGTGAAGCTGCATGTGTGTGTGTGTGTGTGTGCTCTTGAGGGTACAAAGGCTAGATAAACCGTGATGAATATAGTACTCCGGTGTTATGTGAGACTGGAAGATGTCAGTGGGTGTATGAGCTGGTTTGACATCGTCTGGTGGTTTGGTTCAATCCCAAAATAAGTAGCCAACTTTCACCCACACTCTCTCCAGGTAACACTGTTGTATTATACTTCTCTGACAACGTGAGTCTTTTTCTCATTGCTAATAGCAGCTTCGTTCATGTCTCTGCTTCTCTCTCCTGATGTCTTCTCCGAAATCCTTTCTTCCGCCTGCTGCTCTGACTCCTCAGACGGCCACAGACCTGTCCAGGTGATCATCACAGAGGCAGGAAAACAGCCAGACTCCCACCCCATTCAGTGGAATGCCCCTTCATCTGTTCACATTACCCAGTACATCCTCAAATGGAGAATTGTGAGTCACTTTTTTGGTTCTTAATTTGGGTTGGAAATTGCTTGAGTAAATGAAAGTGAGTCCTCTTTTTTTCTGAAAAGGGTGTTTGCTGACCGGTCGCATTAGTAGAGTTGGGCAAACAGTCTGAATGAGGTCAAGTCTTTTGAGCAATGTTGACTGAATTTTGAACATGGACAAACAAGATGATTAGAGGATATGCGAACTCCCTTTAACAGTCTGCAGTTTTTAGATATTCCAACAAAAATATCCCCGTCCCTGAGATTTTTTTTTCTCATACATCTTTTTCCGCTGAAGACTTCAAAGTCTGACAAGCTGGTTGAAATGTTAACGAAACTGAACTGAAGTCAAACAGATTTCCTCTGAAGGGGGTTTATGTATTTTGGACAGTGAAGTCACACAAAGTCCTCATCTGGCCCTCCTGCTGAGAAAATCTGGAGTTTTCCGACAGCCTGCAAACCCCAGTCTAAATACATCTAAAGCATGACTTGGCAGTAAATAAGTCTGAGCCTTTGTCCAGTCCAAAATATACAGGCTACCATGTCAAGTCTTCATTTGATGAATTAATGAATTCATTAAATCCTCAAAGTTTCACATAATATTTTTTATTTAATTTTATCATAACTGTGCTGTCAAAATTAATTACTTTAAAGATTTATGTTTGCCATAAAGAGTTTAGAAATCAGATTCTCTAGTTGATAACAGATAACAATCTCACCACAAGGTCCATTTAGTAACTGTTCTGAAGCTTTCAATCATATAACATGGTCATCATCAGTGGATGGAATTTGCTTGCTTATAATGTAATTGCAGATGTTCAAATTTCTATTTTTTTCCAGAGCACCTTCCAGTATTGTTAAAGCAGTTGAGAAAAAACTTGAGCTTTCAACCATACCACATGAACTTCATCAGCAGATGAAGATTATCCTCACTTCAGTTTGTGTTTTACATCGTCAAAACGTGACTTAAAACCTGATAACTTTTTATCTACCTTACCCCTTCTGGTAGAAAAATACAAGAGCACCCTGGAAGGAGGCCACCATCCCTGGCCACCTCAACTCCTATACCATCAGTGGGCTGCGTCCAGGTGTCACGTACGAGGGTCAGCTGATCAGCATCCTGCGCTATGGACGCCGTGAGGTCACGCGCTTCGATTTTACGACTACCCATGGTTCTTGTGAGTAGATATGAGCAGTAACTTTCTCCCAGTGCTACAGATCTAACGAAATATTCTCATGAACATTATGTCCCTTTGTTCTTAAAGTGGAAACATCAGAGGGAGAGACGACCCGGCCTCAACCAGTGGTGGACACTTCTGAGTCAGTGACAGAAATCACCTCAAACAGCTTCGTTGTGTCCTGGACATCAGCCTCTTCTACCATCTCAGGGTTCAGGGTGGAGTATGAGCTCAGCGAGGACGGGGCCAAGCCGAAGGTCCTGGGTGAGAGCCTTTGACCATCACCGAAACATCCATAATGCCTCCTTAACGTCATATACAAATAATTGAATTGTTTGATTATTTGGGTAGTTTCTCACTTGAGGTTCTGACTTACTCATGTATCTAATGCTAAATGTGATAAACAGAATAGAAATATTAAAACACAGCTACTGTGGTAAAAAATCACACTTTACATAAAATGGATATACTGGCATGTATATTAACTAACCCTTTGTCTGCTTCTCCAGATGTTCCACGCTCGGCCACCTCTGTCACCATCAGTGATCTCCTGCCAGGACGCAGATACAATGTCAATGTCTACGAGCTCCCAGATCAGGGACAGCCAAACCTGATCCTGACTACCTCACAGACTACAGGTAGGAGAAGCTCTCTCCTCAACTTTGTCATGACAATAAGCTAAGGATCATGCAAAATTTGTAGATTTTTTTCACAAACTTTGCCATAAGGGGTTTCCATGGTTTTAATTTTTCCCAGCTCCTGACACACCCACTCAGCATGCCGTCGATGAGGTGGGAGAGACCTCCATTCGAATCAGCTGGGCCAGACCTCAGGCTCCTATTACTGGTAAGTAACTTCTCTCTCTGTATGTGCGTATGTGATTTAAAGTAGGATTTTGGTGATCTGCTTTGTTCTGGGTGTGTGTAACTGTATGTTTGCACCTGCCAGGGTACCGTGTTGTGTACACACCGTCAGTGGAAGGCAGCAGCACTGAGCTGAACCTGCCAGACTCAGAGACCTCGGTGAACCTGGTTGACCTTCGCCCTGGTGTGCTCTACAACATCAGCATCTACGCTGTAGAGGAGGATCAGGAGAGTGAGCCTGTTTTTGTACAGGTCAACACCGCTGGATCCCCCCTACCTGGTACACACGTTTAAATAGACTCCATATCTTTCAGTTAATAAAAAAACAGAAATGAATAAAAAATGCTTCATGAATGATGTAATTTAGTACTTATAACTGAAGTCCATGGCAGGTTTTTTGTTTTATTAAAGTGAAAGCCAAGATTACTACATTTACACACACAGTTGTTGATTCCTTATAGGGCCAGGGAGCTTTAGGAAGCGTTCATCAGTGAAGACTGAATGTGTCAAAACATTGCTTTGTCAAAATATACTTTTACAGCTATAGCTATACTGTTGTAATAATTTTTCTTTCCTAGTCTGGCCCCTGAATGACCTCTCTTAAATTCATGGTGGGCTCATAAAAAGACACCTGTTCAGACATAGTTGAAACACTTTTGAAAGTAAGCATGCATGTACAGCCCACACCCATACAGGGGCACACACATTAATAACTCCTCTGTATATCTTAAGTGGGATTTCCATTTCTGCGTTTTTCCTTCTGGTGCCTGGCACGGCAATATGTACTGTTTTATCACACACAAAAAAAAAAAAACGGATGCTGTGGAAAATAACTTTTTTTTACTCGTCTGGTTTGACATTTCTCTTATATTTTCCGCTCATATTATAGTTTTTGCTTCTCTGAGCTGTTATTGCTGAGATGTATAAATATCTTTTGGTCTTAAGTCTTTTATTTGACTGTTTTTTAAGTTTGCCAAGTTGCCATAATAACCACAACCTGTACTTAGCATTTTTAGATTAGCATTGTACAACATTTACACAGCTAGTTTAAAGGTGTGATGTGGGTTTTTTTGTCAGCATGTTTACATTCAGTTTTCCACAGAACATACTGTGTGTATCATTGAGAGCTAACAAATATGTTAAATACATGTTGTTCCTCAAAACAAAATAGGGACCCTCTCATAAAAGCATTACTCCATAGCGTTGCTGGCAATCAGAAACTCCAGAGGGTACTTTGTAGTGTGACTCTGACAATATCCCCTCTCAATTAATCTACCACTTCCTGTCTACAGAGGAGGTCCCAGCACCCACAGACCTGCAGTTCTACGAGGTTTCAGATGCGAAGGTCACCATCACCTGGACTGGTCCACCCAGCGAGGTGTCTGGTTACAGGGTGATCTTCTCCCCTGTTGGCCCTGATGGCACTGAGACGAGGCCCCTTCAGCTGCCCCTCTCAACCAATGCATATGCTGATATCACCCACTTGCAGCCAGGCACACTCTACCGTTTCTACATCTACGCCATCAGTGGTGGAGCGGAGAGCAAGCCACTTGTGGGAGAAAAGTTCACCAGTGAGTATCACTCTGGATAAAGGAGCCTAAATTAGACAAAGGGAGATTACATCAACTTCTGCCTTAAACATTTTATATTTTCTAACCCCCTCAGAGCCCGATTCACCCACCAATGTGCAGTTCACCGACATTGGTCCTGACAGTGCCTTGGTCATCTGGGAGGCTCCCCGCGCCATCGTCAGTGGCTACCGTCTCTTCCTGAGCATCGAGGGCTCTAACCCTGTTGAGAAGAGGATCCCAGGCAGGGTCACCCAGTACCCTCTGAGGAATCTGAGGCCAGACACCCAGTATACCGCCACCCTGCACTCTGAGCGAGACAATGAGCTCAGTGAGGGCGTCACTACACGTTTTACTACCGGTCAGTATTGAGACAAACAGAACATAAGCAAAGAGTAGAATGAATTGTTGCAATTAATTTAATATTATTTGTACCCGATTCTGCTCTTCTCTCAGCTCCCCAGATGGGAAATGCTCCAACTTTCAGCACTGAGGTCACTGATACCGCTATCATCATCACCTGGATACCTGTCCGCAGGTTCAGCTACAAGGTAGAAACCTGCAGAAACCGGAAAAAAAAAAATCAGTTCATCATCTAGAGAAATAGCTGTTCGTAATCAAACAAAATAAAAAAATAACTTTGTTCTAATACATATTTTTTAACATTACCACTAATCTGTAAATCACTAGAATTGTCACCTGACTCTGCACTTCCTGTCAGTTCTGGACCTTGTTAGCACTTTTTAGCTCATTTTTTTGGTTTTATGGCCTGCAACTTTTCGGTTTTGATTCAGTCTCATCACACCGATATTTCATTCTGTTGGTGGAGATCAAAACCGAGCTAAAAGGAGAGTGAATAGTGGCCTGACACATGGCTCTAAATCGATGCCAATCTTTCTCTGTGTCTGCTAAATATAGAAATAGGCAATTGCTTGCTAACATGTTCTCCATATCAACTTTATAGGGTGATAATATGTAAATATTGTGTTTACAGCTTGCTGCTCTGCCCCCATTTAGCCCCCAAAAAATATTAATGCAGATTTAAGTGTATTTTCTTAGTTTTTGATCTTTGCATGCCTGCCTCCTTCTCCCCAGCTGTCTGTGCTCCCCAGCGAGGAAGGCGAGTCTCCCAGAGAAGAGACCTCTGACTCTGGACGCATTTATATTCCAGATCTGATCTCTGGAAATCAGTACACCTACAGCGTTCAGCCCATCTACAATGGACGCAACCGCGGAAACCCAATCACCCGCACCGTTGTGACTTGTGCGTATCTAATTCACTTTAACTGAGAAAAAGACAGCCATGGTGATGGCTGCTACACAAAAACCACTAAAAAAAAGAGACAGTTTAACCTATCACCAGATTGATTTGCTGTTCAAACCATATGGGATAAGTTTGTGTAAGTTACTGCTGCTTTGAATCGAGTTTCTCATGCACGTATCATGATCTGCTTTTCTGTCTTTACAGCCGTGTCTCCTCCCACTGACCTCGGAGTGGAATCCAACACCAACACAGGAGATCTCACTGTCCACTGGGTAGCCTCCAAAACACCAGGTAAATATTGACTGTGCTCCCCACACACTGCCAGCCCATTGGATCATGCCAAGTCTAGACCTTGGCCTTCAAATGTTTTTTTTTCAGCAGGACAAACGTCTCTTCCTGGTATTTCTTTTTCATTTCTCACAGTGACTCATAAATTGCAAAAACCTTTTGACATTATGTTCTATCTCCTCCATATTTGTCATGCCCCCCCCCCTCCTTTTGCAGGCCTAACAGGCTACAGAGTGACAAGCACGCCGACCAGTGGCCAGCGAGGAAACTCCCTGGAGGAGCTGGTCCGACCTGATCAAACCTCAGTCATTCTAGAGAATTTGAATCTTGGGGTTGAGTACAACGTCAGTGTCTTTACTACTAAGGGCCATTTGGAAAGTGTGCCTGTGTCCACTATTATTACACCAGGTAGGAGCCACCAGGAAGGCATTCACACACATAAACGAGCATCAAACACACAAGTGCATCCACATAAAAAGACCGATGTGAAAGAGAGAGGGATGAATTTGCCATTAGAGGCTTGGTACGATTTAAACTAGAGCCAACTCCAATATTTCACCACATTACTGTTATATTTTCAATATTCCCACCCTTACACTGTATTCATCTTCATGCTGGAACTTAAGTACGATTATATTCTTTTTAAAATTGGCGTAGCTTTAAAAGAAAAAAAAAGTTGGAATGCCTCAAAAACTGTTTCTTAAAGCTGCATTAATGGACTTTTGGCCACTAACGATAAAATAAGCAGACATCTGTACACCTCAGACATTATCACCTTATAAAGTTTTTATGGCTAATGGGTTATCAGAAAATTGCCTCTTTGCACATTCACGAGACACAGAGCATCATTATCACCCCATTGGATTGCCACCTGATGAGTGACATCCAATATTCACAATCCTTCCAGTTCTGTTCTGGTCTTCACCAACTCTTGGGAACAATATCTGATGAGAAGGTACTGTGTAGTAGGTTTATCACAGCTAGGTTGCTGAAAACAGCCTGCTGTTGCTGGAAATAAGGTTAATGAGAAGTAAGTGCTGTAAAACCAAAACGACCAACTGAAAGAGGCCAAAAAGTTCAGTTACCTCACACACTGTTTAATGCAGCTTTAATTATCATAACCTACTACTAATATGATCATTGGCTAACCTGCCATGCATGGAGATCATTTTTGTTAATTGGGATGGTGAATTAATTTGGGGTTTTTTTTGCATGCCCAGAACAGTAGTATTAATCACTGTTTTAGTTATAATTATTTATAATTATGTAATTATGAATGTTTATAGACTGAAGTAATTTGTAATTATCTCTCTCTAGCATGGCTACTGTTACACTCTGGACCTCTGACTGCTTTATTTGGAATGTGTAATTTTTGTAATTTTGTAATTTTTATGGCTTTTGGGTCTCTTTGTCTGTCTAATTTTGCTTGCGCTATGCAACTGGCCTAACCCTTCCAGACATCCCCCCACCGAGTCAAATTGACTTTGTCGACATTACTGACACCACCATTGGCCTGCGCTGGATCCCTCTGAACTCTACTACCATTACTGCTTACCGGATAACAGTTGTAACAACAGGCGAGAGCTTGCCAATTTTTCAAGATATGGTGGACGCATCAGCTGGTTATTACACGATTCGTGGCTTGGAGCCGGGCGTGGACTATGACATCAGTATCTTCACTCTTACAGAGGATGGGGAAAGCGAGCCGATCACATACACAAAGCAAACACAAGCTGGTGATTTAACTCTTTCACTCCATCAGTGGGAAGGGCTTGGGCTTTGATCTGAGAAAAGTGATAAAGACACATTAACAGCCCTTTTATTAGTGTAATACATACCACAATCAGATATATATATAAAGTTCATATATATATATATATATATATATATATCATGTCACAACCATTATAAATTAACTTTGTTAAGCTCTTTTTTTTAAGCCTGTGTTAGCTATAACTTTTAACCCCTCGCTCTTCCAGCCATCCCCGCTCCCACCAACTTGCAGTTTGGAGGGGTGGGCCCTGACCACATTAGGGTGACCTGGACAGTCCCCCATGTTGCCACACCAAGCGACATCTCTCGGTTTGTCATCCGATACCACCCTGTAGCAACAGATGATGACATTAAGGAGGTTAATGTTGGAGGAGCCACCAACACCTTCCTGCTGCAGAGTAAGATGACATAAAGATTGTGTTTAAAACTGTCTGACAGATTGCTGTTTTTAAGGGCCCAAAATTTTTTTTTTTCTTTGCAATCCATGTCAAGGCACTCTAAGTGTATAATTATCTGTTCATTTCTCTTTAGACCTGCTGCCCAACACTGAGTACCGTATCAGTGTCGTGTGTGTGTACGGGGAACGAGAAAGTGAACCAGCCACGGGCACTCAGAGGACAAGTGAGTATGACAGTGGTTTACAAAAGTGGGTGGCTTAAGGAAGGCTGAGGGCTATTAAATGATTTTTAATTTCCATTATCATTACGTGTAATTTAAAATTTCTCTTAATCTCCAATACCTTTTCCTCCAGCTCTTGACTCCCCCACTGGGTTGGATTTCTCTGACATTCGGACCAACTCCTTCACTGTTCACTGGCTAGCTCCAACTTCTGTCATCACTGGCTATCGCATCCGCTATCAGAAGACGAGCGGCGGGAGGACCAAGGATGAGAGGCTGCCCCCAACCAGGAACCACTATACTTTGACTGGACTCACACCAGAGACAGAGTACCTGGTATATGTATATGCCGTCAACAACAACCAGGAGAGTCAGCCTCTGACTGGCACACAGGCCACCAGTAAGTTTCCATACTGGTTTCTACTATCACCTCTGTTTTTCCTCTTGTAGAATTTTATAAAATTATAATGCTCTTTTTTCCTGTCTCTTCTTATCTTTTTCAGTCTCTGATGCTCCCACTGATTTGGAGGTAACATCATCCACCCCCACCAGCATCACCATTCGTTGGGACGCCCCCTCTGTTGCAGTGAAGAACTACAGGATCACCTATGGAGGAACAAGTCTGTACATGTCTTTTAAATCACAGTTTCCGCTAAACCTCAGTCATATTTGGAGTTTAACACTTGGCCCTTGTTATCGCTCTCTTTCTAGGTGGAGAGTCTCCTCAAGAGTTCACAATCCCAGGTTCTCAGACCACCGCCACCATTACCGGTCTGAATCCTGGCACTGACTACACCATCACGGTCTATGCTGTCACCGGACGAGGGGACAGCCCTGCCTCCAACACCCCAGTCTACATCACACACAAGACTGGTACAACACTGTGAAAGAAAATTGTTCCTGGAAAAAAAAAAGTCTGTTGATGGCTTAAACTAAATCTCAAGCTCATTACTGTTCGTGTCCATCTCTCCTTTAGATATGGAGTCCCCCACTGACATGAAAGTGACTGATGTGAGTGACAACGCCATCACAGTACGCTGGTCTCCTGCTCAGGGACCAATCAGAGGCTACAGAATCACCAGTGTCCCCAAGAATGGCCTTGGACCCTCCTACTCTGAGGTGGTGGGCCCTGGTAAGATAGGAAAAAAAAAACAGCTGTTCAGAACCAGCCTGTCATCTTTATTTTACATAATTTAACATCTCTCCAGTACAGTGTCTTCTTCTCATTGGCTTCTTTTCTGCTCTTTTGTTACAGATAAGACAGAGATGACGTTCACAGGTCTGATGCCCACTGTTGAGTATGTTGTGAGTGTCTACGCCCTAGGCAACAACGGACAACCCTCTTCCCCTGTGGTGGAGAATGCTATCACTGGTTAGTTTGACTCAATTCAGTCCATTTCTCCTGGAGTAAGCGCATTTTACATTCTCGGAGAGATTCTCCTCTCCAATGTCTATCTCGTTTTTTTGGGGGTTTTTTTTTTTGTTTTTTTTTTTAAATGCCAGTGTATTACTGTGCAGTTCAAAGTTCCTATTGCGTGCTGTTTGTATGGCAGTTTGTATGACATTTTAAGTTCAAGTTTATTTATATATTACATGTTTATTCAAATTATATTCACTAAGTTCAATTCTTTGACTATCAGAGTAACTGATCTGAAGTTAAGACGACCCATTTTCCTCCTTTCCTGCAGCTATGGATCGTCCCAAGGACCTGACCTTCTCTGACATTGAATCCACCTCTATGCGCATCACATGGGACAGTCCAGATGGTACAGTGACATCATACCGCATCCTGTACTCCAGCTCAGAGGAGGGCGAGAGGGAGCTGCGCCCAGCACCCAGAGGTGACCAGGACAGTGTGGTGCTGAGAGGCCTTCGCCCCGGGACAGAGTACACTGTTAAAGTCATCGCCTTCCATGGCCGCACAGCCAGCAAACCCTTGATGGGAACCCAGGCCACAGGTAGAAATGCACAGAAAACATCAATATATTCATAACTTCATTTATATGTTCCCTGACTCCAAGTCTAAAAGTGTTTTTGCTTGCAATTGTGTCTCTCTGCCTCAGTTATCCCTGCTCCAACCAACCTGGTGGTCTCAGAGGTTGGTCCCTCTGCCTTCACTTTGTCATGGAACGCCCCCAATGCACGTCTGACAGGCTACCGTGTGGTCGTCACCCCCAAGAACATCAACAGCCCCCCCAAAGAGATGAATGTTGCTCCAGACACCACACGTGTTGTTGTGCCAGGCCTCATGGTAAACAAAGTTCTTGTCTCAGAATTTACATGGATTCCTTGTCAGCCAGTGAATAAATATGAACTGTATGTCTGCGTATCATAGGTGGCAACCACATACCAGATACAAGTCTATGCTCTGAAGAACTCTGTCACCAGCAGACCTCTGGAGGGAGAGGCGACCACACTGGAAGGTAACAGGCTGCAACATAAATGGGACCCGTTTCCAGTCGTCACCAATTATTATCCACTGCTCTGTTTGATGTTGGTTTTCCCTCCTCCTCACTGCAGATGTCAGTCCTCCCCGTCGTGTGCGTATCACTGATGTGACGGATAACTCTCTCACATTGAACTGGCGCACCAAGGTAGAAACCATTACTGGTTTCTTTATCGATGCCACGCCCACGAGTGGCTCGTCCCCCAGTGTCAGCAGGACCATCCCCGGAGAAACACGCACCTACACTCTCACAGGTACACCACAGCTTCGTGTTAAACAGTGGAAACGGTTTAAAGATGTAAGTTTGGCAAGTGTGATTTTGGTGTTTTGCTTCACAATTTTTGTTCTCTAAGGTCTGCAGCCCGGCACCAAGTACTCTATCAACCTGTATACTCTGAATGGCAACACAAGAAGTGCGCCATTTAACCTCATCATTCAAACGGGTAAGACACAAAAGTGCATCAGAGCTCTGTCTCATAGTGAAAACACTTCAGGCTTCATAATGTGAATTTGAGGTTAAATTTAGTTTTTCAAATACAGAAATGTTGATTTCAATGTAGTTGCTGGCATTTTTTTCTCCATTATTACAAACAATACATCGATACAGCCACAATAGATGCACCAATTTTTCAGATATGTAAACTAAACTGTGTGGACACAAATTACAACTATAACAGTTGCGCACACAGATGCAACAAGCAATCAGATGATCTAACATGATATTTTCCGTCATAGCTCGACCAGTGGTCCAGAGTCCCACCAACCTCCAGTTCACATCTTTGACCCCCACCTCCATCTCCTTCACCTGGCAACCACCTGCCTCACAGATCACAGGATACTACGTCACCTACGAGGAGTCGGGTAGAGCACCACGGGACCTCATCCCACAGCCTCATGCCGGCCAAAACTATGCCACCATATTTGGTATGTGCCTGTCATTGGGTCCATTTTACATTTACATTTACCCATTTGGCAGATGCTTTTACCCAAAGGGACTTACCCACCTGAGCCACAGCTGCCCTTTTTATTTTTCATTTCCATTTTGAATGGAAAAAATGTTTTAGATTCAAATCCACTGGTTATATCATTCTCTTACATGTAATGATGAGTCAAGTGCAACCTACCTTTTCCGCTATGTGATAATTATTCCTCTCCTCAGGCCTGAGACCAGAGACAGAGTACACCATCAAGATCATTGCCATCCAGAACACACAGAGGAGCACACCTCTTATCGGCAGAATCAGGACTCGTAAGTATTATGAGACCTCTGATCTGTACCGTGACAAATGTGGTAAAAATGATTAATTCAAATGATGTGATAAAGAAGAAGATTGAAATTTGTTGTGGGCAAACATCTCATAAAATGTGGCTGTTTTGTATGGCAGCTTTAATCTGCTCAGCTGAATCAGCTGTTTGGCTACAACAGCTTGGAGGCCTTAAGATAAACTGTGCAGTTGATTAGCATTAGGCTCCTAAAACAATAATACCCATTTTTATTTTGAATGCCTCCAGGAATGACATTCAAAATATCTCTTGTGTGTTTGTAATATTGGCATTATGACACACTTTGCCATGGAGTGGTACCCCAGCAATGTTGCATATCAGTCACCTCCTGCTGGCTGAGATATGTTACAACAGCTCTGCTTTACCTCCCTGTTGGTCTAACCTGCTTGCTTCCCTAACCCCATCTCTCCCGCCCAGAACCAGACTCCTCGTTTTCCCCGACTTTGCCCCACGGCCCTAGAGTTGTTGATGACAAGTTGGATGTGCCTGAAACCGACTTGGACAACACAGTCCAGGTAGTGGGTAGTGGCCAGGACGGGTTTGGTGGTCACACAGAGTACATAGAGTACAACAACAATGGAGGCAACAACAGATATAATGGGAACGGTGGCAACCCACAGTCTCCCTATGGGCGAGTTCGTGAGCCCCTGGTCTTTGTGCCCCTTCCTGATGGGGAGGGCCGCAGATTGCCCATAGTGAAACTGAATGTGCCCATTGGCTCTACATTTGGTAACGAGACAGGAGTGCCACAGGAGGCCCAAACTCAGACCACCATCTCCTGGAAACCTTACAAGCAGAGCAACGCCTACCTGGTGTCCTGCCATCCTCTCACAAACTTAAATGAGAAGATGTTCCAGGTAAGAGATGAGATCTGTGCGTTATTTATCAGTCGAATTAAGTCTCTGATTTCAAATGGATAAACCTTCTCTCTCTCTCTACCTGTCCAGATCCGCCTGCCAGGCACAGCCACCACTGCTACCCTGATAGGACTCAGCCCCGGAGCAAACTATAATGTGATCGTGGAGGCTCTGATGGGGGCACTCAAACACAAGGTTCTGGAGCAGGTCGTCACCGCTGCAAACACAAGTAAGTAACCTACAGTAAATCCTGTGTAAACTAAGATGAACTAAGTGTAAAGCAGTTCCTGCTAATTAACTCGGGACACCAGTGTTTTTACTGTATGATTGATTTGCTAAATAATTCCATACGTGCTGCCCACTACTGCAACTATTCATATCAAAATCTACTGTAAACACCAGAGAGCATCAATGTTGACTATTCTCATTGACTCGAAGTGACCACACAATACAAATCTACTCCTCTGCACTTTTTAGTTTTTAGTTCATCCTTTCAGAGATACTGTATGGTATTGATAAAAACTATCACTATAAGTAACAAAAGGAGTTCATTCAAAAATGGGCAATTACTCTGGCTGATCACTTATTTTCAAGTAACTAGTGGCTTATACAAACTTTTTTTCCCTCATATTTCAGTCCCAGAGGGAGTTCCCTCCACCACAGATTCATGTTATGATGCCTTTACTGCCACCCACCATGATGTCGGTGCCGAATGGGAGCGCATGTCTGAGACAGGCTTCATGTTGTGGTGCAGGTGCCTGGGCCTGGGCAGTGGCCACTTCAGATGTGATTCATCTAGTAAGTTTTTGGGACATTTTTTTTTTCATAAGCATATTTGTAATTTGAGTATAATTCACTTCCTTTTATTTTGTCTGTCATTAGAGTGGTGCCATGACCAAGGCAAGAACTATCGCATTGGAGAGAAGTGGGACCGCCGTGCAGAAAATGGTCACTTAATGAGCTGCTCTTGCTTGGGAAATGGCAAAGGAGAGTTCAAGTGTGAACCACGTAAGGCTTTTTACAACCCAAAGAAATGTTCTATGACCATCTCAAAACAAGGTGAAGGAGATGCATGTGAATTTTAATGTGCATGTCCACCCACACAGATGAATCCGTGTGCTATGATAATGGAAAAGCTTACCAGGTGGGCAACCAGTGGCAGAAGGAGTACCTGGGCGCTATCTGTACCTGCACATGCTTTGGAGGACAACAGGTATGACACATCGGTCTCCCTAAGTTTGGGTCTGATATTCAGTGTGATGCTTGTAATGACTTGTGTTCATTCTGCAATTTAAATGAAGCATGTTTAAATATACAGCATGTTTCTGTATGTTTTGTATCATCAGGGCTGGAGGTGTGAGAACTGCCGCAGACCAGGTTCTGATGTTGATGCCAGTCTGCTGCAGCCTGTTAGATATGGAGACAACACACTACGCAAAGTGGGTTTTGGAATTAATATTGAATTATATTAATTTAAACATTACAATTTGTCCTGTTTTAGATGTAGTGGTGCTGGATTTTTAGCAATTTCAGGTCCCAAGATTGTCCAATTGTGACATAAATTTGAGTAAATGGTATTTGCAAGAGCATCAAATAGATCAAACAAAATAGACATTTTTGCAACCTATTTATTTTTGGCAATATAAATATATGAACCTTAGTAATCTATTGCAACACTGCATGCCTATCAAATGATAACAATGATGAAGAGAACAGGATTGTTTGTTCCTGAGCATGTGATCTTACCTCTTCAAATCTTCCCACAACTCTTCCTCCAGAATATTCATTGCCCCATTGAGTGCCTCCGACCCGACCTGCTGGCAGACGCAATTGCTCCTCAAAATCCTCGGGAATAAAGGATCAGTCATCTGACATCTGCTTTGCTCCCTCACCGTCCAATTGCTGCACTGTCTTACCCTGTAGATGCCACGCTGTCTGTGACTGGACCGAATCAACTGCCTGATCACTTTCTGACACGTCTAGCTTAAGATGTTACACTGCCTTGCTGCCTGATCAATCTTGATCCCTCTCTTAAGTCTTTTCACTGTTGACTGTTAAAGTCTCTAAATTCATGCTCGATTGGAAAATGAAGACTCTTGACAATAAAATTTTATTATGTGTAGCATTTCCTTCCACATTCTTGTGTATGAGCCTTAATGGAAGGATTCAAGGGCTCATCACCAGTCAGATTTATATAGTTGTCAAACTGGCATTTGTTTTCCATTTAAAAATTCTGAAACATTTCCTAATTGAAAGAGCAGAAACTGTCAGAAATTAAGCACTGTGTCAAAGAATGTCAATGTAATTATTAACAATGTATAAATTGTCCATGAAAATGTGCTTCTCTTTTCTGTAGCCCTTCTTCTGTTCCTGAGGGGTCGCACTGTGTGTGATTGACACAATCTGAATTCTAATGTCTTTTTACTAATTTATCCCTTTAATCTCAATGTGTGAGTGTGTGAACTGGGATGTGAGAATTTGAACCGTTCTATTTTTGTACTTTGTTGTCGGTGCCAAAGTTGTTTCTACCTTTGACAAAAGGTCCCTTATTTTAATAAAGCTGGAGAAATCCTGAAACCTAACCACAATGTTGTGTTCATTTGTTTTTTGTGAGGTTAGAGGTTTATGGACATGCTCTAGTTTTGCAGTGTTTATGAAAATAAAACACCACATGGTGTTATATTTGAAACAGTCACTGTACCAACACAAATCTTGTGTTAAAACTTTCAGCACAGTGGAGACACACTGTGTTGGGAAAGGACACAGATATTAACACATCTGCTTTAAGACTCCAAAGAGTACAAGTTTTAAGCAAATTATGTTTTTTTAAGAACCTTAATGACATCAGTGAGCTGTTTTTTTGCAGCCACCAATAAGCAGCTCCAATAAGAATGCACCAATTTACAACCTCCTTGAGTTTGTGTCAAGGTCTGCTAATCCACATTGTCTTCCTTATTTAATATATATACATACACAATACATTTCAAATACTGTCAAATATTTTAATTGTCCAAATTTGGAGTGTGGGAGGAAACCGGAGTACCCGGGGAAAACCCACATGGGCAAAGGGAGAAACTCCACACGGCAGCACGTTTCAGGTTGCTGGAGGCTGCAAGTGTTACCACTGTGCGACCCTTTAAAGCCTCCTCCCCGTGCAGCTGGCTGTGTGCTTCTTCAGGGGATGAGCAGAAGTAGAAAGAGGGAACCGATCAAACCTGCAATGCAAGCTGTAACTTGGAAGATGGTTTTCCATATGCTCACTGGGGAAGCCTTCTTGGCAAGCTCAGCAGAGAGGTTTTTGATGTGGGCTTGCAGAGAGTGAACAATGACGGTGTCAATAGCTGGATCCTCCAATAATATGACAGACTCCAGCAGGCGCCTGCCACAAAACTTCTTCTCCAGATCTTTCATCACAGCTTTGCAGACTTTCTTGAGGTGTTTCACATCTGGACAGAAGCCTTCAGTGATGGCGATGCCTTCCATCGTCTGGTTCACCAGACGTTTGGTGTGGTTGATCCACTTCTCCTGGCTGCAGTTCTGGACAGCCTGACATTTGGTCAGAACTTTGACTGTCAACAGGGTGACAAATAGCCTGAGCGGGTCCTCGCCTTCTGCCTTGGTTGTAGATTCACAACCAGAGTCAGAGGGATCGTTTGGCTTGGTGGTCTGAGGTCGGTCCATCGTGACCTCAGAGCTGCTTTCACCCTGGAGGATTGTAACTGGTGTGTTCATCGAGTTGTTTTCATTCCTAAGGATCATAACAGATGCGTCTCCCTCTGATAGATCATTTGTCTGTGGTTCTTCCATTTTCTTGGATGTCGTGGTTACTCACTGGCCTTCAGTAGTTCAGAAGAGTCTGTGTGAGATGTAATCCTGAATCTGGGAGACTGCTCTGCAGAGTCATAGATTCTAGAATCCCTGTGATGTCACACAGACACACACACTAGAATTCCTTTGATGTCTCTCTCACACACACGCGCACACACACACACACACACACACACACACACACACATACACACACACACTTTCAAAATAAAATGAATTAAAAAATCGAACTCGAGTAAAATTACAAAATAAAATACACTTAATGTACTAAAATAGAAGTACTCACTCACATATGACATTAGATTGCTAATCCTGTTGTAAGCAGCATTTTACTGTTGTAGCTGGTTGAGGTAGAGTTAGTTAAGTTGGTTGGTTAACTATTTAAATGACCTAATATATAGTTATACTTTAATCTTTAATTTAGTTATGACAATTTTGAGTTTGAGTTATTTTGGTCCCTTATTTGGTTCCTCTTTTTGTCTCATAGATTCAACATGCTACACATACACATTTCTTCTTTATCTTCCAACACACACATGGTGGAACCACCTTCCGCAGGCATCACAGGATATCTGTAGTGCAAAAACATTTTAAATGTTAGAATGTAAACATCAATGCTAATTCCTGGGCCAACATTAGTTTCGGGGATAATGCTGTTTTTTGAGGTACTGCTTCAGCTTGGGGGAATGGCCCACTGGTCACCACAGCAGTCCTTTGATCTTGGTTCCACCTTGCAGGAGGCAAAACTGGAAATTCAGTGTGTTTTTCACTGGTTCTTGCTCATCTCACTGGAAAACCAGAATAAAGCCGTAGCCCCAGCAGTGGCTGACTCAACTCCTCCAGACTCATCCTGTCTGGAAGACAACAACAAATAAACATTGGTTTATTGCATAAAGGTAAAACTAAAGATGACTGAGGATACTCTCAGGCTGGTGTTCACAGCAGGGCACTGGGTCCTTACAGAGGATGGAGGTAAAAAACAATTGATGGATTTTTAGTTTTTAAATTAGGCTACAAATAAATTACAGATTATCCGATGATACCGGAACAAAAAATGACTACTAACTAAATGAAATAATAACTGCATTTTCTTTTAAATTTTTACTTAAATAACACATCTTGTTGGAAGTGGGGCCACATGACTGCTGGCATGAAGAGCACAGGTACGCTGACTGGGCAGCTCACACAGGTGTCTTGAGTCTTCTTTGCTCTGTGTCCTGAGCTCGTTTTATTTGGCCTTCAGATGAGCTGTTTGTTTCAAATCAAAGCTTTATATCCTATTTAAAATCTGGATGAGACCTGTTGGGGGGGGCAATACACAGCTACTGTAGATTATGGGGTTAGCAAAGTAATTTATGTCCACCAGTGGATCAAAATTTCTGCTATATAACTTAACCAACCTGACTGATGAGAGCAAGTCTTTTTAGACTTTTGGAAGTAGGGCTATACTTCCAGAGTCTGTTTTTATGTTGTCTTAGTTCATCATTTGCACTCAAGAGCGCTTAATGTAGGAATTTCAATTAAAAAGAGTGATGCGGTTTCTGCATTCCATGTTTTCACTTGTCACTTATAACTTTAAATCGACATTTTTATGGAAAATACATCCTCTGATACTAAAAGTCAGTGCCTCTTGTGTGTCGATGGAGTACCCTGACTTTATGATTCTGTCTGATTTCTAGCTTTAGAACTTAAATTGCACCTTTGCTGGTTGTGCTAAAAGTGGTAAAGTCAGATTCTCATACTTTTGTACTTACAGTTTATGCTAAATTTAAATGAATGACTGATAAATCTTTTAAGGTAAGTTGTTACAATACTTCAAAAACATTTCATAGTCAAAAGAAGAGCTGCTTAAAAGGTCCTTGTTTGCCCTGCAACTAACATCCCGCACTTTATGGGCTCACATTGGGGTCAAAATGATTTTGAACTTGTATAAAGTGAGGTTCACAAATAATTCTAATGTTTGTAGTTGTAAATCAACCTTTGTAAAGTGGGTAAGTCGCCTCCCGACGCGTCCAGCTCGATGGCGGGGCGCAGGGCCTCCTAATGCTAATGCTAGCAGCTAACAAGCTAGCAGGACTGTACAGCTAAAGCACACACAGCAGCTAGCTCGATGGCTGACAGAAATGAGTTAGTAGAGGGAAAAATACGACAAACAGTAGGCTTTCAGTAAGCTTATAGGGCTTCGTGTAGCAAACACTTCAAATATATTTTTTACAGATGCAATCTAGTTCTAACACTTGTGTATTTACTCAACTCCAGGCAGAGAGAAGTATGCTAAAGAACGACCGTCTGACCGACCACACATCTCAGAATCCCTTTAGCAGAACAAGACAGACGTGAAACCACCTACAGTTGAAGGACTAACAACACAGGGCATTTAAGATAAGATAGGATGAGATTCACAGTGTTACAGCAGCATTATTATCCATGCAGCTGCTGGGCAGATTTCATGTGGCGATGATGTAACTGATGAATTTGCATGAAGGAAAGTATGAAAGGTACGCTTTAGATGGCAGTTGTGCAATTAAAAATGTGTGTGTCACGTTTGAAGTGTGCAATAGTGTAATAATCAGGTTCTCTTGTTGGATGAAGGATTTGTGCAATTTAGTCATTTGACTCTCTATTTTATTTGTGTGTATGTATTTTGCATTGCTCCTTGGGAGTTTTCTGTGGTGCCCTGTTGAAGTGAAAGCATGTTGTTGACTCAAGAGGGATGACTTTTTATGGTCCTTTTATCGGGTTACGCTAACCCAGCTGCTATAACAAAACACAAATGATCAGTATCAGCTGTGGATCGGCCCATCTCACTCATAGACGATTTGGTATCGTTATAGGCAGCAAAAAACAAAACAAAACAAAAAAAAAAGATCGTTGAACGTTTTGATGATCATTACTACGGTAACATGGTGGAAATGGTTAGCATAAATGACCTTGCAGATGTCAGACCATTAAAATTGTTGTCATGTTTCCATGGAGACAGAGTTTACTTAAAGATCCTGAAAAACAAATTCACAGATTTGTTTTTAAAATCAATATATATGTCGCAGAACTATTCCTGAAAACGTGTGAATCATGTGAAACTTGTGTGGTACTGAATTGTGCAGTTATACGTTAAACTGTGTTTCATCATTTTTGCGTTGACCCTTTTTTCGGGCGGGGCCTAAACGGGGTACTGGTGACGCACTTGGTCCCCCACTTAGCATACCCCGCCCCTAAAGCCGTAACGGTATAAAAGTATGGAGTGTACCAGCATCAGTGGTTCTCCCGCTCAGTGTTATTGCTGGTTAGCCAAGACTTCCCTCCCAAAATGTGTCTTTCCTACAGGCTGCAATACCAACAGTGTGGTGTTATTAGTAATTAGAGAATAATGTATGAATAGATAATCAGTTATTCACTCATGACGTTTCCCTTCTTTTCATGACCAGAAGGATGGTTCCACTTCATCCTCTCATGAAATAGCGGGTAAACCCGGTGGAGGAGGGGTGAGCTGCTAGCCGCCCTGCAAGCTGGTGAAAGTCTGTCAAAGTGTCGGAGCCTCCGTATGAGATGTTTCGATCTGTGATTTTGTGTTTTTAAAACTTTCAGAGCTGCGGCTCACTCTTTCATCCCCACGATCAGTGTAGCCGCGGAGTTGCTGGTGTAACGGCGCCATGTTGGACAGGTGTGTGTCTGTGTCCTCTGAGAGACGTTACGGCAGGAAAAGAGGCGAAAATTAGCGGGTTCACCCGGGTTTTGTGTTTACATCAATGCCGATCGGAGCAGGAGCCAATAAATACCTGTCTACTACAAATTCATTTACCCCGGCTGTGAATGCCAATTAAACCCTTCATCATTGCCAACAAAAGCCTGATGTGAGTGGCTCGTAGCAGGTTCTTTGACCGGTGGAAAACGGGAAAAGTTAGCTCTGTGTGTAGCTTATAAGCTATTTCTGTCACTGATGCCGGCATCGAAATATAAAGCCAGGTCATGGGACAATTTAGAGCAATTTGTAATGTGAAAATATGTACAACGTGTGTGTGTGTGTGTGTGTGTGTGTGTGTGTGTACAATCAGGGTAGCTGCTGGACGCAGTCATGTTTCCTTTCAGTATAAATTTGTTGGACCGTCAAGAGATGCGGAAGCCCTTCCTACGTTGGGCGTGGTTTCAGTGCCTCCAGCGGACACGCCCCCAGCGTTCCAGAGTTGATAATACTGCTTATTTTTTTCACAAGTTTGAAACCTAATTTTATATATTTGGCAATATTTTTATTCATTCAAATTTGGCAGGGGGTTTGATATGCCATTTTGCTGTGGTGTGGCAAACTCAGAACTCATATGTTTTTCTGCTTTACAGAATCTTTAAATCCCAGGTACAAAATTGTGTTTCAGTCATTCTGGACTGCAGCTTTCATGATAATGACCATATGCAAATGTTTGTTTATAACCCGTTTGAAGAAATTGTAGACTGAATGGGAAAATGTGTCGACGACATGCACTAAGAATTTGATAATATTATACCAAAAAATACTTGACCTTTTGAATGTGTTCAGAAATGTTATACAGAGTGATGAAATATTTTATGTTAATTACCTTAATTGTTAAGTTGTACAATAAATGTGAACTGTTGTTCTACAGTCTGCACATTTAAATTCACATCTTGAGGAATAGAATTAACACATAGACACATAATTGTGTTTTTTTCTGTTTTAAAAACGCCACATTGTGTTATATTTGAAACAATCACTATATTTGAAAATACCAACACAAATCTTGTGTTAAAACTTTCAGCACAGTGGAGACACACTGTGTTGGGAAAGGACACAGATATTAACACATCTGCTTTAAGACTCCAAAGAGTACAAGTTTTAAGCAAATTATGTTTTTTTAAGAACCTTAATGACATCAGTGAGCTGTTTTTTTGCAGCCACCACTGCTGCTCCTACTGCTGACTGTGTTGGTGAACAGGTCAAATCAGCAGGACAAACTATAATACCTCATTTCCTGTCGAACTTTGGGACACCTACAGTATACTCACCTCTTTCCCTGAAGTCTCATAAGCTTACTCTCAAATTACTGAAGCCTTTTTTTTTTTTTAAAGTAGTAAGATTAATTAATTATTGCATAATGTTGCATGGACAGATTAAACTGTTAAGGGGTCATGGGACCAGCATTTGCTCTATGGGCCCCTACTGACCCTTTCAGCACTCAACTATTGCCCTTGTGCATTGTGTATGCATCTTTCCACCTCCAAGCTCCCATTCATTAAACAAAGCAAACTATACATGGTAGCTTGATTTAAAGCACAATACCTTTCCCCAGGTGTCAGTTCAAGCCAAAAAAATGGGGCAGATGTGTCTGGGTCTCCAGGTGAGTTGTTTACACAAAGAATACTATATTTCTTCTGTTTATTTATGTCTATTTTTTTAACTCACATATTTACTTGTTCCAAAGTATTTATTTCTTCATATATTTATCTGGTATCACTTTTGAACTCCAATAATAATAAAAAATGCACGCATTTACAACCTCCTTGAGTTTGTGTCAAGGTCTGCTAATCCACATTGTCTTCCTTATTTAATATATATACATACACAATACATTTCAAATACTGTCAAATATTTTAATTGTCCAAATTTGGAGTGTGGGTGGAAACCGGAGTACCCGGGGAAAACCCACATGGGCAAAGGGAGAAACTCCACACGGCAGCACGTTTCAGGTTGCTGGAGGCTGCAAGTGTTACCACTGTGCGACCCTTTAAAGCCTCCTCCCCGTGCAGCTGGCTGTGTGCTTCTTCAGGGGATGAGCAGAAGTAGAAAGAGGGAACCGATCAAACCTGCAATGCAAGCTGTAACTTGGAAGATGGTTTTCCATATGCTCTCTGGGGAAGCCTTCTTGGCAAGCTCAGCAGAGAGGTTTTTGATGTGGGCTTGCAGAGAGTGAACAATGACGGTGTCAATAGCTGGATCCTCCAATAATATGACAGACTCCAGCAGGCGCCTGCCACAAAACTTCTTCTCCAGATCTTTCATCACAGCTTTGCAGACCTTCTTGAGGTGTTTCACATCTGGACAGAAGCCTTCAGTGATGGCGATGCCTTCCATCGTCTGGTTCACCAGACGTTTGGTGTGGTTGATCCACTTCTCCTGGCTGCAGTTCTGGACAGCCTGACACTTGGTCAGAACTTTGACTGTCAACAGGGTGACAAATAGCCTGAGCGGGTCCTCGCCTTCTGCCTTGGTTGTAGATTCACAACCAGAGTCAGAGGGATCGTTTGGCTTGGTGGTCTGAGGTCGGTCCATCGTGACCTCAGAGCTGCTTTCACCCTGGAGGATTGTAACTGGTGTGTTCATCGAGTTGTCTTCATTCCTAAGGATCATAACAGATGCGTCTCCCTCTGATAGATCATTTGTCTGTGGTTCTTCCATTTTCTTGGATGTCGTGGTTACTCACTGGCCTTCAGTAGTTCAGAAGAGTCTGTGTGAGATGTAATCCTGAATCTGGGAGACTGCTCTGCAGAGTCATAGATTCTAGAGTCCCTGTGATGTCACACAGACACACACACTAGAATTCCTTTGATGTCTCTCTCTCACACACGCACACACACGCGCACACACACACACACACACACACACACACACTTTCAAAATAAAATGAATTAAAAAATCGAACTCGAGTAAAATTACAAAATAAAATACACTTAATGTACTAAAATAGAAGTACTCACTCACATATGACATTAGAATCAGAATCAGAATCAGTTTTATTGCCAAGTATGTTTTCACATACAAGGAATTTTTTCTGGTGATTGGTGCAATTGAGGATCAGGGGGATCAGCTAATAGCAGATGGGAAGAAACTATTTTTGTGGCGAGAAGTTTTGGATTGTTAATCCTGTTGTAAGTTAAGTTAAGTTGGTTGTTTAACTATTAAAATGACCTAATATATAGTTATACTTTAATCTTTAATTTAGTTATGACGATTTTAAGTTTGAGTTATTTTGGTCCCTTATTTGGTTCCTCTTTTTATCTCATAGATTCAACATGCTACACATACACATTTCTTCTTTATCTTCCAACACACACATGGTGGAACCACCTTCCGCAGGCATCACAGGATATCTGTAGCGCAAAAACATTTTAAATGTTAGAATGTAAACATCAATGCTAATTCCTGGGCCAACATTAGTTTCGGGGATAATGCTGTTTTTTGAGGTACTGCTTCAGCTTGGGGGAATGGCCCGCTGGTCACCACAGCAGTCCTTTGATCCTGGTTCCACCTTGCAGGAGGCAGCCCCAGCCGTAGCCCCAGCAGTGGCTGACTCAACTCCTCCAGACTCATCCTGTCTGGAAGACAACAACAAATAAACATTGGTTTATTGCATAAAGATAAAACTAGAGATGACTGAGGATACTCTCAGGCTGGTGTTCACAGCAGGGCACTGGGTCCTTACAGAGGATGGAGATGAAAAACAATTGATGGATTTTTAGTTTTTAAAATAGGCTACAAATAAATTACAGATTATCCAATGATACCGGAACAAAAAATGACTACTAACTAAATGAAATAATAACTGCATTTTCTTTTAAATTTTTACTTAAATAACACATCTTGTTGGAAGTGGGGCCACATGACTGCTGGCATGAAGAGCACAGGTGTGCTGACTGGGCAGCTCACACAGGTGCCTTGAGTCTTCTTTGCTCTGTGTCCTGAGCTCGTTTTCTATTTGGCCTTCAGATGAGCTGTTTGTTTCAAATCAAAGCTTTATATCCTATTTAAAATCTATTTAGAACTTAAATTGAAATTGAAATTGAAAATTAGTGGGTTCACCCAGGTTTTGTGTTTACATCAATGCCGATTGGAGCCAATCGGAGCAGGAGCCAATAAATACCTGTGTCTACTGCAAATTCATTTAACCCGGCTGTGAATGCCAATTAAACCCTTCATCATTTCTGTCACTGATGCCGGCATCGAAATAGATAAAGCCAGGTCATCAGACAATTTAGAGCAATTTGTAATGTGAAAATATGTACAACGCGTGTGTGTGTGTGTGTGTGTGTGTACAATCAGTGTAGCTGTTGGACGCAGTCATGTTTCCTTTCAGTATAAATTTGTTGGACCGTCAAGAGATGCGGAAGCTCTCCCTCCGTTGGGCGTGGTTTCAGTGCCTCCAGCGGACACGCCCCCAGCGTTCCAGAGTTGATAATACTGCTTATTTTTTTCACAAGTTTGAAACCTAATTTTATATATTTGGCAATATTTTTATTCATTCAAATTTGGCAGGGGGTTTGATATGCCATTTTGCTGTGGTGTGGCAAACTCAGAACTCATATGTTTTTCTGCTTTACAGAATCTTTAAATCCCAGGTACAAAATTGTGTTTCAGTCATTCTGGACTGCAGCTTTCATGATAATGACCATATGCAAATGTTTGTTTATAACCCGTTTGAAGAAATTGTAGACTGAATGGGAAAATTTGTGTCAAGGTCTGCTAATCCACATTGTCTTCCTTATTTAATATATATACATACACAATACATTTCAAATACTGTCAAATATTTTAATTGTCCAAATTTGGAGTGTGGGAGGAAACCGGAGTACCCGGGGAAAACCCACATGGGCAAAGGGAGAAACTCCACACGGCAGCACGTTTCAGGTTGCTGGAGGCTGCAAGTGTTACCACTGTGCGACCCTTTAAAGCCTCCTCCCCGTGCAGCTGGCTGTGTGCTTCTTCAGGGGATGAGCAGAAGTAGAAAGAGGGAACCGATCAAACCTGCAATGCAAGCTGTAACTTGGAAGATGGTTTTCCATATGCTCTCTGGGGAAGCCTTCTTGGCAAGCTCAGCAGAGAGGTTTTTGATGTGGGCTTGCAGAGAGTGAACAATGACGGTGTCAATAGCTGGATCCTCCAATAATATGACAGACTCCAGCAGGCGCCTGCCACAAAACTTCTTCTCCAGATCTTTCATCACAGCTTTGCAGACTTTCTTGAGGTGTTTCACATCTGGACAGAAGCCTTCAGTGATGGCGATGCCTTCCATCGTCTGGTTCACCAGACGTTTGGTGTGGTTGATCCACTTCTCCTGGCTGCAGTTCTGGACAGCCTGACATTTGGTCAGAACTTTGACTGTCAACAGGGTGACAAATAGCCTGAGCGGGTCCTCGCCTTCTGCCTTGGTTGTAGATTCACAACCAGAGTCAGAGGGATCGTTTGGCTTGGTGGTCTGAGGTCGGTCCATCGTGACCTCAGAGCTGCTTTCACCCTGGAGGATTGTAACTGGTGTGTTCATCGAGTTGTTTTCATTCCTAAGGATCATAACAGATGCGTCTCCCTCTGATAGATCATTTGTCTGTGGTTCTTCCATTTTCTTGGATGTCGTGGTTACTCACTGGCCTTCAGTAGTTCAGAAGAGTCTGTGTGAGATGTAATCCTGAATCTGGGAGACTGCTCTGCAGAGTCATAGATTCTAGAATCCCTGTGATGTCACACAGACACACACACTAGAATTCCTTTGATGTCTCTCACACACACGCGCACACACACACACACACACACACATACACACACACACTTTCAAAATAAAATGAATTAAAAAATCGAGTAAAATTACAAAATAAAATACACTTAATGTACTAAAATAGAAGTACTCACTCACATATGACATTAGAATCAGAATCAGAATCAGTTTTATTGCCAAGTATGTTTTCACATACAAGGAATTTTTTCCTAGTGATTGGTGCAATTGAGGATCAGGGGGATCAGCTAATAGCAGATGGGAAGAAGCTATTTTTGTGGCGAGAAGTTTTGGATTGTTAATCCTGTTGTAAGTTAAGTTAAGTTGGTTGTTTAACTATTTAAATGACCTAAAATATAGTTATACTTTAATCTTTAATTTAGTTATGACGATTTTGAGTTATTTGTTTCTTTAATTTTGAGTTTGAGTTATTTTGGTCCCTTATTTGGTTCCTCTTTTTGTCTCATAGATTCAACATGCTACACATACACATTTCTTCTTTATCTTCCAACACACACATGGTGGAACCACCTTCCGCAGGCATCACAGGATATCTGTAGTGCAAAAACATTTTAAATGTTAGAATGTAAACATCAATGCTAATTCCTGGGCCAACATTAATGCTGTTTTTTGAGGTACTGCTTCAGCTTGGGGGAATGGCCCGCTGGTCACCACAGCAGTCCTTTGATCCTGGTTCCACCTTGCAGGAGGCAGCCCCAGCCGTAGCCCCAGCAGTGGCTGACTCAACTCCTCCAGACTCATCCTGTCTGGAAGACAACAACAAATAAACATTGGTTTATTGCATAAAGATAAAACTAGAGATGACTGAGGATACTCTCAGGCTGGTGTTCACAGCAGGGCACTGGGTCCTTACAGAGGATGGAGATGAAAAACAATTGATGGATTTTTAGTTTTTAAAATAGGCTACAAATAAATTACAGATTATCCAATGATACCGGAACAAAAAATGACTACTAACTAAATGAAATAATAACTGCATTTTCTTTTAAATTTTTACTTAAATAACACATCTTGTTGGAAGTGGGGCCACATGACTGCTGGCATGAAGAGCACAGGTGTGCTGACTGGGCAGCTCACACAGGTGCCTTGAGTCTTCTTTGCTCTGTGTCCTGAGCTCGTTTTCTATTTGGCCTTCAGATGAGCTGTTTGTTTCAAATCAAAGCTTTATATCCTATTTAAAATCTATTTAGAACTTAAATTGAAATTGAAATTGAAAATTAGTGGGTTCACCCAGGTTTTGTGTTTACATCAATGCCGATTGGAGCCAATCGGAGCAGGAGCCAATAAATACCTGTGTCTACTGCAAATTCATTTAACCCGGCTGTGAATGCCAATTAAACCCTTCATCATTTCTGTCACTGATGCCGGCATCGAAATAGATAAAGCCAGGTCATCAGACAATTTAGAGCAATTTGTAATGTGAAAATATGTACAACGCGTGTGTGTGTGTGTGTGTGTGTGTACAATCAGTGTAGCTGTTGGACGCAGTCATGTTTCCTTTCAGTATAAATTTGTTGGACCGTCAAGAGATGCGGAAGCTCTCCCTCCGTTGGGCGTGGTTTCAGTGCCTCCAGCGGACACGCCCCCAGCGTTCCAGAGTTGATAATACTGCTTATTTTTTTCACAAGTTTGAAACCTAATTTTATATATTTGGCAATATTTTTATTCATTCAAATTTGGCAGGGGGTTTGATATGCCATTTTGCTGTGGTGTGGCAAACTCAGAACTCATATGTTTTTCTGCTTTACAGAATCTTTAAATCCCAGGTACAAAATTGTGTTTCAGTCATTCTGGACTGCAGCTTTCATGATAATGACCATATGCAAATGTTTGTTTATAACCCGTTTGAAGAAATTGTAGACTGAATGGGAAAATTTGTGTCAAGGTCTGCTAATCCACATTGTCTTCCTTATTTAATATATATACATACACAATACATTTCAAATACTGTCAAATATTTTAATTGTCCAAATTTGGAGTGTGGGAGGAAACCGGAGTACCCGGGGAAAACCCACATGGGCAAAGGGAGAAACTCCACACGGCAGCACGTTTCAGGTTGCTGGAGGCTGCAAGTGTTACCACTGTGCGACCCTTTAAAGCCTCCTCCCCGTGCAGCTGGCTGTGTGCTTCTTCAGGGGATGAGCAGAAGTAGAAAGAGGGAACCGATCAAACCTGCAATGCAAGCTGTAACTTGGAAGATGGTTTTCCATATGCTCTCTGGGGAAGCCTTCTTGGCAAGCTCAGCAGAGAGGTTTTTGATGTGGGCTTGCAGAGAGTGAACAATGACGGTGTCAATAGCTGGATCCTCCAATAATATGACAGACTCCAGCAGGCGCCTGCCACAAAACTTCTTCTCCAGATCTTTCATCACAGCTTTGCAGACTTTCTTGAGGTGTTTCACATCTGGACAGAAGCCTTCAGTGATGGCGATGCCTTCCATCGTCTGGTTCACCAGACGTTTGGTGTGGTTGATCCACTTCTCCTGGCTGCAGTTCTGGACAGCCTGACATTTGGTCAGAACTTTGACTGTCAACAGGGTGACAAATAGCCTGAGCGGGTCCTCGCCTTCTGCCTTGGTTGTAGATTCACAACCAGAGTCAGAGGGATCGTTTGGCTTGGTGGTCTGAGGTCGGTCCATCGTGACCTCAGAGCTGCTTTCACCCTGGAGGATTGTAACTGGTGTGTTCATCGAGTTGTTTTCATTCCTAAGGATCATAACAGATGCGTCTCCCTCTGATAGATCATTTGTCTGTGGTTCTTCCATTTTCTTGGATGTCGTGGTTACTCACTGGCCTTCAGTAGTTCAGAAGAGTCTGTGTGAGATGTAATCCTGAATCTGGGAGACTGCTCTGCAGAGTCATAGATTCTAGAATCCCTGTGATGTCACACAGACACACACACTAGAATTCCTTTGATGTCTCTCACACACACGCGCACACACACACACACACACACACATACACACACACACTTTCAAAATAAAATGAATTAAAAAATCGAGTAAAATTACAAAATAAAATACACTTAATGTACTAAAATAGAAGTACTCACTCACATATGACATTAGAATCAGAATCAGAATCAGTTTTATTGCCAAGTATGTTTTCACATACAAGGAATTTTTTCCTAGTGATTGGTGCAATTGAGGATCAGGGGGATCAGCTAATAGCAGATGGGAAGAAGCTATTTTTGTGGCGAGAAGTTTTGGATTGTTAATCCTGTTGTAAGTTAAGTTAAGTTGGTTGTTTAACTATTTAAATGACCTAAAATATAGTTATACTTTAATCTTTAATTTAGTTATGACGATTTTGAGTTATTTGTTTCTTTAATTTTGAGTTTGAGTTATTTTGGTCCCTTATTTGGTTCCTCTTTTTGTCTCATAGATTCAACATGCTACACATACACATTTCTTCTTTATCTTCCAACACACACATGGTGGAACCACCTTCCGCAGGCATCACAGGATATCTGTAGTGCAAAAACATTTTAAATGTTAGAATGTAAACATCAATGCTAATTCCTGGGCCAACATTAATGCTGTTTTTTGAGGTACTGCTTCAGCTTGGGGGAATGGCCCGCTGGTCACCACAGCAGTCCTTTGATCCTGGTTCCACCTTGCAGGAGGCAGCCCCAGCCGTAGCCCCAGCAGTGGCTGACTCAACTCCTCCAGACTCATCCTGTCTGGAAGACAACAACAAATAAACATTGGTTTATTGCATAAAGATAAAACTAGAGATGACTGAGGATACTCTCAGGCTGGTGTTCACAGCAGGGCACTGGGTCCTTACAGAGGATGGAGATGAAAAACAATTGATGGATTTTTAGTTTTTAAAATAGGCTACAAATAAATTACAGATTATCCAATGATACCGGAACAAAAAATGACTACTAACTAAATGAAATAATAACTGCATTTTCTTTTAAATTTTTACTTAAATAACACATCTTGTTGGAAGTGGGGCCACATGACTGCTGGCATGAAGAGCACAGGTGTGCTGACTGGGCAGCTCACACAGGTGCCTTGAGTCTTCTTTGCTCTGTGTCCTGAGCTCGTTTTCTATTTGGCCTTCAGATGAGCTGTTTGTTTCAAATCAAAGCTTTATATCCTATTTAAAATCTATTTAGAACTTAAATTGAAATTGAAATTGAAAATTAGTGGGTTCACCCAGGTTTTGTGTTTACATCAATGCCGATTGGAGCCAATCGGAGCAGGAGCCAATAAATACCTGTGTCTACTGCAAATTCATTTAACCCGGCTGTGAATGCCAATTAAACCCTTCATCATTTCTGTCACTGATGCCGGCATCGAAATAGATAAAGCCAGGTCATCAGACAATTTAGAGCAATTTGTAATGTGAAAATATGTACAACGCGTGTGTGTGTGTGTGTGTGTGTGTACAATCAGTGTAGCTGTTGGACGCAGTCATGTTTCCTTTCAGTATAAATTTGTTGGACCGTCAAGAGATGCGGAAGCTCTCCCTCCGTTGGGCGTGGTTTCAGTGCCTCCAGCGGACACGCCCCCAGCGTTCCAGAGTTGATAATACTGCTTATTTTTTTCACAAGTTTGAAACCTAATTTTATATATTTGGCAATATTTTTATTCATTCAAATTTGGCAGGGGGTTTGATATGCCATTTTGCTGTGGTGTGGCAAACTCAGAACTCATATGTTTTTCTGCTTTACAGAATCTTTAAATCCCAGGTACAAAATTGTGTTTCAGTCATTCTGGACTGCAGCTTTCATGATAATGACCATATGCAAATGTTTGTTTATAACCCGTTTGAAGAAATTGTAGACTGAATGGGAAAATTTGTGTCAAGGTCTGCTAATCCACATTGTCTTCCTTATTTAATATATATACATACACAATACATTTCAAATACTGTCAAATATTTTAATTGTCCAAATTTGGAGTGTGGGAGGAAACCGGAGTACCCGGGGAAAACCCACATGGGCAAAGGGAGAAACTCCACACGGCAGCACGTTTCAGGTTGCTGGAGGCTGCAAGTGTTACCACTGTGCGACCCTTTAAAGCCTCCTCCCCGTGCAGCTGGCTGTGTGCTTCTTCAGGGGATGAGCAGAAGTAGAAAGAGGGAACCGATCAAACCTGCAATGCAAGCTGTAACTTGGAAGATGGTTTTCCATATGCTCTCTGGGGAAGCCTTCTTGGCAAGCTCAGCAGAGAGGTTTTTGATGTGGGCTTGCAGAGAGTGAACAATGACGGTGTCAATAGCTGGATCCTCCAATAATATGACAGACTCCAGCAGGCGCCTGCCACAAAACTTCTTCTCCAGATCTTTCATCACAGCTTTGCAGACTTTCTTGAGGTGTTTCACATCTGGACAGAAGCCTTCAGTGATGGCGATGCCTTCCATCGTCTGGTTCACCAGACGTTTGGTGTGGTTGATCCACTTCTCCTGGCTGCAGTTCTGGACAGCCTGACACTTGGTCAGAACTTTGACTGTCAACAGGGTGACAAATAGCCTGAGCGGGTCCTCGCCTTCTGCCTTGGTTGTAGATTCACAACCAGAGTCAGAGGGATCGTTTGGCTTGGTGGTCTGAGGTCGGTCCATCGTGACCTCAGAGCTGCTTTCACCCTGGAGGATTGTAACTGGTGTGTTCATCGAGTTGTTTTCATTCCTAAGGATCATAACAGATGCGTCTCCCTCTGATAGATCATTTGTCTGTGGTTCTTCCATTTTCTTGGATGTCGTGGTTACTCACTGGCCTTCAGTAGTTCAGAAGAGTCTGTGTGAGATGTAATCCTGAATCTGGGAGACTGCTCTGCAGAGTCATAGATTCTAGAATCCCTGTGATGTCACACAGACACACACACTAGAATTCCTTTGATGTCTCTCTCACACACACGCGCACACACACACACACACACACACATACACACACACACTTTCAAAATAAAATGAATTAAAAAATCGAGTAAAATTACAAAATAAAATACACTTAATGTACTAAAATAGAAGTACTCACTCACATATGACATTAGAATCAGAATCAGAATCAGTTTTATTGCCAAGTATGTTTTCACATACAAGGAATTTTTTCCTAGTGATTGGTGCAATTGAGGATCAGGGGGATCAGCTAATAGCAGATGGGAAGAAGCTATTTTTGTGGCGAGAAGTTTTGGATTGTTAATCCTGTTGTAAGTTAAGTTAAGTTGGTTGTTTAACTATTTAAATGACCTAAAATATAGTTATACTTTAATCTTTAATTTAGTTATGACGATTTTGAGTTATTTGTTTCTTTAATTTTGAGTTTGAGTTATTTTGGTCCCTTATTTGGTTCCTCTTTTTGTCTCATAGATTCAACATGCTACACATACACATTTCTTCTTTATCTTCCAACACACACATGGTGGAACCACCTTCCGCAGGCATCACAGGATATCTGTAGTGCAAAAACATTTTAAATGTTAGAATGTAAACATCAATGCTAATTCCTGGGCCAACATTAATGCTGTTTTTTGAGGTACTGCTTCAGCTTGGGGGAATGGCCCGCTGGTCACCACAGCAGTCCTTTGATCCTGGTTCCACCTTGCAGGAGGCAAAACTGGAAATTCAGTGTGTTTTTCACTGGTTCTTGCTCATCTCACTGGAAAGCCAGAATAAAGCCGTAGCCCCAGCAGTGGCTGACTCAACTCCTCCAGACTCATCCTGTCTGGAAGACAACAACAAATAAACATTGGTTTATTGCATAAAGGTAAAACTAAAGGTGATCGAGGAAATAAATACATCCTCTGATACTAAAAGTCAGTGCCTCTTGTGTGTTGATGGAGTACCCTGACTTTATGATTCTGTCTGATTTCTAGCTTTAGAACTTAAATTGCACCTTTGTTGGTTGTGCTAAAAGTGGTAAAGTCAGATTCTCATACTTTTGTACTTACAGTTTATGCTATTTCAGGTTTAAATGAATGACTAATAAATCTTTTAAGGTAAGTTGTTACAATACTTTCATATTCAAAAGAAGTCAAAAGAAGAGCTGCTTAAAAGGTCCTTGTTTGCCCTGCAACTAACATCCCGCACTTTATGGGCTCACATTGGGGTCAAAATGATTTTGAACTTGTATAAAGTGAGTTTGACAAATAATTTTAATGTTTGTAGTTGTAAATCAACCTTTGTAAAGTGGGTAAGTCGCCTCCCGACGCGTCCAGCTCGATGGCGGGGCGCAGGGCCCCCTAATGCTAATGCTAGCAGCTAACAAGCTAGCAGGACTGTACAGCTAAAGCACACACAGCAGCTAGCTCGATGGCTGACAGAAATGAGTTAGTAGATTAAAAGTGATTACCAAGCAAATACTAGGGGGAAAAAATACCACATACAGTAGGCTTTCAGTAAGCTTGTAGGGCTTTGTGTAGCAAACACTTCAAATATATTTTTTACAGATGCAATCTAGTTCTAACACTTGTGTATTTACTCAACTACAGGCAGAGAGAAGTATGCTAAAGAACGACCGTCTGACCGACCACACGTCTCAGAATCCCTTTAGCAGAACAGGACAGATGTGAAACCACCTACAGTTGAAGGACTAACAACACAGGGCATTTAAGATAAGATAGGATGAGATTCACAGTGTTACAGCGGCAAAGTGGCAGTGCAGAGAAAAGAAAGCTGCAAAGAAACTGCAATAACAGAGATAAATAATAAGAATATAATAATATACAAATTATATATTGTGTACAAAATTACATATTTACAAGAATATACAACAGTAGCAGCAGATATTCAATTTCTACATCCAGTTTGATGAATTTATTTCACACATCACTTAGTGTATGAGGGAAAAATCTGTTCAAAGTTAATTTATAGGTATATTTTTAACACTCTTTGGCTGTTCTATTAAAATTGTGTTATGATATCAGTTAATAGTTCTGTCTTTACGGCTAGCTTTGGCTTTTTCTGTCATGGTGTCTTTCTGTTGTGGTTAATCTGGGTTTTTTTTTTTTTTTTTTTTACACAGACTAACTGAGATATGACATCAACAAGCAAAGCAAGATGGCTTACACAGATGTGTAGAGTAGTTTCCCATCTTAGATAAACAATTGTCAGAATTTCTTCTCTATTGTTTTCTGTCAAAATGAAATAAGCCACACCCTTCTATAATAAAACATGCTTTATTCGGCTGCACCTGGCTGTGTGCGCATTTGTTCTCTGAATTGCAGTTTTTCCTGGTCAAAAGTCCAAAACATTTGTGGCTAAGGTCACAACAAATGCAGTAAAAGCACAGCTTTATGAACCTGCATTCAAACACAGTAGTTTGGTCTGGAGGCGACCATCCAGATGATTGGGCGCAGGGCTCACTTGGGGTCGGGCTTGCCGTCTCCAGAGGTGACCAAATTGATATTTTTGAGGTGAGATCCTGTGTTGTGTATGGCTGTAAAATGTATGACATTAAAATGGCTTTATTGATAAAAATCTTAAAATAAAATCTGGTAGAATGGATGCGTGTTTCACATTAAACTAATGTTTTGCTATTTTCTGTTACATCACTAATCCACTCTATCAAACTTTCCAGACACATATGGAATGATGATGTTGTTGCGTTTATTCTTCTTCAGCAGCTGCAGTGTGTCCTTCCTGGATCTTGTAGCTTGAAGTCAGGGTAACCACAAGTTAAAAGTGCATCCTTCAGGTCTTTGTGTTCCCTCTCTTGGGCCTGGACACATGTTGGCACTTGTGATGGGACGTATGAAGCCGAGGCTCCCAGGTGTGTGCCAAGTATGAAGGGGCAGGCCAGATGAAGGCCTGCATGGAGACTTGTATTGTTTTGCAGAAAACCATGTGACCTATGACAAACGAGGCCTTGCAATGCAGGAGACATGTTTGTCTTGGTTGTCAGTTTCTCAATAAAAGTATCTAAACACCTAGAACTTTGTGAGTTGTTGGTGGTAGTTTGATTCACATGTTGTCAGTGTTGCAGAGTTTGTAGTGATTGAGTTTGGTTTAGAGGAGTATTTATTTATGTATTAATTATTATTAGTTGCAATAGTAATAGAAGGAGTGGGAGGAGGAGAAGAGGGAGGAGGTAAAGGAGAAGTTGGATTAGGAGTAGTTGGAGGAGTAGGAGAAATGGCCTTAAGCCAGATACACTGGAAAAAGTTCTGTTTTTTTTTCCTAAAATACCCTGAACCTCATCATATTCAATCATTGATGTCAATCAGTTATTTCAGCCTTATATGCACCCCAGTGGCACACTTCTTAAAACACATGCTGTTTAGGCATACTTCAAACCACAGCGCCCTGGGTTTGAATCCAACCTGGGCTCTCCTAAACGTTCCGTTTCACATGCACGTACACATTCACTGTACCTACCTAACTTAAAGAAAATGATCTTTTATTAGATTATAAATATTTTAATGGATAATGAGTCAATGGCATAATGAATGGCACAGTGGTCATAGCAAGGCTATATTGTTCTTTATAAAAGGTTCATGAATGATTTAGCTGCTGCGCATTAACTTGAACAGTAGGTGTCACTAGTGACAGCTGTTGAATGAGGCTTTAAATCATGAACATTTGGGCAAACCAAAGCTTCATTTGGCCATCACTAGTTGGCACATGATCAAGTCTGTGTTACAGGGTTTCTATAACTCCTAGCTTATGTTCCCTTGGGCGGTGAGAGTCAAAGAGCAGGTACTGGTCTGTGTGGGTGGGTTTCCTGTATATTTGCCATCCCGATGGCTGAGCGCAGGGCCCACTGAGGGTCAGGCTGGCCACCTCCCCACTATGCCAAACTAGCTAAGCTAAACCCCAGTTTTTAGATTTGAGGTGAGATCCTGTATTGTACATGGCTCTAAATAGCCATATGATGTATGAATATTGATGTTAAAAAGGCCTTATCAGTTAAGTTTGGTCTGGTAGAGTGTTGCACATTCAAGTATTGTTTTGCTATTTTTTGTTACACCACTCATCACACTTTCCAGACACATAGAATGACAATGTTGTTGCATTTATTCTTTTCTTCTGATTTCACAGTGGTCCAGTCAGGGTGTCCACAACCTGTTTGTGCATCTTTCAGGAATTGGTTTCTATTCCTGAATTAATTAGTGTTTAGTTAGATCACGTTAACAGGACTTTAAACAATAATATAGCACTAAGAAAAAGGTTTACTTACTTTACCCCAAATGTTAACACACTTACGTTGGAAGAATGTATGTAAAAATGCTTGGAGTATAAAACTGTAATAAAGATGGCTCTTCATGGGTGAACATTGTCATTATTCCTTCCTGTTGAGCTTGGTGGTATTTAAGTTCTGTAACAGTATTTTACAGAAATGCTCCGAATCTGCTTTATTAGGTGGGATTGCTGCAAACACAATCCCACTATAAGTTCTTCTCATGTTAAAAAGCACTTTATTATTCCACCGTTTCTTTATTTGTATCTCCTTCTAGATGCTAGAAACTCCATTCAAACTTTTTTTTTTTTTCCATAATTTTTCATGCATTATTCAACCCTTTCTACTCATTCAAAATTTCATTTTTGGTTGTATTCAACTTTTAAATCGTTAAAAATAGTTTTTACACAGTTACAGTTCAAGTTTCATGAACGTTTCTGGATGTTCACTGCTTCGTATGTTTGTTTGTGCCTAGAGAGTGCAGAAAGGTTTGTTTCGCATTGTATTTTTAGCTTAGACTTTAAGATTGCCAATTGTTTTTGATTTAAGCAGCATCCGCTTGCTCTGTTCTTTTAGTTGTCCTCACACTTTGAGTACCTTTGTTACCCTACTAACTACACAATAAGTTTTGCTTTACCAATTCCAACTGCTTATGTTGCTTCCCTCTTCCAAAAACAAACAAAATACTCATACTGTCATTTACAGTTTATTTCACACTTAAATGTGACTAATGTTTGGATCACAAGTAAGGAATGTGGTTAATGTGTTACAAAACGGTGCATTTGTGACCTCTACACTTGGAATGTTTTGAGTGTCAGCAATGTTAGAAAAAGATTTTGGCTCCAATGAAGCGAAACTGAGTTGATTTTGAAGAACACCAGGAAAAATGTTGAGGTTCTCAGTGGTGGAAGAGCCGCATGTTGGTGTGCACCAGAGTGATGCCCTGCTCATTACAGGCATTAATCACAACCTGGTCAGCAGCAGAGCCAGCCGGAGCTGCGATGTACTCAACACCACTCTGCAAACAGACACACAGTGGGTAAAAACATTAGTAAAGGTGGTTGGAAAACTTGTCAGTGATAAGCTAGTGCTCTTAGGCTACATCCACACTACTACGTTTTAGTTTTAAAAGAAAACGATCTCCGTCCAGACGGGTGTTTTAGCTCCGCATCAGAAATGATCTGTGTCCATACTAACAAACCTGAAAACGCATACATATGACTATTCACGGACACGGTTTACACTGGACACGAGGCAGTGTGAATGGGAAGCCGACTGCCTACTCTCAGGTGTACTCAGCTGATTAGTTGCAGAAAATATTACAAATGAGGAAAGGAAAGGTAATTGTAGCGTTAATGTGCAGAATTTCATTGGACAACAGCTGCTAGCAAAAACAGCAAGGTCAGTAACACTTGTAATTCATGTTTTCACTACTAATAGTCAAGGCTGATAAGACCCAATCAGGGAGCAACCGGGTGTGTCTACATCATTGTTTCCAAAGGTCTCAGTTTTTGCCCGTCCAGACTACAGTGGAACTCTGGAGTAGTATGGCTGTGAGGTGAAAACGTAGCAAAAGAAATGCGTTTTTTAATGACATAGTAAAACATAGTAGTGTGGACGTAGCCTTAGAGTCACTAATTTTCAAACTGTTGATCTTTCTGTATGTAAGAGAATTATAGCAGGTGCATTCCTATGCAATTTCTTAATGTGTATACAACATGCTTTTGTGAAAGGTGTGTGACAATTACCCGTTTGGCACGATCTATGTTATCTCTGAAGGGGAAGAAGGCATCAGAGCTGACAGCCACGGCCTGCAGGGAGCTGATCCAGTTCTTCTTCTCAGTCTCTGACAGAGGCTCAGGCACCTCTTCATACATCGACTTCCAAACTGCCAAATCTGGACCCTGTCAACACAAAATACACACAATGCAGGACTTTTTAAAATTTATTTTTAATGTCCCTAACTTGGTGCATTTCATGATATAGACTTGACACATCAGAACACACTGAACATCAGACACCACAGTGCAGACAGAGATGGACAGTGTGTCCTACTGTGTCCGGATTTGTAACTGTAAGTAAAGAAATAAAATCTAATGTGGCCATACCCAACTTATTGCAGCTCTGCATTTGCAGCCATTCTGCTAACAGTTTGTTTAAGTGTCAGAAATTTCTGATATCTTGAAATCAGGCTGAGGTGAATGGTTGTCCCATTCAGCTGCTTGTAATTTGGTTAAATGATGAGATGACATGACATGGCATGTCAATGACAGGAGCGCTGCATTATCCACTTAAAATAAAATGAAAAATATAAATGCCATCTAAACCAGTTTATATGAATCAAAGATGATCTACTGCTAGCCATATTAGCACCAAGTCTGCACCAACTTTGCATTTCAGATACACAAAGCAATGTGGGCAAACATTTCCTGTATGTGTCTGTACATATTATTATTAATTTGCCACCAGCCACTAGTGGACAGCAAATACAGAAGAATGCAAATACACTGAATGCCAGTAAGAAAAAGTATAACCACAGGTACTTTATAATAAAAACGCAACAACTTAACTCAAGTTTAATCTAAAAAGTGCTTGTTTCCCCATTGTTACCCCCTTACCTCTCCAATAGTGTCGCTCACATACTGATCGATTGCATTGGCCATCTCGGCTCGTTTCACACCACTGCGAAACTTCATGTTCAGGACACGGGGGTGGTGTCTCAGCCACCAGTTATCAGCTTTGTCGCCTGCCAGCCGTGTGCAGTGGATACGAGACTGCTGGCCCGCTCCGATACCAATAACCTGCAAAACACAGACGAGAGAAAATATTTGTGAAAAACTCGTGACTCATCCAGATTCCTCTCTCTTCCTTTTGACCAGCTGGTTCTTACCTGTCCATCTCTAGCATAGCAGACAGAGTTGGACTGAGTGTACTTGACAGCGATGGTGGCCACAGTGAGGTCACGCACAGCTTCCTCTGAGAGCTTGTGGACACAGAAACAATTGAGGGTGAGCACTTGTGATTTAGATGTGATTGTGTCAATAATGAAAGAATTACTTAAAATGAAAAGGCGATAACTATAGTGACTCACCGAGCCCTTGGAGACAACGTTGCTGAAGAATGCTTTATCAATAAGCGCCCCATTCCTCTTTTGTTTGAGGTACAGACCAAACAACACTCTCACCTCAGCCTCATCAGGCTCATACTCTGGGTCCATCTGGGACAAAAAACACAAAGTCAGAAATTGTAAATCAAACAGCAAATTCAACTTCAATTGTAATCATACTTTAATACAAAAATTATTATTGATAATAATCCCTCACCTGAAGGACACAGTAGTTTCCATTCTTCTTTTTAGAGAGGATCTTGAGCGCCTCCTCTTCATAACCAGGAGCAATGATGCCATCAGACACCTGGGAGCAATTAAATTGAATCATGCAAAACAATGTTGGAGCAAAAAAAACTAAAAAACATTTTCTGCATTTCTTCTTTGACACATGACTTTACCTCTCTTGATATAATCTTGGCAGTGGGAACGTCACACACATCTGACACAGCAATGAAGTCTCCAAATGAAGACATTCTGTCTGAGCCTGGGGACATAGAAAGAGTTAGTACAACTACATGCAAAAAAAAAAAGTTCAGGACAGAAAATATCTCAGGTCAGCTGCTGTATGACCTCTGACCTCTTGCCCTGGCATAGGCTGTGGCCAGAGGGGTGAGATCCTTCAGCATGTCGTGCACCATGCACACTCTGGCTTCCTCCTCAGTCAGAGGAACTCCGACTGCAGCTCCTTCAGAAAGTGAAAAAAAAAGTCATTTTCAGATTAAAAGGTATTTATATTCAAGTCCAAATTTATAGCATTAAGAGTGTGTCTGCCTTACCAGCAGGGCTGACATGTTTGAAGGAGGTGGCAGCAGCCATGCCGAGGGCGCCCTTTAACTCTCTGACCAGCTGCCAGGCGTTCAGAGCGTCACACAGGTTGATAAAGCCGGGAGAACCGCTGACCACTGGGAAACAGAGGAAAAAAAGAAAAAAAAAATCAAAATGAATGCTATTTAAGGGTAAATTATTTGTAGTTTTCTGCATTTCTGTGGAAATTAGCAACATCTTTCAAAAACTACCACACACACAACTGAATTATCTCCATCTTCTTGCTCCACACTTTGCTGTCTATCAAAATATATTCTTCTAGCTCACATAGATTATTTTTTTTAGTAGCAGTTCTCTAACATGGCAATTTTAAGCAGACAGAGCTCTACTCTTATCTAAACTTTGGTGACCTAGTTCTTTATCTCTGGTTGGTCTGGATAAGATGAGAGCATCAGTTAAATGCATGAAAATAAAATGTACGAGTGTATCTCATCTAAATTAATGTTCAAGCAAAAGTTTGACATTCTATGAAATACTCTTATTTTATGGACGAGACTCAGGTGGGAACACTGACATAAGTCTTGTGTCTGTCTGTAAAATATGAGGCTACAGACGGCAGCTGGTTAGCTCACTTTAACAAAAATACATGAAATAAATGGCCTGACAATTTCCAGATGTAACAAAATCTACCTACAACCATCTCTATAACTCACTAAATAACATGTTATATTTTGTTTCATTTGTACAACGGTTATTATTTAGCTTCATATTTCTCAGAGACAGATATGATAATCGTATCAATCTTCTCTTTGCCAGTAAGGAAAAAAGTGTATTTCCCACAGTGTTGAAATTGAACTTTAAAGGCAAATCACTGCATAACGCCAACACTGATGTATTTAGGTCAGCTGTGATATGGGTGTACCTTTGAGGGGTAGGGCTGGGCGAAGGGTGTAGAGTTGAGCAGGTGCTTGGTGGGGGTTCATGCCATAACGCAGAGGCAGCTGGGAAACACCACGGCTGTACTGTCCACGAAAGTAGTCTGATATGGCCTCATCATACTGTGCTGTGTGTGTGAAGGCCTGAAGAGCACAGAGAGAAAATACATAAATACATCAATTTATCAGCTAAAATGCATCTATTTAACTCAGCATGCACTTCATTCTGACTACAAGGTGAAAGTTCACAGGTCTTCAAACTCTCTAACCTGAACATATATTTCAACATTGGTTGATAAAAAGCCTGTGCTGGACTTTGTCTTGCACTGACCCTCACCTCTAAGCAAACAACAAAAACAGAACAAGTGAGCACAGCAGCAACATTTCCTTGGTCGCCATCCTCATGCCTTTTTGTCTGACACCGTCAAAGTGACTAGGCTCCAATCAGTACTTAGAAAGATACAGCTTTGTTGACTATCAGGGAGACTTACCTAAACTGAGATGTTATGGGCAACATATTTATCATATTAACCAACTTTTCCTTTTTGGGCCTTACTAATGTTTCGTAAGAATTTAACAGCATGTGGTTACTATTATGTAACCATCATTTTAAGACTGATGGCTGCTCATACCTTAAAACAGCCATAGGCAAGATTCACATCTTATTCCAAACTACAAGTCTTAACCCACTATTGAGACATCATTTTGTCACTGAAACAAGTCTGAACAATGACAGGGCGGGATTAACGGACATTTTGAGGTAGTTGTGATTAGAAGGATCAAGAGAGACTGATAGTAACACACAACTTTAGGCCTTCTAACTTTAAATGGCACTTTAAATTTTCTGATTAGTGTTATGACAGAGCAAATGAGGAAACAATCTGTCCCGTTCCTTTTTTCATCAAATTTGTTGTTAATGTGCCTTTGGACATGAAAAGGTTCAGGAAAGTTGTAATGTGTGGCTGCAACTAACAATTATTTTGATGATTAGTTAATCTGGCAATTGATTAATGTATTAATACTTTGGTCTATATGGTGTCAGAAAATGCCAAAAGAAAAATCCTGGGTGAAAGTGAAACTATTCAAACAGTTTGTTTTGTCAGACTAAACCAAAAACCCAAAGACGTTCAGTTTACCAATCAGAAAACATTCAATGGCTGAAACTATACAAAAGCATTGTAAAAAAAATTACATTATTAACTTTTAAAAAGATCCCAAATGTCCAAAGTAGGCTTTGGGAAGGAGTACATTTCATGCACATTACTTGCAAGTCCAAACGGTGGGTGAATCAAACTTACTTTGAGGGCCAGAGTCCTGCGGGTTTCCAGGGTTGTGTCTTTGTCTCCTGAACTCTCCATCTCCTTGGCAATATGCAAATAGTCAGCAGGATCACACACAATAGTCACTCGAGCATGATTCTTGGCTGCTGCTCTCAGCAGAGTTACTCCACCTAGAAAAAAAGAAACACATACATGCTAATAATAACCAAAATTTCAGTAATAAATGAGGTGGAGAATAAATTTGATTTTCCCCCCCCCATTTTTGCAATTGGAGGCATGAACCTTCTGGTACTCTCTGCATTATGAGCATTATTTAGCTACTGTTCTGCTTACCGATATCAATCTGCTCCACTGCATCCCCCACAGTAACATCTGGGTTAGAGACGGTCTTCACAAATGGGTAGAGGTTGCACACCACCACTCTTGAAAAGAGCAAGCAAAGGAATAAGATTCATACTCGATGTAAAGCCATAATGTAAAGCGATAATTTGTGCTTTTTTGTTAAAGTCAAAGAAGCAGCACTAGTGTGCAAAAAGTACTACAGACCATCAGAATTTAGGCTTAATTTCAAGTGAATGCCTTTGGGCAATTACAAAGAAAATGGGTGTCATGGGGTTCCATGTGCTCGAATTTACACAAGTGACCAGATGTTCAATGTTAATTTTGTTACAGGAACTCATTTCCTCTGTCTACATTACATATGATAGTGAGGAAAAGCTTAGAAAGACCTAAAATTCCACCATATTCACTTCAGTATACACTCAGCTAAGTTGAACCTCTTAAATGGAATAAACTGAAGGATAATCTCTGTTCCATAATGGTATACATATCCACAGTCTACATCAAGCAGCGTTACCAAAGACCATCTGTCTGTGGCTTTAATGCAAGTGTTTTCTCAGTTATCTTTCATATACTGCTGGTGTTAAACTAACCATGCAGTGAGCAATCTCTTGAACTAAATGTCTTGCTCTTTCTGTGATCCCCTGTGTAAATAAAATCTTTAAATTAAGTCTGCAAATGAATGACCGGCCGACAGCGTAGATCTACAAAGATTAGTCGATTAATCTATTAGGTAATCATCAGAAAATTAATCTGCAACTATTTTGATAAATAGTTGTTTGTCATTTTTCAGAAATATGTTAGATATTTGATGCTTCTAGCTTCTGCAATATGAGGATTAAATGCTTTTCTTTATCACATGAATATCTTTGGATTTTGGACAAATCAATTAATTGAAAAAATAATTGTCAGACCAATCTGATGAAATAATTGTTAGTTGCAGCCCCATCACAGTGTGAGTTTAATTTTGTGCATTTTCCACCCTTATCAAATGATCAACTAAACCTCTACCTCTTCATCACATGCTTCCAAAACTAGAATGACCGCCTTGTGGTTGTATGCCTTCACCAACCAGCCAAGGTGCAGGAAATATGGTCACAATTTCTCCTTCCCGAGTTACAGCATTTTTGCAGAACATTATAATGTCACAGCAAAGTTGACCTTTGACTATTTGGATATAAAATGTCATCATTTCACGTTGATGAAGTCATTTCATCACTTCATCATTTTATCCTATTAAGACATCTGTGTTAAATTGTGTCATAATTAGCGCATGAATTTGTGAGTTATGGACAAAATGTGTTTAGTAAGGTCACCATGACCTTTAACTTCAACCACCAAATTCTAATCAGTTCATCCTTGAGTCCAAGTGAGGGATCGTGCCAAATTTAAAGAAATTCTCTACAAGCGGTACTGAGATATCCTGCTCACGAGAAAGGGACGGCCTGACGAACAATCCAAAAATGTAATGCACTCGCAATTAATAAAAAAAAAAAAAAAACAAAAAACACAGAAACTCTTGATTTTTCTATCAAACATGTGTTAAGCACTCAATTCCTAATCAATCAACTGGTACCTCCAGTAGGCTTCAATCGAACATGTTGTTTAATATGTCACTGACAACACTGTGCAATCTGTGATCTAATCACATTCTTGTAGCCCTAAACAAACGAGAGTCACAAGACCAGCTCATAGCAGGAGCAGAAGTTTTCCAATTAACCAGCTGCCAAATCAACTACACGTGCTTCCCAATGGCACAATACAAGTCTATATCTTGAAGCTTGTGATCTGCCTGACAGTCACAGGTCAGACATGCTCTTTGATTCTAGTAGGCTTTGTAGTTATTATTCTTAATTCAGCCTATCCCCCCTCTATTGTTAATAAAGATAAATATCCAGCACAGCTGAGGCTGCATAGATGAGATTTATAATATAACGTGTTGTGTGTTGTAGATTTTTCCAGTAACGTCCAATGTGTCTCTCACCTAACCAGGCTGTAGCCCAGCTTCTCCATGTCTGCTGTGTCAGTGGGGGTTTTCCTGGCCAGGATGCCTCCGTGGACAGCGGGGTGGAGGGTCTTCACTCTGCCTCCCAGCATTTCTGGGTGTCCAGTCAGCTCAGACACATCCCTGACACACAGCACACACACACACGGACACACGTTGGTAGCTGTGTCAGCAAACACAGCTGCACTGGATTTCACTTTTATTGTAAAGAAAAAAAAAAAAACACTACTTGAGCACCCACCTGACAGCCAGTCCAGCATCACGCAGGGCTTTGGCGGTGCCACCTGAGGCGACCAGAGACAGTCCCACACCCACCAGCCGCTTGGCGAAGTCCAGGAGTCCGGTTTTGTCTGAAACGCTCAAAAGTGCTGCGGGCACAGGTGAAGGGGAGACTCAACAAACCTCTGCACTCGTTTCAGACACAACAGAGCAGTAAAGGCGTGTTTTACAGGGGTACAGCTCACCACGTTGGCTAATGTTAGCCAGCCAGCTAGCATCCCTGCATGTCGCAGAGCAAAACTTTATCATGGCGACAGGGAGTTAATTAAATCTGCGGAGAAAACTCTCACCAAGCTCCGAGGAGGCCATGTCGTGGGTCACAGTGTCGCTCCGCCGTCTGCGTGGATGTCAGGCGGCTTTCTGCGCTGGCTTCTTTCGGTCTGACTGGCTGAAGCTGCAGGTGAAGACCGCGGAGGATGAGACAAACCCACAGGCTTTTCAATAGTTCATCATGTGCTTCAAAACTGGAAGTGCCCGCCCTGTTGAGGTAGGCCCGCCCCCGAGACGCGGGAGCACCGGAAGAGCCGTGCGGCGCAGAAGACGCGCGTCTGCGTCCGCGAATCCGTCCGGCAGTGCGGGCAGAGGTCGGGTTACTGAGTGGCCCCTACCTTATAAGTGACTGTTCATGTTTCCTATTGGAAAGTCAATTAAACGACTAAGAGATACAGAACTTTAACAAGTCACAAAATGGCTGAAAAGAGACAAAAAAAAAACAAACAAAAAAAAAAACCACAGAACAAAGAGGCACAAAGAGGCTCCAAACAAGTAGGAGACACCAAAAGAGCACTATTTTTGCAACAGACATGAAATTACTGGAGACAAAAAAAAAAAAAAAACTCCTACAAATAGACAGAAAACAATGCAGAACTACATATTTTTTATTAATGTTTTTATTCATTTGACAGGCAAAAGTACAAACAATGAGAAATAAGGATTTTTTTCCTTTTTCAAAAACAACAACCACGTATTCCCTCCCACCTCCAACCCCTCCCAGTCCTACAAAGTTTAGTTACAGATTATTAACACACATCCTTCCTTCTTACTGTAAACAGACAAGCGACTACATTAGTACACAGAGAGAATAAAGATGAATAAATAAAAAATAACAAAGATATAACAAAAAACAACAACAACAACAACAACTGAGAAGTAATATTTTCTCATTTGTCCTGTAGTGTCTTTAATTTAGCTATGTAACTAATCATGCAGCCCCATACTGAATCAAATTTACCTAGTGTCCCCCTCAGATTGTATCTAATTTTCTCCAGGTCTAAGTACAGCATGAGGTCCTTAAGCCACAGGGAAGCTTTGGGAGCAGCTGGTGACTTCCATTCCAACAAAAGTCTTCTGCGTGCTAATAAATAAGCAAAGGCGACACAATCTTTAACCTTTTTCCTAATTGTTAGACAGTCTGATAATACTCCACAGAACTACATCTAAGAGAAACTAAATGACTACAAAGACAACACTTAATGAGTAGAAATGCACCCCAAAGACATGACACCACAGAGACACAAAACCATATACAAGTTGCATTGTTTGTAGTCATGTTGTGTCTTTCAGTCTGGGGTCTTGCTCCTATGTAGGGATGAAGGACCTTGTATGTGTCTGTGTCCGCAGGGGCCCTGTTGTCTGATGAGTCCATGAGTGTAGGTTGTTTATCGACAACCTACTAATTCTAAGACCTCTTATTAAGGCCGTCTACAAAAAACATCAATAATGATAATAATAGTAAGATAATAAGCAGAAAAGAAGCATCTTAATATGTAGATCAGTGTCTTTAAAACTTTAAATTTTGAACCGCTGAGTTCCTTGGAGAATCTTATTAAATATATCTACAATATATTATCCTGAAGCTGAATTCAAGATATCTCCATTTAAATAATGAGGAGTCAAAAATTCTAGCTGATTTTAGTTCTGACCAGTTAAAATATCCTTCAAGTTATCTCAGTTATCTTTCTAATAAAACTAAAATGTTATATTACAAGTTTTTACTTGTTAATACTATCTAATATTATTACAGATATTGCTGGTATAAATCCATTTGTAGATATCGAAAACTGGAATTATAATTTTTTTGAGTAATCTTCAGTTTTTATTTTGTCTCCATTCTTTGGCATAAAAATGCCATAAATAAAATTCACCAAACTTAGCAGCTTTAATAGCTACGTACTTAGTTTTTGTCAGCTTTCAACAATCAACAAACAAATTATGTTTTAGGTCATGTAGCTTCTTTATATTTAAGTTCCAGAAATATTCATGTGGACAGATGATCTGCTTGTTACATCCACTACTGGATGCACACAAATCCATGACTGTCTGTTTGCTCGTGTATCTAAATTTAATCTTTGCACAGATTTGTCAGGCGAAGCAAGTGTCTTCTTTAATTTCAACACAAGAGGGCGGACATGGGCCTTGTGGTTTCTACACAAGTCTGCTTAACAAATGTCTGAACATTTCTTCCCTCTAAAATGTCTCTGGTGACATTTGTACAAAATAATAGTTTTATATTTTAGTTCCATATTTTGTCTTTAATTGTAACACATCTAGCACAGTAAACTTCAGTGACAAAATAGGTCAAATGAAATTTGTCTGCAAAGCTGTGTCTGAGCTTTTGGTTTGATTTAGGCTACAATAATAGTGTTTTCTTTTGTTTGAGTCAGGTTAAATCTTTTTGCTGATCAGCATGAACTGAAGGTTACACTGACGCCATGTAGGCCCATGAACATCAGTATGTCCACTATAATTGGTAAAACACCTGTAACGTACACTTCCTGCAACAATAAAAGACTCTCATGAATACATTCCCCATGGCCACGCCTTTTCAATAAACTTTATTGGCAAAAATGGTGCTTTTTTCATGCTTTCGAACAGCATTTTAAGTCGGACAGATGTGAATTTATTGGGGCCCGTCACTCACTCCCTCACTTGCCCATTAGTTAAGTGACAGGACAGGGCCTGGGGAAACCTGCACCAATACACGTGATTACGTTAAAAGATCGCACAATCTGTTCATATTTACGTAATGAGCCTGACATTTTGCTGATTGATTAAACTACAGGGTGTAAATATTTTAAGGGGCCCCTGATTTATCATCCAACAAAGCTAAAAGAGGCCGATTTATTTGTCTAACTATGAAAATGGGGGATTCTGGTAACTGCTCTGTGTCTGAGGGCTGAACTGACATCTCAGGGGTGACTTGAGTGATTCAATAGACAGTGAAACATTTTTATAGAAAGACACAGGCTCTCTGTGCATTATTGGTTAAAAAAGGAAAGAGGCAGAAGCCAGTCAGCACTTTTGTCGGGGCAGCTGCTGAGAAAACTGACGGCATTATCAGCAGTAACTGTAATTTACGCAGGGAATTTTTAATCAACATGACTGGTGTATTCAGATTAAATTAGAAGAGAAACGGAATCAATGACCTCCATATATTGCTCTGCTGCCTTATCAATTAGCTGTGATTTTTGTACTGTGTCAGGGAGGCCTGTGTCATAAAACAGGCCAAATGGCATTTGTCAAGCAGCTGACAAGTCACACAACTAAATGAGGTCCTATTGATTCGTATGATTTTTCATCAGCCAAATTAAAAGCTGCAGTTTGATAGAGGCTCAGTCTGCAAGCTTGTTATGTATTCTATTCTCTCCTATTAAATCAAGACTAAAATGTCGGTGAAAGCTCCCCTGAAGTCCTTCGAATTAAACGTGTAACTGGAAGGATTAATTTGGTTGAATTGAACAGGTTATTTGATGCTACTGCATGTGTGTGCAGGCTCACATTAACTAACAATTAGTAATAGGCCTGAACCAGGTTGGTTAAAGCCCTGCTTTCACATACGCAGATGCATGTTTAGCTTTTAAACTGCAAACATGTTGCTCTTAAACATTTCTTATTATGTGGATCTTCATTTTCTCATCCCTCTCTTGCTCGACCCAAAGGTGGATTAGCAACTGGGCAAAGCAGACAACTGCCTAGGGCCCCCAGACGCCCAGGCTTCCATGTCATATTAATCTACATAATTTAAGTAAAGATACAATATGGTGCATTTACTATGATATAAAATTAGGGAAACTTGCAAATATTCACATTTCAGAAGCTGGCACCGGTGAATCATTGGCATTTTTTGCTTTAACTTTACTTAAATGAATTATCAAAATTGTTTAAATTAATTTATTGTCATTTGATTGATCAATTACTAATTTCAGCTTTAGAATACCGGTGGGTTTCTGGAACCAAATTAATTTTTGCCCCGGGGCGCCCTAAGTGATTAATCCAGCCATGGCTCTATCTGAAGTTTCTTCCTTGTTTTTACCTGCGATAGAGGGGGTCTTATGTTACACTGAGACCCATCAGATTGTGTGACCTGAATACAAATTTCAGCAGAACCACTACCGTTGATTCTCCACTGTCACAGAATCAGATTTTGATAGCCTACACTAAACTCTTGACCAAAACTAAGCATGGCGGCAAATTTTTTTGCATTAATCAGCTCAGGTGCTGTATTATATTGATTGTTTGGGGATAAACTATATGTGTGTGTATATATATATATATATATACACACACACATATATGTGTGTATATGTGGCGTTCTCCTCCATGAAAATTTAATCAAATACAGTGAATACTTTCAATGACGATAACAATGTTATCTTTTATGTTTTTATACTGTCTTCCATTCCATACTGTTTTTGAGATGCATAGTTGAATAGTACATGATGCAGCTTCCGCTTACAGCCACAACAAAGTCTCTGCTAAAAGTCCCACCGGTGTTTAAAGGCACTTCTAATCATTGCACAGCCCCGCTTTTTTTTTTTTTTTTTGTTCACAGGAGCAGCCTGTGTGTGTCCAGCCAGTTAAGAATACATTTAATCACTATATAAATATGTGACTGTGGTCTGAGAGGGGGCTAAATGACACCATGCGGCATGTCCTCCAATCTGCTCTTTAATCACAGCCCTTAAATGGGGACCCAATAAAATGCCCACCGCAGTTACATTCACTCATCATGCTGTTGCTCTTGGAAATTAAAATGGGCCTGTGTGACATCACCATCAGGCTTTTGATCGCTTTATTTTCCTCTTCATTAACTTAATTATTTGGCTATCAGTAAACCCCACTGAGTAATTAATATCTGAAAGCCTTAGTAATAAATTAAAACTGTGAATTGAGACTTACTTGCTTTGCTCACGGGCAGTGTGGTGGCTGTGAACGAATGAGAAGGAGTTGAAGGAGATGTTAACAAAAAGGTCTTTTCTCTGTTTAGTGGGATTGTTAAAGAAAACATGTTTTACAGTTTCCTGTAAATGGGATTAACGTGAACCTGTGTGGTGTTTTTCTTTTGATGACAGCGCCACAAGGCTGTCCTAATTTAATTTGCAAAGGTGGTGGCCAACATTTTGGTCCACACTGAAATATCTCAACAACTATTGGATGGATGACCATGAAATTTTGTTCATTCATTCACTGCCTCCAGAGGATGAATCCTGACTTTTCCTCTAGCACCATTTGTGTGGTTCTGAATGAAATTTTCCACAACTGTAGGATGGATTGTCATGAATTCAGGTACAGATGTTCATGATGAATTTTGATCTCTTTGGTGATCCCGTCTTTTCTTCTAGCGCCATCATCAGTCCACAGTTTCTTCTGTTTTGGTTCATGAACAAATTCTTGCAGAACTAATGCCATTCTCATCAGCCTGAGCTGTGCTTTGTGTTCAGAGCTAATTAGCAAATATTAGCATGCTAACATACTTTGGTGAACACATTAAAGATTGTACCCTCTGAACATCAGCATGTTAGCATTGTCATTGGGACATTAGCATTTAGCTCAAAGTGCTTCTGTGCCTCTATGTTCAGCCACACAGAGCTGTTGGTGTGGCTGTAGGCACTGAGTGTTGTTATGCCTCCGTGACGGCGACAGCCAGGGCTGCAGGCATTATGTTTTCTGGCTGTCCGTCTTTTATGTCCATCCCATTCTTGTAAACGTGATATCTCAGTAACGCCTCAATGGAATTTCTTCAAATTTTGAACAAACCTTCATTCTGACTCAAGGATGAACTTTGATGGCCAAAGGTCAATTGTCAAGGTCATGGTGACCCCACAAAACTAGGTTTTGGCTTTGAGAACGCAATATCTTGAGACCTCCTCAAGGGAATACCTTCAAGTTTGGCACAAATTTGGCACATTCTGACCTTGGGAACACTGATTTTATGTCTCATCTGTAGTGTCTTTTCATGTGTCTGCCATGACATATATAAATATATATGTATTTTTTGCCATCACTTTTTTTTTTTAATTTGACGGGACAGGAACATTGATCAAAAATTCATTTATTTTTCAGCTCTTTTTTTATTTCTTTTTTGCTGTCATTTTTTTATTTCACAGCTACACCACAAACAAGTCTCAGATAAATACATGTATGATCCATCTTTGCAATCATTCAAATAAATTAAATTAATTTACATATAAATGACAAAAATGACAAGAGCAAGTTCATAAACATCATCAAGAACAAAAGAAAAAAAAAAAACATTATTCACATAAAATGCACAAAAGCAAATATAATACATGGGATGTTCTGCAAAGCATTTAAAAACCTCCAGAGCAGCAGATGTTTCTAAGATTGTGTTGTTTCTTCACTCACAAAACCAAAACGGCTTGTTTAACTTTGACTTTTTTTGTCTTCATGACACAGGAGATCCTTTCACAAAATCCTTTATTTGTGTAGCATGTGTGTGTTCACTGAGTGGAGCTCTCAGTGGATGGAGCAAAGACAAGGTGACTGGCAGAGACTCATGAAAACAGCAAAAATTTAAGGAGGAAATGAACACCTTTTTTCAGCATGCTATGAAATGTGCAGTACTTAGAGATGGTTCTATTCACATACAGTTTATACAGTATATTCGTGTCATAGTCCCGTGTGTGTTTGGTAGCTGTGTGAATAATTAGTGATTCCAACAAATGTCCTGAATGGAACACATAAACATTCGAAGAGCAGACCAGACAAACATGTGGAAATTTGTCTCCTCTAGCATCCACAAACACATCTCCCAGTGCAATGTCTCTGTAACACTCAGGAAACCAGACCAGCATATTCTGGGTGTCTTCTCACAGTCCTGCTCCAATCTTCCTGTCGCCTCCACCTACTTGCACCCCCTCCAGCTCCTCATCAGAGAAAGGACTGTGGGGATTGTAGCCAACGTTGGTGCCACGCTGCAAGAAGTCCGTGGATCGTTGCATCCCAACACCGTTGCCCATTGCAACAGGAAAACCATGCCGGGCTTCCTCCTCTTCTTCCTCCTCCTCATCCTCCTCCTCTTCCTCCTCTTCTCCATCCTCCATGTCAAGATCAATCCCCCCGTCATCCTGATTCACAGCTCGTCTGCTCTCATCAGTTTTGTCGGAGGCTGTTTTTCCTCCGCTGCGTAGCCGCTCTGCCTCAGACTGGGCCGAAGCAGTGGCCTGTTCCTTCGCCTTCCGGCTGCGCTTCCACTTCATCCTCCGATTTTGGAACCAGATCTTGACCTGCCAAGAGATGAAAGAGCAAAAAAAAAAAAAAAAAAAAAAAGGGGTTTGGAGGATGGTGACATTTAGAAAACACACCTAACAGATTTAAACACATATTTTTGTTATTACATAAATTCATTTTAAAAACTGCCTCTATATTTATTTTTTATGTATGTCTTGAGAGATCCCATCTCGGTTGTTCTCAGTGAAGTTTCTACCTATTTATTTTTTCCAGTTTTCCCGATGCTGTTCAAGTGATTCTGGAATATAGATAATATAAATATAATATAATACAATTTACTTGATTTACATATATATTCATCTGGATCAAAAAATCCTTAGACCCAAACGTTTAATTTCCCATTTAAACTAAGGAGCAAATAATGTGTTTTCTTGAAGTACAAATGCAGAAGCTCCTACTCAACACAACTCAAAATGTACCTATAGTTCATTTAAAGGTCTTTCTCACCTTTATCTTTTCGGGTGAATGCTCATACACCATATCTACTTGGGACATGTGGTAGTAAAAATATCAACCTATTTTAAAACAATACAATACATGAATTGTTTGGTTTGTGCTGTGGATAGGGAGGAATGTGCCACTCTTTATAATCAAATTCATCATTGCTGCCACCATCATGAGGGACTATACAGAGAACGTAGAAACAAAAAAAGATTAAAATCATACTCATAATATGCAGAGAAATAAAAATGCGCTTTAAGTCATCATTCAGTTTTTTGGTGAATAAACTCACCAGTTTAGACTCTTGAACCAGTCACAAATGGTCGATATTGCCACAATAATCAAACCACATATATCTCTAAATGACTTGTTTGGCCTTTATTTTGAATAACATACTGACTATTCTTCATTAAGTCCATTTATAAGGTGACATTTTTGCAAGCATATAGCCACAATTAGTTGAGCAGTTGATCACTGTATTCAGTGAGTGGTTTCCCAGAATAAGGGAATATTTTTACTTCACATTTAACAGTGCAGTCATTACAAACTACTAATGGATTGGTCCTAATTATTTTTTTGGTTTTACACAGCTCTAGCATTGTTTTAAGGTGGAATTTCAGTTGCTTTTTGGATTAAATATTTGCTGCATTAGAAACGTTCTTCATGACTGTATAATCGTACTTCTGTTTAATTCTGATTTTGTGGGATATATTGTGTTATTGCTCTTGTGTTGTTTGTCTGTAACTTGTTGTTATTGCTGCATCTCTTGACCAAGACATTGCGGAAAAGGAGAGATTTGATTTCATTTAGGCTTTCCTGATTAAATAATAATAATTTAAAAACTAATGATGAAACAAAAATGAATTAAAACATCTTTTACCTGTATGAGCTATCAATGGATGTAACTGCTCTAAGTTACTGAAGTAAACGTCTGTTAAACTCCAGTTACCTGGTTGGATGTGTGCTGTGAGTGGCTTGAAGCTTTGAGGTACTTTACTTTGGAGTATACATTACATTACTTAATGGGTGCGCACCTTTTTTTCTGTGAATGACTTTTTTCTTATCTTGAAATGAACCTGTTGGCTCGTGGGGTGAACAAGTCTGTCTTACCTGTGTTTCAGTCAGCATGAGTGAGGTGGCCACTTCAAAGCGCTTGGGTCTGGACAGGTACTTGTTGAGTTTGAACTGGTTCTCCAGCTCCAGGAGCTGCTGACTGGTGAAGGCAGTGCGGGGCCTCCGGCACTTCCCCAACAGACCAGACTGAGGGCCCGCTGGAGGAAGAAGAGCGGGGTTATCAGTCTGTATTGGCTGTGGCTTCATGTAAGTGGATAGGTTACATTTACACTTATTTTATGACAACCTCAAATCTTATTTGATATTAGCCACAGGAACTTTATAAATTCATTTGGTTTTTATGTTGTTTTGTTTGAATATTTTTGTGCCTGAATATTTTTATTTTGATAATTCAACATATTTGAAAAATATTTGGTCTTTATTGAAGATTCAAGTCTTAAATAAATCTGAAATATTTGACCAGACATTGGCAATATAGTCTTCTTTATATAATACCAAGGACATAGGAAGTTCAATATAAATTTGTGGGTGGGAACATGCACATATGCCCGCACTCTCTGGCTATCATTAACTATAACAGCTTTACTCCAGTTTATTGTTGACGGGGGGGTGAAACAGCAGAAGCGGCGCTGAGGCCATAAAAACACAGGCATGCCATTAACTTAATGAAAATTCAATGAAGGCTTTTGGGATTTTATTGATGAACTACAGAACGTTTTAGGTGTTTGTTTATAGTTTCTTCGTCGCACAAAGACAATTTCCATCGGGTTGGCGTTTATAGAGAAATAAATGGGCCCAAAATTAAAATATGACACACAGATAAGAAGCAAACCGAGGTCACTGGAGGCCACTGTGCGGGGCGATGTAGGGTTGTTGTTATTAACACTGAATACATGAAGACCTCCAGCATTACCTTGAATAAAACATTATGCGGAGCATGGCAGGGAAAGCTTGCTTTCAAAAATAGGTTGTAAATATCAATTATAGCGCTGACTGTGAAATGTATTTACGACGTAGAGCTCTTTCAGCTTGAATCGAGAAATCCAAAGGCTCAGGCTGGGGGTGTCCGATTTTAGGAATGATATTAAATTAAATGAAGCAGAAGGACAAATAATTTATCGCAAAGAATTGTTAATCGGTGATAAACTATAGTTTAAATACTAAATCAGTGGTATAGCTTTGACCACTCTGATAATTTCCCCCAAAAAACAAACAATAAATAGGCTCAAAAACTAATTTGCACAATTATCTGTTAGGCCTATTTCATTATTATATTTGGTAATGTAACACGATCACTAAACAACAACAACAACAACAACAACAACAACAACAACAATAATAACAATGGCAGAAAAAGAACATAAGCTAAGTACAGTCAGAAATGAACTTTTGTTCAATGAGTTTACAACACCTGAGTTCTCTGATTAAATCCTGCACTTTCCCGGAGAAACTGATGATGGAAAACGGTTCAGGTGCACATGCGACACGGATTTTTAGTCTTATATTTTTGCACCAGTCACTTCTTTCAGTTCATTTGCTCTTTGGGTTTTGGATTTAGGAAATAGTGATATATGATCACAGGCTACTTACAGCTGTAATCTGGCAGCCGTGGCATCATGATCCCAGCGCGGATCCAGTGCTCCAGGGGGAGAGATCCCGCCATGGCAGCTGCCTTCAGGTGCTCCGGGTAGGTCTGCGTCAGTTGTGTGAAACCGGTGTAGGCGAACGCAGGGTGCTGTCCACCCAACGCCGATAACGGGTACATGGGTGCGGGGTACATGCCGGGAATCGCCCCCTGGTGCAGCGAGGCAAGTCCTGGATGCGAGAGATTGAGGATACCCGGCTTGTGGATTATTCCGGTCTGAAGTTGTGAGGCCCGCGGTGACGGGGTGTCCGCACGGCGGCAGGAGACCGGGCTGCCCGCAGGGCTGTCGCTGCTCAGACCGGGGGAGAGGTCTCGGCTCCCCCGGTTAGTCTCATCGGCGAGCAGAGCGTCAATCCTGAAGTTCTTCGATTTCTCCATGACGCCGTCTCTCTGGAGGACGGTCGGGTCCTAAAGAAACAAACGTGTCAGGTTTGGCCGGCGCGCACCTGTGCCGTGCGTCTGCGCGCAGACAGCAGAGCCCCTTCCTCTCACAAGCTCATGTGTTCTCCTTATCCCTTCTCAAAAGTTCAGGCTGGACGGATCAGCTCGAGCTCTGCGCTGCTCAGAAATCAACTTGATCAACTTACAGGGACTAACGCCTTCAGAAAAAAAGCTTCCCGACAGACAAACTCTAAGTCGTTGGCGTTTTCATGTGCATCACTGCATCTGTTTCCTTGAATTTCAGCTTCACATATCAGTCCGCGGCATTTGCGTCCCCTCTGCTGCCTAACGCGAACTTCGCCAACTACAGAGGTCTGCGTTTTGCACCATCAGCCGTCCTCCTCCACCCCTGCAGGCCGCTGTGAGCTGGGATTGGCTGGAGGTCGAGCTGCTCTGACGGGCCTCTAATCAGCTAATTACTCGCTCGTTTCTCCCCCCAGAAAGCGCTCAGAGTGAGGTAATGTCCAACCCCTGTCCCGCCTGCAAACACCTTCAACTGCATCAAAGCGCGGAGGTACATTAGAAGATTAGCCAATTGTATTTTCAGTATCTATCTTACTGCCAGCTCCTCATACTCGCCACAGACTACAGCTACCTGGCCATAAACATAAGAATTATATACACCGCCTTGCTTGTCCAAACTCATTATTAGTGCTGCAAACACCCTGCACACCTTAGCATCAAATATTGGCTGTTTTTCAGCAGCCTTAATGTTATTGGGTCCCTTTGACTGGGGGGTGAAGATAAGAGAAAACGTTGTGTCCACTCCAGATTTCAAATTATTAATATATTAAAGACTTCACTCTCATACTAAGGCCATACCAACGCCATTAAAGTTTACGATCACGAATTGCACACAAACCGTATAAAAGTGTAATGACTTGGCAGAGGAGGCTATAAGTTAATTGGCCTTCTGCTTAATGTGAACTAATGCCATTTTAAGACCTGAGAAAGCGGAGGTGTATTAGCTGCAGTGGAGACTCATGCTTTTCAACATGGCTGCTTCATGTCTGTCAGCTGAACAATTATTTCACTGAAAAACGGAAAAACTTAATAACAAGAATAATAATAATAATAATAATAGCCTGATAGTAACAATAATAATAATAATAGGGTACAGTAGGCCTATGATAAAAAAGTAGCCATGTCTAATTGTGCGTCAGACAAAATCAGCTTGTTGAAATGTGGATTAAGACAACACCTCTTATCTGAGGCTGTTAATGAACCATAATGATAATCTGCACCTTGATGTAACTCTAATAGGTGTATAGCTAACACCGACTTAAAACTTAAAAACCTAAAAAAAAAAAACAAAAAAAAAAAGAACAGGGAACAATTTATTCATTTATTTTCAAAATGCAACGTTTCAGTCAATGATCTCTAAACCTGAACCAAACGTGTTTTCTTTTAAATAAACTTACTACTGGCAGTCAGTGCCATTGCCGGGTTACTTACAACCCTCCAAGATAAAAGCCTCTGTAATTTCAATTATATCTTATACATTTTCTTTTTTTACTTTTTCTTTCTTGCTTGCGTTCTTTCTTTTTTTTGAAAAGGGGTCACAGGGATGGCCTAAAATGCTGGTGGGGAAATACGGAATTCTATTCACATATTCATATGTTGGGCTGAAGTTATCAAATTTGAATATGATGAGAACAAAAATAGCCTACTGGGATCCTGGAAGCAGCCTCAATGTAGGAAAGTAGGCCTACTTCAGCCTGTAGCAAGTGTGCATGAAACAAGTTGAATCGATCGATTAATTGATCCAACCTCCATAAAATAAATTGGCAACTATATTGATAATACAGCTATAGTTAAAGCAGTTTTTTCTAAAAAAAAATACAAACACATTCCGGCATCTTGAATGTGAATATCGTCTGATAGTAAGGTTTTGCTCTGTTGATCAGACAAAACAAAAACCACGTTGAGCTCTGGGAACACCGCGGGCGTTTTTTTCTCAATTTTATTACCAGATTTTTTTTTCTAAGAAAATGTTAATGAAAAACATGGTTAGTCGCAGCCCCATTAATATTCACTATATGATGATTTCATATTTCTAGAAATGAACGTCTAACCCACGGAGCTGGTGTTCAAGCAAGACGTTCTTCATCGCTCCATCAGCGGCCAAACACTGTTTTCCATAACAGCCATGCAGGTGTCTCTGGATCAGACTGTGACACCGTCACATCTGAGACAACCCGCAGCTCCGGCCTCCGCCCAAAACCGCGTCTCTGAGGGAACTGAAATCCATTCTGCTGATGTGAAGAAAACACCGGCCTTCATGTGGGGAATCTTTTGGAGACCCTCACTCGTGATATGTAATTGGTCGGTGCGTGTGCTGGCGCGTCGTTGACCTCCAGAAAATTGGAGCGGTCCCCCGCAAATCCGCCCACCTCTCCCCCTCTCTTTCTCCCTCGCCAGTGTGACCCTATGTCTCTCGGCCTCAGCTCTGTATCAGGCAGATCACCGCCTGTCTCCGGCGCTGATACAGAGGTAATTTGCTCCAGGGACATCAGCGCTGCTTTCTGCCCCTTTCTCTCAACCTCTTTTCCTCCGGTGTGCGTTTCCTTGCTTTTATGATTTGAAAGTAATTTAAATAGCCAGACCACGGCTAAATCCGTCACCCGGGCCTGTTGACAGAGGCGCACAAATTAAATTGGATCAGTGTCTGAAACTGCGCCCCTGGCCTCGTCTGAGCAGGGCTGTCTTTCTCCTTGAAGGGATCAGACGGTGCTGTAAGCTTAGGTCATGTTAGTCCAAAATCTGTCATTTGTAATCATTCAAACTGACTATTTGAAAGGCTTATTTAGGTAAACATCAATCAACCACCAAAAGGTTGAGAAATGAATTGAACAGCGCCAAAAACCTGCCTAAATAATTAAAACTGATACAGAAAGCAATAACACAAGTTACTCAGTAAAGAACTTGTGAGCTGTGTCTTTGTCTTTGTGAGCTGTAGGGGCCTGTTTGGGGGCCCAGGGTCAAATATTTGATGGTGGGTCTGTATGAGTCAATTTCATTATGCATAGTGTTGTATGTATGTAAGAAGAACTGAAATAAGTAATGTAGGTCTATTGAAATTTTATTTAAAAATAAAGACAGGGCCAAAAGATTAATGCAAAACTTCTCCCAATAGATAGTGAATTTTTGTGTTGCAAATTGCAAACAAATGTTCCTTTACTCAACTAAATGGCATGCAGGTAACCCAGGGATTGTAGGGATCCAGTGGATCTGGATCTTGCTTCAGCAGTCCCCCTGAAGCAATGTTGCCAACTTCCAGCCAAAGATGAGAATTTAGTTATCATTCCAGTGTGGCACGTGCAGCACGTTTCCTAGCGAGTTTACTGGTATATAACCCTTCCTCATGTATGGGAAACATTTAACTTGAGCAGTTGTTGCAACTTGACAAACTGAGACACATTTTTTACGTTACAAAGTTATCCAAGTCAATCCTTTTTTGCGTTGCTAATGGTACGGCACTGCCAATCGATGCACTTTGGTCCAGCCTAAAAGTGCTAAGTAGCAAATGTTAGCAGGTTAACACTTTAAAATAAGATGGTGATAAACAATGTGGCCTACTTACTAAACATTTGCATTAGCACTATCATTATGATTATGTTAGCATGTTGACATTAGCATTTAGCTCAATGCCACGCTGTGCCTCAGTGCAGCCCCACACAGCTGTTGGCATGGCTGTGAACTCTTTGATCTCTCTTGTTTCCCTTTCATTTCACAACTATAAATGGCAAAGATAGTAATATGATACTATATTGATCCATTGGGGTAAAATCTTTCAGAGGTCAGGGTCAGCCACAGTGCAACACAAAGGGACTGGTACAATTTACTGTTTTGCTGATGGAGATGTCAGCTGTGTGGATAATGCTCACAACTGAGTCAAAAACAACATCAATAACAAGACGTAGTTCATCAGATGGAATATCTGATCTCAAGTGGAATTTGTAAGGTCTCTTAATGCTGAATCTGATCTGACCGAGCTAAACCATCTTCATCTCCTTTTCGTTTCCTCTGTCACGCATGTTGTTACATGTACATGCCCTCTTGAACTCTTTGCAGAACTCTCTAAATACAGCGCACACCCTTCACAGCGTGAGAGGACAATTGGTTCAAAGAAGCCGACAGCCCTTGACGTTGCACTACAAAGGAAAAGTTTATCGACGACTTATGGGTCTGTAAACTCGGCGGCCAAAAGAGTTTACTGAAACATTAAAGAGCTTATCAGCAATTACAGGCATATTTTTCAATCATTACCACAGCTCTGAGACAGCTTGCCCTGTCCTAAAACTAATCCAGGTGTGTTCTAGGTGCCGGCCTACTCAGCACGGTACTGACTCCCACTGGGTCACTAATCCTTGCCGGTTTATTTAACCTACTGATAAGACCCTTCACGCTGTTGATAGATGAGACTAAAGGAAGTTCAGGAGCTGAAATGAATAAATAAATCTGGAGCTTCTACAGATTGTCTGATTAAAGGGATCATATGAAACCTACTATTAATGAAACAGATGATTTTATTAACTGTCATTGATGTGCTGCTTTGTACACTTGCACTATGTTATGAACAGAACATTGCACATCCCTGTAAAATCTTATGTGGATTAAGTTAAGACTTTTTTTTAGGGGTTTCATTTTTGGTGTTATATTTCCTATTTGTTTCCATGTTCCTGATAATGTTGCTAACATGTTTTTATGAAAGTAAATATGGCTGCATGTTAAGATTGGACACCTTTCTATAAAGGGAAATGTTCTGTGTAACAACAGGAAGTATTGGGATAATCTCATTTCACGAACTGTACTTGAGGCCCTTCTTTGAGCTTTACTCCTACTTGGGAAAGTACAACATTTTATTTGCTTTAAACATTACTTTTGTAACGTCGGTGTGAATCATATCTGTTTGTTATGGACTTTACCATTTCCAGGTGCAGTCACAGAAACACTGTTGATGTTTTGTTTCTACACAACCACAGCTACCGTGGGTGGTGTTTGACAATAAACTGTTCAAAGACTGTCTTGCATGGGAGGTGTGGTCCTTACCTTCGACATACCACAAAGCAGAGTCAGACTCACTACCTGTGCACATTCCTGTCTCTGCTCTTCCATCAGGCTTGCCGTGACACATGAAGCTTTCAGGGATGCTGTCGACCAACAATAGTTTTCCCAACAGGCCTGGAGTATAACGTCCGTACCTCGACTGTGATAAATGATTGGAGTGCACAATGGGCTTTCTGTGAGGTGAAAATCAGCTCTCCATACCAGCGGTAATTAGACTAATTCCCACAACGTTAAAGGCAGATGATAAATTGGCTCGCTTTCTGCCAGACCTTGAGAGCAAAATTAATGTTGTCTCATTAAAGAGATAAAGGTAATTTATGAGAGTTTTACTTCTCTTTGGAGTCTCTGTACCCTGTACCCATCATTTATTAACTAATATTGAGCTTTGCCATATGACATCTAGCCCACTGGATGTGAATCTCCTTTTGTGTGTCTTAGCTTCTTTGGCCCCTTCCCACTCCTCTCTCTCTCTCATCAGGTGTTTACTAGCACTTTCGCTAGATGAGCCTGAAAGTCACCTAATTTGCTGTAGTTGAATTTTCTTCTTCTAGAACTGCACGTTTATTTCCCAGTCGTGCTACAAGGAAAGCAATGAAAACATGTTCATTTTAAAACAATGTCTGTGCACATAGGCTAAACATATATTCCAGCATGTACAATGAACGAGTGTCTTGTTAGAGTTACTGCCCCTGATGAACACAACCACAGAGGGAACAATTGCTCATTTGTGTTAATCACAAATATATAACACAACTAAAGTAGGTAATCAACCTGTATCTGGTGGGACTAAAAAGCTAGAAGTGAGGTTAACAATGTTGGAATAATGTGTGGATGCTGCCCAGTCAGAATAATGGGAGGTTTGACACAGGAAAGGTTGACACTGGCCCAACATATGTTTACATTCAAGTGACAAAGCCCACAGCTGTAACAATTATGATGGGGGCGATGGAGGAAGTACAGTGACATTGGTGTAGAGCAAAAAAATTCTGCACAGTGAGGGGGGTCCTTGTGGATGAATGGGTCGACAAAACATTGAATGTTAACACATGGAAGTGCTGTTGGTTTCCAACTGAGAGTAAACTTTGGTTTCTTTAACCATGGCCACTATTGTTGCATAACCTTAACAAAGGTGAGTTAGTTATTTTAACCAAAACCATAATCTAACTGACACTTTTGAGCCTACACCTAACCAAACAGTAATGATGACAGGTCATAAAACAGATTTACAGTGATTTGTAATGGTTTGGGAGACACAGACAATTGCTTGGGGCATCAGATCATAAAAATGCTTCTATACCTCATTTAAAGATCAGTTACAAACTACTTGTTGAACAAATTCCAAGACCTTACACAGCCAAAAGTGGCTACAGCCAGCTCACATTTGGTCCTCTGGTGCCAGAAGACAACAAAGCATCCTGAAGAAACAGGGACGAAACAGCACATTTTACTTTTGCTTAGAATACTTTCTCAGTTTAGCTGTTTGAAACATTAAAAATGCAAGCGATGGGCAGATTTAAGTTGCAGAATAAGAGGGAGGGATATTAGGAAAGCAAAATTAATAACTGCTAAAAAGGATATGATAAAACAAAACTGGCATTGTGTATTGGTCAAAGATGTATGGGTAAATCTTCTGACTATAGGATGCATTCAGATATTTTAAAAACTAGAGAAGGATCTGTCTCCAAGAAGCTTCAAATAAACAACCACAGTGTAGTGAGTGTAGTTTGTAAGGGTGACACAGGTATACCATACTTTTATCTGTGTGATAGCTATGATTCACACCTGGCTTTTATGTTAGGGTAAACACAATGTAAACACAAGGGGTTTAACATATCTGTAAACAAAACTGTATTAGATGACAAATAGATAAATATATAAAGATATATTTATGCTTATACAGATAACTCCATAAATGCATAGTGCCAAAATTAAAGGTGTCATTTTGATGTGTTACTTTAATGACAGCTTATCTGATTTGAATAGCTCCTTTGTATCTTTCAGATATGATCTTAGCTAATAAATTGCAGCTTAATAAACCACAACAGAGGTAGAGGAAATAAAAAAAGCACAGGTTCAGAGTCTGTTGCACATCTAAATTGGGGAATTCCAACTGTGAAACTCACCAACCTCTTTCCCAGTTAACCTGTTTCTTTTTTCCATGCAGGAAACAAAAGCTTCCTTTCAACATAATCCAGCCCAGTGTGAGTTTTTATGATCATTTAATGGGTCCGTCCGTCTAATAGCCCTGTGTTTTACTATCAGTCATACAAGGGCCCCATTGTACATAGCCACGAGAGATAGGAGATAAATACACCTTATCAGCCACAACAAGACACCATTACTTTCACCCAGCTATCTCTTTGTCCCTCTCCACCATGCATTATCTTCCCACTTACGAGGATATTCAAAGCCATCAAGTGCTTTGAAGATCTCCGCCAGTTGACTGTTGAGTTGGCTCTTTCTGTTCCTCCTTTCAGATCAACTCCTTTTCAGCTGTATAGAGAGTTAGAAATACAATATCTTTCAGCCCAGTGTGGGCTATTTAAATCTTCATTTGATTTCTACTTTGGGCACGAGGATTATAGCTCATGATAGCATGTTTTTTGCCATGTTTACCCTGTGTAAGGAAATCACCCACTGCCATTAGCACTCAGGTAATGTCCTCTTATTGCCCAATTTACCTGTTAACACTAACCAAAGGTTACTTGAGGGGATAAGGACAGGCAAGCAGTGAAGGACAGTGAGGGCACGACACAAGCAGGTTTGTTTTTTTAAATCAAAAAACACCTTTAACTTGCAAAAAAATTGTGATACGACTGAGAAAATTAAATTCATTAGTGCACAAAACTCAAGTTGATCACTTTGGTCAAGACTGAAATTATCTATTACTATTAGACAGGCTGCCATGGAATTTATTATCATCGATATTCCCTTCAGAATGAATTGTGTAAACTTTGATGATCCCTTAGCTTTTCCCCTTCTGCAATCATCATGTTCACATTTCATTTTGCTCAACATGTTTGGCTCAATAGCTGCAAAACCAATGGCATTCTCAAAAGCTTCAGTTGTACTTTGTTTTCAGTGCTAATTATGAAATATTAAAAGCTGAGGATGGTGAGTGTTACAGCTGCTTAATACTGATCATGGCGACCTTTTACAGCAAGACAAGAGCTTCTTTGTCCGTCATATTTGGAGCCAGACGTCCACACAGGGCTCTGTGAAGACCCCCGCAGACTTGGACAGATGATGAGATTAACATCATGCAGACCCTCACTGACCATGCAGATGCAGAAACTATGAATTGGCCTTTAGCATCAATATGTTGGCATATAGTTACCGAGAGCATGCTAATGTTACAGTCTCGCAAAGCCCCTAGCATGACTGTAGACTGTATGAATTCAGCTACAAGACAACTTGTCAGACATCAAGTGTTTAAAGTTGCTCTAAAGAGCCACATTGGAGAGTTGAGTGAAAATCTGGCTGCCACAGAGAGAGGGGAGCTGCGATATTGTTTCAGACTGTCTTTTCCTGGAAGGCTCCATTCTCTGCACAGCTGCCAATCAACAGGGTTGAAGTAGGTATATATTAGCGAATATAAGATTAGCGTATTCATAACATTACAGAAATGGTCAGACATAGTCCTCTTGAATCCAACAATGGAAAGGTGGAAGAGGCGTGGGTTTCCAAAGCTATTCAGCTGTCTGACAAATGGTTCTTTTGCAGGATACTGGCTGCTTTAGTCTTTCACCGTCTCCGCCCGAGTATAAACAAACAGCAGAGTATGCATACACATACCCCAGTTGTTGATGCTGGTAAAAGTACATACAGTAGCACATTTTAGCTGCTGGACATGAAGTCACTATGAAAACTCACAATGCAGGTGTAGTTGTTACCATGACCCACATCTTTATTTTGAAAGTTAATCACGCACAACACACACACTGAGACCAATCTTTTAAGCAAATGAATCTCTTTCTGGTAATGCTAATAGTGCCACCTCCCATCAGGTAATTTCTGTTGGGGTGCAGTCAATATTCCAAAAATTGAAATGAATTGATCAGTCACTTGACTTTGTCAATAGACTAATGGAGCGCTGTTAAGATTTGTCAATGTATGAAACAGTGGCAGAGGTAAATCACAGCGTTGTGGTGTATTTTAATGGCTCTCAATTGATCTAAATGTCATCAAGTGTAACAAAGTGTGGTCAATGCAGCTCCATTGGCAACAGAGCTCTGATGAAGTGCCAGAACAGTCAAAATACCCTCACAGAGGTACCATTGTTCAGATCTCTATTCATTTAACTATATGTCAGCACATTTGACAGGTGGCAAGATGAGAAATACAAATAAAATTAGAAAAAGGTTAGAAAAAAATTAGAGCTAGTCATTTTCGGCTTTCAATAACGTTACATTACATTACAATACTACAATATCAAAGCAATGGTGTCCAGTCCTGCAAGTTCTCATTCAAACCTAACACATCCGTCAATGCTTTAGTCTCAATTCACAGCACAGCACAATATACTGTGCCTCTGACTATGAAGGAAGAATGAAAGTTTTACACTTGAAGTGGTTTAAATACACTTGTCTCTGCCTCATTTACTGATCTTTTCTTCACTCTTTGTTCATTATATTTGTTCTGTTTATGACAACAAGGGTAGAGAGGTCAGGGAATGCATCCCTCTCTGACAGTGTGCTAATTGGTTTGAATAAGCTGCCCCTCCTCCTGATAAACAACATGTACTCAATCTTTAAGGTACCCTAAATCATTTTTAGTTGGCCTGTCAAAAAATAACTACAGATGATCAAATTCTCCATCTATGAGTGAAAAATTGGCAGCTCAATTTCAGGACATAAAAACAGTTGCCAGGAATAAACAACCCTTTCTTATTTCACAATCAGATATCAGTGAAAATCTGAACTCATGATTTTTGATATACCATGCAAATTATGTAAAAGAATGTGTATCTTTGAAATTACTGCGCAATTATATTCCAGTTAGTAATCTTTTTGTGGCACAGTTCAAACTTCCTGTTACTTGACCTAACGCACATCTGAATGAACAGTTAAGTTTTAATCCTCCACTTTCTACACAACAGACCAAACTATTACAATCCCTTCCCTTTTAAAACGGACAGGCATTGCAGCTTCTGCTCCTGATTTCACTTTTACGTCCCTGGCAGAAGTTTTCCTCTGTACTATTATCATTACTTCTGTACTGTACTATTAATATTTAGGGCTTACAGGCTCACAAAGAAATGTTTCCATCCCATATGAGCGGTCTTTTTATAATTTTATCCTTCTTTAATGTTTTTCTTTTTCTTCTTTCACCGCTGTTTTAATATTAATTTTGTGATTCTGTGATTGATAGTGTGTTTGTGGTTTTGTGGTGTTGACTGTCTTTGGCTGCCTTGTGTTGTAAAGCATTTGATTACTTATGTTTAGAGAAGCTATTGATGTTAAATTGTTTTTAGATGCTGACATCCTCTTTCCACATCTCCCAAAATGATTCAAAATTTTACACCGACCATATTTACACAGCATTGACATCGGTTTTGTTCAAATACTCTTGTTAGATTAGTATTGTTTGTGATATTCTGTTTGCTCTTGGTACACTGATGTGATGAGTTTCATGAAATGCTCCAGATGTGCCAAGCTGGGACTGGCTCAGCGTGAGCTAACTGAGGAATTAGCAATTCCATAATTGGCTGTTCTGTCAGAGTGTCTGACAACCTGAGATGATGAAGTGGACACTGAGTGATTTGTCTCCTGTCTCACAATGTGCCCGACAGAAAAAAACTTTAGCACCTAATTAGAAAATCCACTGTCTCCTGTTCAGCAGGTTACACCATAGTCTTTCTACGCTCTACATAAAATCTTTGTTCTCCTGAAGGGACCTGAGTGTCATTAATTAAAACACAAAAACCCAGCTGTACCGGTACGCCAGTGCTTACACTGGTGCACGCTCTCTCCTCTGCCTGCACTGTCCACCAATACATTTTGACCTGTCACAGTTGGGTGAAAATAACTAGTTAAACTAGTTTCTCATGGTTTGCTGATAAATGAAGCAGCATTGTGAAACAGTCACAGTCACATCTTCTCACGTTGGATGTTGGAATAAAAGTCATTTCAAGCATTCATTTGCAGCAGTTTACATTGAAAGCTGATGCTTAATTGTATTTATTATGAATATTGTACAATATCATTTAGATTATTACAATTTCAAGATGCTTGTAAAAGACAATGTTTTTGTAGTAATAACTTTTTAAATATGTTTTATTTACAATAGTGTTTTGATCAGTTTGATGAAAATAGACCTTTAGCAGCAAAAGTTTAATATTTCAGACTGAGTTATTATTTAAAATGAGACCTGTATTAAAATCAGTCAGTCAGTTTGAGAGTGACAGCAGGGTCTAATCCTGACTTTTCAGATTTAATATGCTGTGTGTATCTATGGATTGGGCCTTTAGGTTTCTAAAATTGTATTATGCTACTTCAATGTTGCGACACTCTGGGCAGGACTTGTTCCAAACTAATTCACCTTAATTTTGTTAACTGTCCGTTATTATGAAAGCCAGTAATACAGGAATCCATTCACACTGTAGGGGTAAGATGTAAGCTGGCTGTCCACCTTATGTTATGCTTGGGGTAAAATAAAGAAGTGGAAACCAGAGACAGAAGAGCCTGAAATATGCTGAAATTTAAGATTGTGCAGACTTAAATGTGTTTTAAACACCTCATTACTGATTACCATGATAGTTTGCACTTGTTGATTCAGTTATTTGTACGGGCGTGAAAATGTATGTATTACAAAGGGAAAGGAGCCTTTTGAGGCTGCATATGTACAGGGTCTCTTCTGTAGTGAACCTCACAGCCAACAGGTATTTTGACCTTTTAATCTGCTTATGTCCTTGCCTGAGGGAGAACTACTATTATATGATCAATCTTCAGTGTATGTCCCATAGCTATGTCTGAAGTTAAGTTCTCAAAGTATAGAGTTGCCGTTGGATTGGATTTGGGGCCACCATTGCCTTAGGATTTAACTGCAGATACTTTACAATTTATGCGTATCCGTGTATATGGTAATGTCTTTGTCTCTCCTACCATAAAAAAATATGGATAAACCCACTAATGTTTTTAAAACTCTCTGAATTTACCTTCAACGTCCTTCATCACTGTCCTCTCTGCTTTCTTGCACAGACACTTTCTCCAGCACTCTCTTCTGCCCCCCCCTCCCCCCCGAGCTGTGCGCTTGCCCTGACAATGCAGCATTATGGAAATAAATTGTTCCATTAGGTGCATTGTGTTCTGTCATCAGGCCAACCACACTGAGTTATTAATGGACACGGCCTCCGCTTTGATTAAGACTTAAGATTTATGAAAAGACACGCACTGGTGGCGTATCACCCAACATACTTTCCTTCACTGAGGTATGTTCTCACAGAGGTACATGCACAGGAAGTGGCTGTATGAAGGTCACCAAAGTGGAAGACACCTAGTCTATAATTTGACAGACACAGGACAGTTTTCTAATGTCTCTTTGGATAGTTTCAACCTGATCATCACGATGGCAAAGACATGCAGTAAACATACTACAAAATGCGAATGACTGTCAGAACTATCAGGTAAAGTCATTTATATAGTTCAAGAAGTAGTCAAGAATTTATTTACTGTTGTTGTATTTTAGTCTGGACCTGAGCAATCGAGCGACTGACCAACCGTCATTCCCAAACTTATGACACGGGACAGATAAACAAGAGATGCAAATATCACCAGGATAAAGATATGGATGTGAGAGTGTTTTTAAAAGAGCTCACGCAGTCAGGTACATCACCTTAAATCTAACGTGAGCATTTCAAATTCATAAGCAACCTTTCAATGTCACAATGCCAAACATACTCAAATAAGACTTCTGCAAGACCTGATGCTGTGTCTGTACATCAGATCAGTGTGAATGCTACATGTTATTTTAATATATGTACCATCACTCGTTTTGTTTGTATCTTGCAGGCCTTAGTCATTCCCTCTCTACAACACAGGTAGGTGTGTGTGTGTGTGTGTGTGTGTGTGTGTGTGTGTGTGTGTATGCATGTTCAAGTGTCACTGATCCCATTTATCAGTCCAGTTAACCCTTGCCAGCAAGTAGTAATACGGTGCAGGAGACCAGAGGGGGATGCAGGCACTCGCTCTAATTAAATCCCCCCCTCCTGCAGGAAACAAATCTGTTTAACTTCTTAGGAAAACAGGAAGAATGTGGTCAACTGTGAAATACTCTCCCCCCATTGATGTATTTGGGGTTTTTGTTGTAATAACTATATTTGCTTTCCCAGGACTGTTGAGCTAATCGACATATGATGATGATGCCTTTCCCCTTCAAGCTATGTATGCCTTCACTGAGCTGTTGACCTTTTTCTAATCCAGCCTGTTTTCAGTGTGAGTGGCATATGATCTTAATGCTGACGCAAAATAAATGTGTCCTTCCTTCACTTGTGAAGGAATGACAGTGAATAAAGTGGAGTTCATGCGAATAAGTGTTTGCACTGGTTTGAAGGCGTACAGCTGCTTTTGTGTGGCATGCTGGGTTCAAAAGAGGGTTAAGAGCAGGGTAATCAGTTTGGTTGACAGCATCAAAGCGGCTGGCGACATTAATACAGTCCCAGGCTGAGGCGTAGTCACAGTGGCCCCTTCCACTGTTTGTGAAGGTTACACAGGAACTTGCATGTCAACATGTTGGTACAGGTAACTGTATTTGTGTATGCACAGAAATATACACGAATTAAAAAAAGAGATCCAGCCTTAATTTTTAAATAATATATATTTTAAAGCTAATTGTGCATTTCTGGGCCCATTGTGAGTTTGGTAATATCTGAAGCACAACTAGCATTTTATTAACACAAGCTACAAAATTTAATAGCACAAATTGTTTTAAGTATTAGTTGTAGTACCGCAATAACAAATGCCAAACGATTACTCCATCAATCAATGTTCTTTCAACACATGCGTCACTGATGAAGTCCATCTTAAAAATGGCAGATAATTTGTATGTTTAGTACTAACATTTTCTAAAGGTTCCAGCAGTTTTTTTTAAAGAAAAGTCTCTTTCTTATTTGTCTGCATGAAAGAATGACACTGTACTGTGTGACAACTGTTTCAAATGTAATGCAGAAATTGGTAGTGTTAGTCTGGGTTATGCTTCTGAGAAATATATATATATATATATATATATATATATATATATATATATATATATATATTTAAATTCTTAAAACATAATTTCATATTTGTTTATTTTTCTTCCCCTGTAATTGCTTATTTGGATTTAATGTTGTGCTGCTTAAGTTTTTCCCTCCTGAGAATAAGATATTCATTAAGTGACCTGCTGGGGATGAATAAAGTTTGAATTGAATTGAACATAGTGTTTTTTTAAAAAGAAAAAAGACAGATAATTATTATTTTCAATATACTACCCTTGCTTGAAAAAGCTCATCACTTACTCTTACTCTTCCTATGCTGTAGCAATCACCAATGCTCTTAACCCACAAAGTGGCTGAATTGGCAGTTGCCTGTATGGGGCATCTTGTAGAGTGTCAAGGGCAGACAAAACTGCTCTTGAAGTATCAGTGGCCGGACCTATGTTTTAGCTTTATAAGCTGATGATCAAACAGCTGCAGGTAGAGTGGTACCAACTATGTGTAAATATTTATCAGGTAGGACGCCTGACATATTATCCCTGTTCAAGTTGATAAATGTTATAGCTGTAGCTGTTATGCAACCACATTATCACCCATTTGGAGTCACATTTGTGGGATTCTAGTGAATTTAAGTCCAATATTCAATCTCCTTGAAGGGGTTATTTGTAAGTTTTCACTGCCGCTAAACGTGGTTTCTTTCTTGGTGGTGATTGTCGCTTGACAAGAGTTTCAGCCATTGTTGCATTTACAGGACAAGAGGTTATAATAGGCCCTCTGAGCAGCACTACATCTTCAGGGCAGATTGGCACGTGACAGTGAGTCAGTATCAGAAAGTGACGAGATGGGCCAAGGATAGCTGGTTAGCGTGCTTACTTCAGTAGAAGGAAATAAACGACAGAGACACAAGTTAACATTGGTGTCAGCTCTTGGTGAGTAAAGGAATGAAGTTTGATGCTGAACTCGCAATGTTTCTTCTTGACTGGTAAGTACACAGCTGTTAATGCTAATGTTGGCTATGTCGCAATAGCAGAGCCTGCAAATAGCTCCTTTAAGCTCTGTTTTTGGACCCCACCAACTCCTGAGGGAAATGTCTGGCTCTGTAGCTCATAAATGCTCCACCATGTTCACCAGCTGGTCGCTATTTGTGACTGCTGTTTGGTGCTGACCAAGTAGTGTACAGTGGGCTTTTGGAGCTTTTTCCTTGAAAACAGCTGCCTGCTGGGGCTGAATACGATGCTGTGAGAGCACTGAGAGCGAGAGAGAGATAGAGAGAGAGAGAGAGAGAGAGAGAGAGAGAGAGAGAGAGAGAGAGAGAGAGAGAGAAACAGAGTGAACCAAAACAGAAAATTAACTAATTGGGCAGTTAAATATGAGCTGAAACTCTGTAGAACTTTCTGCACTGTCACATTATTTTCACATTGTCATTTGATATATTGTTATTGTAAAGGATTGGTTACAGCCACTTTAAGGTATATTTGGTTTAAGTTGCAGCTGTCTACTGGCTCTGGACTAATGAGTGCGCCCATACAACACAACTACTCCAGGAATGATCTATGGGGATTGCTGTTGAAAGGTGTTCTGGGAAATATGGGACATTAGAAAAAAAAGTATTAGTTTTCTTTGTTTTTTGTAATCTTAAGTGAAGGCAAACAGGACAAAAACAATCACAACAGAACAAATACGAATGCATTATGTCGCAGTGTAGGAGTGTCATAAAATAACTTTGATTATGTAAGATCAAGAGCAACTCAGGCCAGTAAAGGCAAAATGTAAAGGTTTTTACAGTTTGGGGGAAAAAAAAGTATTGGACATTTGAAAAAAATCTTTTGGACGCCATGGATGTACAACGAACAAAAGAGTTCCTTACCACTGGTGACAGAAGGGATTCAAGTCACTTCCTACATTTGTATTCTATTTACATAAAACTAAAGAGATACCAGTGTGTGTGACCAGCGTCTGCATACAAGCTTAGAGAGGGTCACGTCAACATCTCATTTATGTAATGGCTTCACATTTATCGCACCCTGACATGATTGACAGCTGGAAATAACACCACTAACATTTAAATTGTTGTCCTTCTCTCTGCAGAGTAATACATCCTAAGTGATGCATATTCTACCAACAAGCCATTTCTACACTCATGAAATACTCCACCTTTCTCAAACACACACACACACACACACACACACACACACACACACGCACGCTTTAATCCCCCTTTCCTTTTCTGCATCTCATTTTACTGTCCCCACAACCTCACAGTGTCACTGTGCTATCCAATTGGCATAATTGAGTCAGGTCAGATGATAAAGAGACCTATAACAATCAATGCAGGTGAAATAAAAAACAGCTCCCAGTTATTACTTTTGGCCTTTTGGAACGTCAATCAATGCCCCCCTCCCCTACACACACACACACACACACACACACACACACACACACACACACACACACACAGACACGCATCAGTTTAACAGACTGGGACTGTTGCGTTTACTTGAAGAAAACATTTGACGTGTCAGAAGCAGTGAAGAGACACAAGGAGGTGAAGGCAGCAAAGGAAGAGGAGGTTCAGCTGCATCAGAGCTCAGATAGATGAGATGTGACAGGGTGCCACTCTTCTCATCAGCATGACACAGCTGTCACAGCCCTATTTCAGGAAAATTAAACAGCCTTACGGTAAACTGGCCTGCCTAGGGGGAGGGGCAGGAGGAGCAGGGAGTGTGTGTGTGTGTGTGTGTGTGTGTGTGTGTGTGTGTGTGTGTGTGTGTGAAAATGAAAAAGCTTGTAGTATGCAGATGGGCTTTCTGCTTTCTCCTCCCCCAGTCTGTCCCCCTCCTTCAAGCACCATCCTCTCCTTTTGACATGGTAATGGCTCTAAATTGATGAAGACACTTCACTCATTCAGTGACAACTCCACTGGCAAGCGACATAAACACTTCCACCACGCCTCCTCATCCATCACTCATGAAGCCCCTCCTTTCTGCCTGCTTGGCATTGTGGATGGGCGGGAAGTTGTTTAATCAGCTAATTTGCTCTTCTTTGGCCGTCGTTAATGACCGCGCCACCTCTGGATTATCTTGTCATCCCATCCTCTTAATCAGCACTGATGAACTGCTCATCAAACTATTATCCTCCTTTTGCCTTTGACATGCCTAGCAGAGGTTAAAGGCCTGTAATTAAAACTAATCTGTTGGGTCACATTTCTCTCTTTAATTGGCTGAATAGAGGCTGTTTCAGTTGCATTTCTACAGTGGCCAAGAGACCTCAACTCTCACTGCACTGCAAATTCAGAAAATACAAGCCAACGAAGAAAAAAACATAAGTGGCGTAAGGATCTGTGCCACAAAATCAAACAGACAAATTGTACATATTCACCATTCTTAGTTCGCTTCTGTTTTGTTTGTTTGCAGTAATTCTTCTCCAAACGCTGCCTATGTGCTGCCTAAGTATATATCTTTGTGTATCTTCCTTGCAACTGTACACACAGTCATTTTCTTCATATACACATTAGAAACTAGAGTCATATTCCTGGGATGTATAAACATACTTGGTCAATAAAGCAGATTCTGATTCTGATTTATTTGTGTTTTCTTAAATAGCAGTAGCTATATTTCAATAGCTCTATCAGCCACCATATACTTCTGAAGGAAATGTGAACTGTAGGATGAGAACAAATCTCAGACACTATGTGAATTGAACAACATAATTAATTGAAATGATTTTACTATTCACCCTGTTAAATTTTAATCTGGGGTAAAGGCATGAAGAGCCATGAAAAATTACTTATTACTTATCCTTAACTGTCGTGACCATACAAAGCCTCATTTTCATGTTAAGACCCAGGTGAGGTGGTGTCTTGTTCTCTCGGTTTTCCCCAGTTTGCCTTCTGAGACTTTTTTGAGCATTTTGGAAATGCACACAGGCAGCTATTGACCGATTATGTGTGCAAAAGTCAAGATGAGATGGGATGGACTGGTCAGATACCAGTTTGGTATCAGTGCAATTACAGTCATTAACGTACAGATCACTTATCGTCCACGATGTGACCCATCCAGATTAAATGCAATTCTGTGTTTCCATCATCAGTTACATATGTTCAGTCATTAAAAGGTGTTAACTCATGTTTTTGGTGTTCTCACGGTACTTTACATAAAAATGATCCAAGTGAGTTCTTCGGCACAGCGAGGTACAGGTTTTACATCTGGGAAAAAGAGTGCCATTATGGATTGGTACTTGATATCGTCAGATCAGAACCAAGTTCAAGTATAAAAAGTAAAAAGTTGAACTGATGCATCACCAGATATCATGCATTCACTGGACCTGTCTCAGCTCACTGACCCTGCATAATCGTCACAATTTATTCAAATCCAGGCTACTACTAATTTTAAGTACCAAATTTCTATGTAATGTTTTGGCTGTCAATTCCTCATTTTAACTTCTAAATATTCCCTGTAACTGTAGAATGTGGGATGGCTCATATTTTGATTTTCTGGTATTAACCATATTTGCATTTACTGGGTATTTCAGGTGTCATCAATCAGTCCCTGATTAGATAATACAGACTAAAAACCAGCTTTGCGTTATGGGGACAAGAACTAAGAACCACTACCTTAACAATCTCCTAAACCCAACCATGATTTCACTAGTGTGGATTTCGCATGTGGAGTTCATACACAGACATTTTTTTTCCTACATGAAAGGCCAAACAGTGACAAACATATTTATTTCTTTTCATACATAAAGTAACACTTGAAATTAGTATAAAATTACTTTATCAGTTATCGGGCTTCATTTAAAAATATTGGCAGTGGTATCTATTGAAGTAATGAATTCTACATTTCTTTTTCAACTTTGCTGAACTGAATGATGGAAGTACAAGTACACGGTAACTAATTCAAAAATTCAGGCATCTTTCTAGTGAGGTAGCTTTCTGAGTACTGTGAAATTCAGTACAGGGTTAAGGGCAGAAATGAAGGAATATATCTCTATGTGCTAGTTGGTGTGATTCAGGTAAACTAGATCATGACTTAAGAGCTAAGGATCTTGTCCTAGCTGCCACTTTCTTGCTGCCTCAGCACTACACTGTAGGTGAAAGAGTTGTGATGCCTTTAAAAGAATTCATAACATCCAACCTGTACTGACCTTATTCGGCAAATAAAAACTATCGATCCTGCCTCCCCAACTCCCACTTTAAAAGACTTATTGTGGAGCTCCATTTCATCTAATCACTTGGCAAAAGAGTCCAGGGTCTAAATAAAGAAAGAATAAATAAAAAGTCCCTGGGCCAACGTGTTGCTCTCACCTTTGCAGATGAAATTACCCGAAAAGCTGTTACAAATCAATATAATCAATGCAATCAGCTAACTGACACAGGCAATCTCCTGCCAGTAAGTAAAATACCCCCGGCGGAGATCTTTCAATCTCTCGTGCCATAATTGCCCCCGAGGGCAACGTTAGGGTGTAGCATTTTGTACACTTAATTAAATTAGTGAGCTCTGTGGACAGGGTGGGTTGCCGATCTCACAGAGAACGGATAGGTCTGGCCCTGTGCCAGTAATTAAGGCAATACCTTTACTGATTACGCCAATCCCCCTTAATGAACTCATTATGCATTTTAACCCAAACACTCCCATGAATTAATGAGCACAAAGAAAGCTCCTGGACGGAAAGAACCACGAACACAAGCCATAACTCATCCACTCAGTGGAGTAGACGTAATGTCCATATTTCTCCTCCTTTCAGCTGCAGCCAAGGCTAATTTGGACTTGAGTGACAGCAAAAGTTCCGGGTCTGCACACATAAAGCTTTAAAGAAATAAGATCCCTCATCTGGGAAGTAACAACACAAACTTTACTGGGCAGCTATAAAAGGTCTCACTGGAATCTTATCTGAATTCACTACATTCAGAAAACTTTTGTATGGTCATTTTACACAGATAAGACTACATGCCCACACCCACATGGGGTGCAAACATATGTGTAAAATGATTTAAAGAGACCTAGGAGCACTGCAGGGTGGGAGCAGCTCTGTGCTGACCCATAATGTTTTGCTAATTAAATAATTCACTAATTGATTCATCGCCAAATCAATAAAGTCTGCAGATGGTTTATGGTGTGAGAGCTAAAGTGTGTTTGTGTTTGAGGACTAGGGTTGGGTAACAAATGAAACACACACACACACAGTATACCCCTAACTGAATGACAAGCAAAAGCACATGAAATTGGTGCTAAAATGTGGGCGAACATTGAGTTGACCTTGCGCTTGTGTTGCATGACATCATTTCAGGCGCTCACAGGCAAATGATAGTGAATACAAAAAAGTGGGGGCGGAGTACGACAGTGTGTGTGTGTGTGTGTGTGTGTGTGTGTGTATACATGTTGAACCCATAAACACTGCTCCGTCCTGAGCCAAGTCCCAGGGGAGTCTGGGGTTTGTAGGTGCGCCTGAGGAAGAAATCAGCTGGGATATCATTAATTAAAGTGTAATGAATCCTCAGGGTGTTTGTGTATAAAAGGGCATCTGCACTGTAAATATGCGGTATGTTATGTATACTTTATGACTGGTCATTTGAGTGTGTGTGTTTGTGCCTGGTAAGGTAGGAATTACCTTCAAAAGTAATTGGGACAACAGTGAAATGTGACATCTCAGTGATCTGAGTGTACGTATGGGTTGTAAATCCGGCTGCACCAACAGTTTGATATTTGTTTTCAAGCATGTCTGCAAAAATACACAAACAAACACACAGAGAGATGGGGAGATTGCCCACCACAGCTCAATACCTTCAGATGAAGGTTGTACTAATTTGTCCATTCATCTGAAACTGAGCCAACTTCATTAGACAAGTGAAGTATTTCTTATTAAATGCGAACCGGCATTAATACTGAAAAACTATCTTGTTATTCTGAAAGCTTTAAAGTAACAGTGCTACACCTTAACAAGTCAGAAACGACACTCATCTTTTTATAGTCACTTCTCTAAACTCAACCATCACTAACACATAAGACACATTTGTGTTAGTGTTTGAATACACAATGTATTTGCAAGGAATTAATGTCACCACAAATAGTGCTCTTTGTAACTCTGCATGGCCAAAATGATCACCTAAGCATTTCACACAGGTGAAACTGTTGAACATTAAATTCCGATATAATAACCACATTTTTTGCTGCCATTCAGCCAGCGATGCTAGGCGCCGATAATGGCTGGCTTGCAGTGAGTGGTCCAGTTCATTGTAAACGTTTTGGATGGAAGTAAGGTCAGGGCTCTGTGCAGGCTAGTGAAGCTCTTCAGCACTAAACCTGGCACAGAGTCATGATAAAACTGGAAAGGGTCTCCCCCAAAGCATAAAGTTGCAAGCACACTATTGTCGAAAAATATCACTGCATGGTGCAAAATCAAAGATTTCCCTTAACTGGAAATAAAACCCAATTCCTCTTCCACCAAACTTCCTTGCTGGCACCATGAGTTTAGAGATAGCATTCTCCTGAACTCCGCCAAACCATGATTCACCCATCAGACTGGCTGATAGTAGAGCATGATTCAGTATTTAAACATAATAACACATTTAGACTGTTCCAGGGTCCAATGGCGTTGTATTTTACAACCACTCCACCCAACTAGGTAGTGAGTGGCCCTCTAACAGAGGACCAATGATTTTTACGTACCTCAGCACTCAGTAGTCCCATTTTCCAAGCTTTTGTGGCCCATTGCTTCAAAGCTGAGGTGTTGTGGCTTCCAGACATCACGCCATATTGCAGAACAGCAATCACAGTTGACCGGGGCAAATCTTGCAGGCAGCGGTGGAATTAACCTGAGTCCACTTCATTACTGCACTAAAATACAAATTTGAGGTACTTGTACTTTTCTTGAAGATTCCCATTCCATGCTACTTTATACTTCTACTCAACTACATTTCAGAGGAAAAATATTGTACTTTTTACTCCACATTTATCTGACGGATTAAAAGCAGCTTTAAGGTTAACAGTACCTGCTGAAGGGGCCTACAGCACAGATTTTGATTTGTAGTTCAGTGATGTTGTGCCATGTAACACTAGACAGATGTATCCTCACACATTAGTAAGGTTTAAGTCCAGATGCAGAAATGATTGATTGATTCATTCATTCATTCATCCACCCTTACCCTTTTAGGGCTACAGACATGGGATATAGATGTGTACAGCAGTCAAATGCTACACATTCATGTATCAGAGAAAATAATCCAGTAACATTATATATAATAGTGTAAAGCACAGGGTAACTTTTGATACCAACATATTCAATGCAGGACTTTTACTTGTAATTGATACTTTAATATTGCAGTATTACTACCTTTACCTGCATACTTCTTCCATCACTGACAGCAGGGCAAAAAAACAAGGATTAATGACTTATCATAAAGATTCCTACGTACCACTGTTCAAGATCCTTAAGATCTTCAGTATGACCTAAATATTTGTCAATTGAGATTTCATGGTTATGTATGTGATTTTATGTAGCTCACTATTTACAACTGGGTTCCAAATACCTTTGGCCATATTGTGCACATCAGGCTGCCTAGGTAGTACAAGTAATTGCATTTGTATAAATTACTCTTGCCTGACTACTTTTTAAATATTGGATGGATTTCATTTCACAATTATATTATAAACTGTGTCCACATCACTTCATATTTAATATTTATTCATACTTTAATGTGCAGAGAATAAGAAGAAAAATAATTTCAACAGAATTATCCATAATCAAATAACGCACTAATTAATTAGTTTACCAGCAGCATGATACCAGTATTAGTTCGCCATTAACAACTACACAAAAAAATCATAATCATTTGACATATCCAAACTTAGCATTAAAAAGATAATATTTTAAAACCATGTCAATTACCATTCCATTAACTGCATATGTTAACAATCAATGACCTTTTTCGTTTCTAATATGCTCCAATATCACTGCTTTACAGAGTCACAAAAGCATAAATCTTAACTTAAATGCCCAAGTTTTAGTTTATCTAATAACAGTTTTAAAGGTACCATTTAGGTCTAGTAGAAAAGACCATCAGACTCTTTGAGATGTGGGTGAAACCCTGAGAGAACAAAAGTGTAAGACAATGTTTACACATGACAGGAAACCCAGAATTAAACACAAGTATAGCTGGTATGAAGAAAAAAACTGTTTAAAAACACAATACAGTGAAAAGTGAAGTAAAAACAGGTTATACTGCAGTGGCAAATATAACAATGACTTGACTTGCAGTCAATAAAAACACTCCTAGGTTCATTTTCTATAGTTTAAGTGTGTAACTTTACACCTGACCCCTCCTCCATTTTTTTCCTTTTTGTGTAAGCGGATACTTTTTAACTACTGTGTTTTACAAAGAGCCCATTCACACATTACCAACTGTACCGACAAAAACATGGTCAATCACTATATCTGTATGTGGAGCAAGGGACTGAGATGCTGGAGCACCTCTGTGTGTTCAAGTGCAGCATTGCAGGTGAGGAGCTGTCTGTCTCTTAACTTTTGTAGTATGAGTGACGAGTGTGGAGAAAAGCTAAAGGCATAGTTGTACACTGATGGTTACAGTGCACGTGCAACTACAAGATGTTACACACACAAAACTCAGCAACTGAGATTAAAAGGTAAAGGGAATTGGACCATATTCCTTTTAGTTGGGGAATGTAATCTGATGTGTATTAGACTAAGGTAGATTCATCCACTGGAAAGCCTAACAAAGCATATATGTTATCCCTTTTCTTCTAAAAACGAAAAAAAGAAAAAAAAAAAAATCATACAATTTTAAGACAAAGGAAATACACTAGAAATGCGCCTATTTGCAAAGGGTACAGCCAGCAGCCTGTTACCTTAGCTTAGCATGAATACTGGAAAGAGGGGGAAGCAGCTAGCCAAGTGCTGTCCAAAGGCAACAAAATCACCAACCAGCACCTTCAGCCAGCTAAAGATGTTATCCTTTTTGTTTAATCTGTACAAAAACTAAAGTGTAAAACACTAACCCTGTACATAAGCAACCTCTAGAACCACCAACCATGTGCTGTTTTTACATTCTGGTTTTTTAACAGCTTAGACAAACAAGAGATGACATGACAACTAGTTTCAGAAGTGCTTGTAGGTGGATTTTCTGAACAAAATCTGACAGAGCAAGGCTAACTTTTCACCCCTCGTTCCAGTCTTTACGCTAAACTAAGCTAACAAGCTGTTGGATGCAGTTTCAAATGAATAGACAGACATGAGAGTGCTATCTATCCTCTTAATTAACGCTCAGAGAAGGCGAATGTGTGTATTTTTCACAATGCTGTAATGTCCCTTTAAGATTACAAGGTAAAGCCACTTTGTTGTTGGAAGGAACATTTGACCCTTGCCAATATCCTCACATTGCACGGTCAAACTACATTTAAGGCCTTCCAGATTCGTTTGATCATTTGGTAAGTCTATAAGTATTCCAAGAGTCCAATGTGATATGCAGGCTGGATCAGATCATTAAAACTAAAATCTGATACTGTTGCCAAGCTCCCCAAGCTGAGTGAAAGAATGCACCTAGGCATTTACACTAACGTCAATAAATAAAAGGAATATTTTCAGGCCTAAATAAGAGAGGTTCATTTATGTGTGCAAAGGTCTTAAGAGCCCACTTCTGATGCACCGTGCAAGATCAGACCATGTTGGTGTGGGTGTTGGGGCTGCGACTCTGCAGATCCTGTACCTGGTCAAGAACCCAATGGATGTTTGGTCTCTCTTGGGGGTTTGACACCATTATGGAGCTCAGCAGCATCTGCAGGCCCTCTGAGTACCTGGACACAAGACAGACACTAAATTAGGACAAACTAAATCTGACGAGTATGTTACTATACAAACCTAAATAAAAGACTTTTAAGCACAAATGTGTCAGTAAGACACATCACATGATCATTATTCATTTGAATTCTGTTTGTTTCACACTAATGAAACAACAGGAAATAAGGTGAGTTCATACGCAACAAAAACACCTTTAAAAGAAATAACACATTTGCATTTTTACATTGCATTTTTGTTTAGTTAAAAAGAGAATTAAACTACATTCAGTAGTTTGTACCGTAATTAGTTAAGTCAGACTTCTTTTGGTTCAGTTGTACTTGGACTAACAATGGCTATTGGTAAATGTAAGTAAGATTCAATTTTTTTTTCTTTTCCTAAACTTCTCAATGGAAGAAGTGGTAGAGCTTGTTCCCACTGCTATCCAGGGCAGTAACATAAACTGATCAATCAATGGGAAACTTTCTTCAAGTTACACTGTAAAATGATGTTACAGTCTGAAGACTGACCTGCAAGACTGTGGGATGGCTACTGGATTCTGGACAGCGAGGGCAACACTGTCCCCCTTCTGAAAAACCAAGTCATATGGTCCCTCCAACATCATCATGCAGTAAAGCACACAGCCAAGCGACTGCAGTATGGGAAGACAAGTTGAGAAAAAGTAGTCAGTGAATGATCCACAGTAACTGAAGAATACAAGGTGCACAACATACATTAGCCAGAAAGGATGAAGAATATAAGGCTTTACCCAGATATCAGTGCGCTCATCGATAATGCAGTGGCTCTCTACACTGAAGAGTTCAGGAGCCCTGTAGGAAATGGTGCACCGCTGGGCAGCCCAGTCCTGTATGGTCATGGCTTCTCTGGTACCTCTAACCTGTAAAGAATTCAGTTTTATTAAAATCTTCAGAGGGTAACAGATCATTTACAGAACATAATGTTCAGAAGATAAGCCTTTAAACTACACAGACAGCTGAAAACAAAAGAAATCCAACACACTTTCTGGATAGGTAGATGATGCTAAAATAAAGTAATTATGTTGGAAACCAAAAACAGCAAATTGCCCAGTATGAAAAGTACATTCAGCACATTCAGTGCTCCAAGGATCACACTTCTGATTAAAAAAACAAAACAGCAGTATCACATAAAAGACCATTTTACAAAGTTGTACAAACTCCAGGCACAACACTCGATTAGTTTTAAGAAGACATTTTAAATAGGATGCTCATGCTTTAAGATTTGCCCAGAATAACAACATTTCTGCTTCTACTTGTTACATGCTCTAACTGCATCTCTACATTGGTAAAACACTGGTAAGCTGTGTCTCAAGGATTGACAATATCCTGTGGCAATTCATTCTAAGGATGAGAAACATGATGTTCTGAATTTGTGGTTCACCGGTATTAAAAATGTTACTCTGCTATCTAGAGGTGAAAATCTAGACTCTTGTTCTGCTCTAAAAAAATGTCAAGTATAGTGAGTGTATCTGCACAGGGACTTCATGAGTTGCCACTAAACGTTTGTATTTGGAGTTGGACATCATCTGATATTGCAGATTATTTGTCTTTGCTTGCTTGGATCACTTTGTCGTGATTTTAAGACCTGTTTCTTAAGTTTCCATGCTAAACCTATTCAGCAACATTAAACATTCATGTTCAAAATTACTTTTTAATATTGACAAACAATAATGGAGGTGATCATGACAACTTCCATCTTGCTCTTATGTACTAAAAGTCCAGCCGATGAAAATGTGACTGCCCTTAGACTCCAATAATCTTCATAGTCCCTGCACCCTTACCTCAATCCTGGCACGGTTCATAGAGCCCAGGTCCATCAGAACTGGCCTGTCATCCTCATCCAGAAGCACATTTGTGGGCTTCAGATCTCTGTCGAATCATAGCAGATGCAATAGCAAATGATAACATGAATGTTAACTGATGGTCTGGCAAATAGTAACTCATTGATTGAGCTCACAACACAATTCCTAACTGTTTTGGATTTCTATGTGCAGTTAAATGTTGTTGAAAATACACAGTTAATGTAATATACAATCTAAAATATCAACCAAACTTTGCAGGAAACCTTCATTGTGATATAAACTCTAATAGAGTACCCTCAACTAATCCTGAATAGATATTCTACATTGTGCTGACTGGCAAGGTGACAACATTTCAGTACCAAACCACAAAATGAAACAAAAGTAATGCAATTCTGCATCACAAAATTATGTCATTTTTACTTGACAAATGCAATATACAAGATGACAAAGAGCTGCAAAGAATCTAACATTTCTGTGTTCCAATAGTAATAACATTTTAATGTATATATGAAAGTGAAGCCTTAAGAATAATAAAAAATACTTAATTTTTTTTTTTTTTGTGGAATTTGATTCATTTGGCAGAAACTGGGGTAGGCACCAAAATAAAATATTTGGAGGTCCATTTTAAACACTAATTGATACAAGAACAGCTCTTCAGATTTGGTAAAAGTTCTTTCATATCTAGTTTTCAGGCCTTTTTCAATGATAATGCTTGCTTATTAAAGAATCTGAGTGCCGACAGAATATTTTAAAATAACCAGATATTTATGTTTAGGGCACCTCTATGAAATAAGATAGCTTGCATCCACTGCATATCTTCTATTCTCATTTAAACTGACCCCAAGCAGATTTATAAATACCCATTAAAAGGTATAAAGTACACAAGTATACATGTAAATTATAGTTGTTCTTCTTTACCATATGTTGTCTGATTCATCGACAATTTAAGAGAGCTTAAATAAGTGAGCTCTTCGTATTGATATTAACACAGTGTTTCACATCATAGTCATGAGAAATATTCTTTAGGTGCTTCTTGCCAACCAGCGACTTTTACAATGACGATCTACAGAACAGAACGCTTCCTTCATTTTGTGACAACAGTAAGGAACAAAAATTGCTCGGGTGAATCCATGGAAAACGGTAATTAATTTCCTAAATGGCTGAGCTTTCATGCATCAGTTTCTGCTTTCTGCTCATAGTGCCGAGAGAGATTTCCAGCAAGGAAGTCACCTGGACTCAAGACAAACACTGCTGTGGAACTCCAAGACAGCACAAGAGTCTGTTCGTTGGCTCTATGCATGTAAATGTTTGTTGTATTTGTGTGTATGTGCATAAAGATTACCTGTGTGCATAGCCTTTTTCATGAATCGCCTTGAGTCCAGAGCAGATGCCATGCAAAATCTGCAAAACCAGTTTTTCAGGCATTGAGCTCCCCTTGTCTCTTAGCTTCTCCAGAACAGACCACAGACTGCCTTTCTGTTCACACAAACATACCAACATATCACAGTCAGATAATTGCCCTTATGGTTATTCTTGTCACACCAACTACTGCACCTACTTACACTAATATAAGGCAAAAGTAACCAGGCTTCACTCTTGCCTCCTCGGTCAACAAAGGTGTGTGCAACCAGGCTCAAGATATTGGGGTGATTAAACATCTGATGCATCTCCATCTCTGTCTGAGCCTCCTGGCGCCCTTCACGGTCATGGCACAGGATCCTCTTCAGGGCATAGAAGCGCCCATCTTTTGCCCCCTCTACCAGATCAACATAACTGAAGCCACTAAGGAGAGGAAACAGAAAGATCTGAGTTCAAGAGGAGCATATTAGTCCACATTAAGCCTTGAAGGATAAGGCTGGCGATATTCCATATTTTTGTTATTGTCAACAAATCCCATGAAAAGATCAACAATGAATGAATTCATCTCGCAGCACTTTTTCCAAGTCAGTGCACTGGGGGCTGAGAACTGTGGTTCTACAGTTCCTACCGAGGATGTCAATCTTTAAAAACGAGTCATAAAATATACAGTTTCACTTTTTAAAAACGGATAACTTGAATAAATTCATAAATTATTTCATCTAATTGCCAAGGACCACACTGTTTTTAACTAAGATTTGATGTGCCAGTGCAGCAGGATGGTGTATAAGATAACAAAGCCTTTATTAGTCCCACAGTGGAGAAATTCATGTAGGACTAACTCAAAATACAGTGCCGATGTTCTTTATGGGCAGAGGTCACCCAGTGCTTCTGTGAGGCTCATTGCTGTGTTCTTGAAAGTTTTTGGACAACAACAGAGATCAGAGCATTAAGCCAAATCATCATTTGGCTCCACAGAAAATACTCACAAAATTCATTCAGTATTGTTTTTATCTTTTTATGGGAGTTATTGATATAAAATATCAACACGTTTAAAAATAAATTTAAGGTAAATTGACTTTTAAACATACAACATGCCATCTTACCCTTCGTCTAGTTTTTGGACAAAGTAATACTTTTTGTTATCGATGGTGATGGAGCCACGGGAGCATATGCACAGGGTCTGCCCCATCTTGACTGGGTCATTGTTTAGCACCAAGCTTTTAAAGGGCCTGGGAGAAAAGGGGAAAGAGCAAAGTGATTTGAGAGACAGTCAGAGAAATACATTGACACATGAATTGTTACTCGCTGGCTAAAAACATTAATTACTGAAAGCAAATCCCGAGATACTGGGCTATTGTAGAAAGACATATGTTAAGATACTTCACAAAGTCACAGAGAAACTATTAGTTAGCTAACGTTGACGTGAGCATAGCAACTTCCAGGCTAAAACAGACAAAATGCGACATTAACATCGCTTTTTTTAACGTTAGCCTAAATTTTAAGTAACTACCTGACCCGAAAAGTAGCTACACATAACATACAGACAGCGTAATCTGTGTCATTGTGGCTTTTATCTTACCAGTACGCTCTCTGTTTACCGAGTTAGCCATTAGCTTGCTGTCATATTTCCTCCACGCTCTTCTTCTCATATAAACTGCAGGAAGCCTCCTGGAGACGAGCTCCACCTGCCGGCGAGTCGGAGACGTGCAATGATGGCGGATTACGAGGATAAACGCAAGGGTTGCACCGACGACGGAGGTGATATTAAACTGTTTTAACGCCTAAAATATTTTAAGAAATAACCTGGGATTGGCGTTAGTTTGATTTGCTGCCTACCCATTAAAAATATCAGCAACTAACTAACTAAACAAAGGAAATGTTCGCAAAACTTCATTAAGATAACGTAATGTTGTATGGTTGGCTAGCTAATGCTAATGCGAAGTAACTTAACACTGCATTAATGCCCTCTCTTTAGCTATGAACATTAGGCTGGCTGTAACTACTGAGCTAAAGTTACTGCTAATATTAGCCAGGTAATAAAGCAAAGATTTGCTTCCAGCAGACAGGTCTCTTGTTAGCTTTCTAACATGGCGTTAGCATAGCTAGTGTGCAAGTTGTTAACCAAAGCTAGACGCTGCAGGTTATCAATGTAATCATTTATCTACGCACAGTAAGTTAACGTAAACCCTGATGTTATAGGTAGTCTCTGCACCCACCGTCCCCAGGTGGACTTAGAAAACAGTAAGTTAAATGATAGAGTGGAACCTAATTTACCTTTGGTTCGTTGATGGCTAGAAACGTTGCCACACAGGTAAAAGGTGATAGCTTTTATTATTCTCCAGTTCACAGAAAACAGTTGTTCACCTTGGTGAGTTGTCTTGCCTCAAGCAGGGCCGCAGGAGGAGGAAGGCAGAGTGAAAACTAAGCCTGTCTCTTCTAGCACTGTGGGTGGAGAACGGACTGCAGTCAAGCGCACATCCCAGCATTTCACACCAGAGGATGAAGATGAGTCCCCAGCAGACCCACCAGCACCCTTCAAAGTCTCCAAAATAGGCTTTAGCATGAGCAGTCAGATGGGGAAGAAGACAAACCCCATATCTATCAAGCTTGGAGCAACAGTGAGTGTGCAACAAAAAAAGGTTTATATTTGATATAGTATTTGGATTTGCAGTAACTGTAACTTGCGTCACAGACTGTGGTACAACAAGGGCATGGATATCATGCTACAAGACATGAAAATGAAGTAATTCACATAGCACACTGCTCTAAAAGCGAAAGGAGAAAAAAAAAAAAAAAGATGAAGGCCGAAATCCTTGCCAGTCACAGACACATACCCTTTGACTCTTACTGTCACCGTGGTGCTGAATCATTTAAGAGTTATTCATGAGTCGATTGATCAGTCAAGTCATTTATCAAGTAAAAGTGCCAAATATTTCCTGGCTAAACTTATCAAATGCAAGGATTTGTGGCTTTTCTTTTGCATTGTATGAAGACTGTGAAGAAGTGTGATTTTGCTAGGTTGTACTGTTTTATTTGGTTTCCCCTAAATCTGTTTTAGAAACCCAAAGAACCTGTACCATCACTTCCTCCAAAAAAGCCCGGGCTGGCCTCTGTTTTTAATGAAGATGATGATGTAAGTGTACATGCACACAGTGATGGGATGTTTGTATAAAGGCATAAATAACAAATATGTAGAGGTTGACTGTAACTTTCTCTTGACATGCAGAGTGAACCAGAGGAAATGCCTCCAGAAGCTAAGATGAGGATGAAGAACATTGGCAGGTATATACACACACGTGCATGATGTACCTTATCATTGTTTCCTCCGCTTCAATGTTCATCAAAGCATTCAGCTTTTTAATCTCTCAAATGAATTGCTACATTGCTAGTAATCTAACATGTTTCTGTTCGAAGTTTGAAGTGATAAATCTCTTATATTTTCAGGGACACACCAACATCTGCAGGACCTAATTCCTTCAACAAGGGCAAGCAAGGATTCTCTGATAATCAAAAACTTTGGGAGAGGAAGCTGAAGGCCCATACAGACAAACCGTAAATTAGGTTTTGTCACTATTGGATAACTTTATATAGGTTAAACCACATCCGATATCTGCGAAGGCTCTCATTATTCCTCACTGTAACCTCAGTTTTGACAACTTCTCACATTTTATAGAAAGGCTAAGAAGAATAATTTAAGCCTTTCTATGATGCTCTGTGACTGAACTCACGTTTACATGTCTAACCACTACCAGCTGATGCTAACTGAGAGGAGAGACACCAGGCCCCTGTGATATGAGGTGCAGAGTGAGGAGATGGGACAAACGAATTAGTCAGAATATTGCGTAAACTGTATTAAATTTGCTACAGTTGCTTTTTGCTGGCTAATGAGAAAGTCTAGCATCTTAGAGCCTTCATGCCCTTTTTATGACATGGTTGTTCCTACCTGAAGCTGGTTATGTGTGGTCCTGAGCTAGCTTTTAATTTGACTTGTCTATTATTTGTGTAAAAATGTACATAGAAGTGTGATAATGTTTTATTTTTAAATCCACAAGGGGGAGTATAATTTTGAATGTTATGCTAACGTGTGGAACAAGCAGGGCATGGACTATACGTAGAGATTGATTGTTTTGTTTCAGTTAGTTTCTCCACATCAATGTACAACCCTGTGTTTTCACCAGCTGTGCCACCTCCTAGGCAGCCTTTTAGTTTGATTTTTTTTTTTTTGGGATTTTCTTATATGTTTGAGCTTTGTGTCAGTATTTCTGGTTTTGCTTACTCAACACTGACTCTTTCTGTTTCACTGAACCTGGCTTTCTGTGCAAGTGTCTGTTTTCACTTTTAAACTGTGGTTAGTTGACAACTGTGTGAAGATCAGGCTCATACAGCCGTGACATGGATACCAGCGTGCTGGTAACAATCAAATCAGATATGTGGGTGGTTTAAATATAGTTTAGCAATGGTTACACACATTTCTAAACTCTTTTAATTGACATCAGAAAGCCCCCATTTCATAAATACAGCCCCAGTCCTTTTAATTTAGATAAATGTGGTACCTCAGTGAGCTCTCCTGTGCCTGAAACTCTTTTTTGGGAATCCCCTTGATCAAAAATCGAAACTTTGATTTTCTCCGTGGGATACCTCAATGTTGTGCAGAATTTCCCAATAAATTACATCTGTATCCACTGCTATGACCTGTTTTATCAAACATAATTCTCTTGAACACAAAAAATAAATAAAAATTTTGGATGATATGTATCGCATCATATATTTATTGCTGATGTATCTGCTGTAACCACTACATGATGAACTCACAATATAAGGTCATTATACAAAATGCAAATTCTTAACATTTCAATTTTTTACAAACTTTTTTCTTTTTATATTTTGTTTATCCATGTACTAGTACAAATCTTTTATGTGTTATATTCATTCTCTTTAACGGTTTGAATTGTGGAGATGATAAGTGATTGTTTTACATGAGTAACTGAATGTTTCTTTTGGGCACAAAGAATGGCTCACTTTTTCCCTACCTTTAAATATGACATGACATGATTTGATGTGCTACCATTGGGGAAATTTCCCTGACTCATTTGTTCATTCAGCAGTTTAGGTTAAAAGTGCATTAATGGAAGCTGCATTTCTAATTTACAAAGTCAATAAATATGCTGTACATATATATATGTTTGGAAAAACCCGCAATCATTGGACTTGCATCAGTGATACCGGCTTCACTTTGTGATCGGGCATGGCCTTTCTCAAGGACCTCCAGAAGTTGCAGGTGGCTCTGCCGGGTTTGCCTGATGTCCAACTCAGACTTGGTAGCACCTTCAAGGCTCTTTGAACCAGTTTTGGCAGTGGGGGTACCTGCTTGATGAGTGATGTGGAGTCTCTATTGGTCCATATTAGCAGGAGTTTGAAGGCAGAGTTTTGCAGCAAAGCCTAAATATATGGACCAAATATTGAATCATTAATGAATTGAACCCTGAAAACTGGTGGTTTAAAGTAATACACATTTAAAACTGATTTATAATCAAAGACAAAGTTAACATCTGAACACAGCTCGCAAGTTGTACTAAACCAGAGGATACCAGTGGTTTTGGTTATTTTTTGCAGCCTGTGCTGTGTTTCATTTTCAGACAGAGTTTCCCACCATCCACATAGCTGGTAGTTTCAGCTTACATCAGCAAAGTGTTAAAAATGAAACCAGTGTTATTATTTCACATTTGCTCCCAGGATCTGTGCTTATCTTAGACATATGTTAGCGTTTAAGTCGTCATCTTATTGTCTACATGGTTGTGTATCTTAATGCATATTTAAAAGCATCTAAATGTTCACTCTGATCGCAGTTTATATAAACACGTCCACTTGTTTGTATGAAAACATAACTGAATGCATATTTAAATTGCTGGAAATTTGTATTTCTGTTATTAATGTTTCTTTTGTTATGATTAAATAATTCAATATTTTGATTGAATAAATAAATTATTATATTTTTTATATATATATATATATATATGTGTGTGTGTGTGTGTGTAAAAAATAAATGGAAGGCTTGACAGTAGAAAACCATATCCACCAAACTTAATTACAATGAACGATGGTCTTTGGCCAGTGTAAGGTGTCCACATTTGTTTGGTCTCTGGCACTTTTGTATTATGAAGTGCCAAATTGGACATATCAGAGTTTTCAAAAAAAATTGTGTTTCACAATTGAAAATACGACTTAGATGTTGACATGAGTACTATTTATAAGTCAAAAACTTGTAATAACGATATAATGATAACCCACTCATGCCATGAACGCAGCATAAGTATTATGCTTTCCATGAAATGTAGGCCTACCTGGACTCCTGATTCCAGTACAAACACAGCATTGTTGTTGCAGAGGTAGTCAGCTGACAGGAGACAGATAAGCATTTGGCTTCTCTGTATTGCAAGAACCACATCATTTGTATATGCTGCAATACAAAATGGAAACCATCAGGAACATTTGCAGTCAACACACACACACACACACACACACACACACACACACACACACACACACACACACACACACACACACACGCACACACACACACACACACACACACACACACACACACACACACACACTTGTACTTCTATCTTTGTGAGGACACTCATTGACATAATGCATTTCCTAGCCCCATACCCTAACCTTAACCTAAAACTAATTCTAAACAGAACTCTAAAACCAAGTCTTAACCCTCAAAATGTGATTTGAAGGTGTCTCAAAAAGTGAGGACCGGCCAAAATGTCCTCACTTTCCCAAAATGTCCTCACTCTGTTAGTAAAATACTTTTTTTGGTCCTTACTATGTAGCAAGTACAAGTACATACACACACACACACACACACACACTGACCTCCTCCTGGAAGTATGTCCCTCTCCAGCAGACAGAGGCGATACCCCCACTGTTCCTCTAACTCTTGGGGTAGAAGCACTTCTAGTGGTCTCTGGGTGGCTTCACCCTCCTCAGAGTTCAGCGGGTCCATGACGGATAAACATGCTGCCAATAAAAGTAACTGTAACTTTTCTTTACCAGTTAAATTAAATCCAGATACAGACTTCATACGCTGAACATGTTGGCGTACCTTCCTCATTAGTGCCAGTACATGATTTGGAGGACAAGGTCCAACCTCCCTCCTCCTCTGATGATCGTTGGCTCCACACATATGACAAAAATACATCAAACTCTTTCTCATCTGAAAAGGTGTTAGTGAATGTGAAAGACAATTCTGACACCAAAACCTTAGAAACCAGCACTCTTTGATTGACTGATAAGATAGCTGCCTTGATTCTTTCCATCATTACTACATAAAGTGCAATATCATAGTGTGCTACCTAGATTTTTCAAATACATATACTGGATTAAGACAGTGTCATATTATTATCACAATATTTCAGTTAATTTACTAATAATGTAATACTTAATGCTGTCAAATAAATTGAAAAAAAATGCATCTTTGATGATGTTGTTGAGAGGTTGAGGTATTCAGAAGTTAAACCACATCCTGTGAAGAGGAGCAGCTGTTGGGTCAGGATGCTTGAGTATGTAAGTTTCGAAGTGTGGCTTTAGGTTTTTACTCAGAATTTTGTGTGTGTGTGTATGTGTGTGCGTGTGTGTGTGTGTGGCTTTGTTTCACAACATGCATAGGGTTAAATCTTGCCTTTATGGTTAGGCTCAGAATTAGCTTTAGGTTAGCGTAAGGGTAAGGGTTGGGGTTTGGGATTTAAAGGATTAGGGAATGCATTATCTAAATGAAGGGTCCCCACAAATATAGTGAGACAAGAATGTGTGTGTGTGTGTGTGTGTGTGTGTGTGTGTGTGTGTGTGTGTGTGGGTGGGTGGGTGTATGTGTGTCTTCTTTCTTACCTCCATCATGTTTCCTGTGTGGGAAGTTGGATCTGTAGATAAGCTGTAGTTCTAACCATTTCACGTGCAAAATGATCCCCAGCCCAGCCACTAGCAGCAAAGACGCAACGGGATACCCAACCAGTGACGGCCATTTTACTGAAACAAAGTCCAAAATACACTTATTTGATTGTATTATGTCATGAAAGCAGCAATGATTGACATGGGGTCAGCGAAAACAAGCTGTAAACAAAAAATTGACACCATCCTATAAAGTTGATATGGCAAACTTGTTGGCAAACACTTGCTTATTTAGACACTCCAGCAGACAAGGAGCAACATTAGCATGCATTTACAGCCATGCTTTCGTCCACCTAACAAACCTAAGCCCAGAAATCATTCTCTTTTAGCTCTGTGTTGGACCCCAAATCCACCACTTTCATCAACATCAACAATGTTATGACAAAATATGGTATCAAGAAAACAAAGACATGAAGGTGACAATAGCAACAGGTACCTTTAATTTTCTCCTCGAGCTTGATAGTGACACTTCTGTTCCCAACAATGTTACTGGCAATGCAGGTATATGTGTGGTTCAAGTGTTGTGGAGTCACCTCTTTTATGATGGCTCTCCTTGTGACCCGGTATTCTGTGAACTGTTCCTCATATCTGAATCAGGGAAAGCATTTCAGCTGCTTTGCATCCTAGTGAAAACTTGCAATCATGCAAGCCAAGCTCAATAATCACGTTAACGTCTTCAGATTTTACAAAATCCTGATAAGCAAACACATGCACTACATAATGAAAGACAGTTACTTGATGGCAAAAGCATACATTGACTAAGGGACTGCAGCAACTCACTGTGGTATCTCCATGTGTAGAAGAATCATATTCTCCTTGTTGCCACTGTAATTCATGTACCATAGCACCTTTCCTGAAATGTTTTTCTCGTGAGGAAAAAATACCTCACAGGTCAGAGTGTGAGACCGCCCTGGAAAGAGCAAAAAACATAGGAATTCAAATCTAGCACTTAATGAAAAGGTGCCATAATATAAATGTTGTCATACCAGTTTGGAAGATGCACAAATGAGTAATTCCAAGATGAAACCATCATGTCATTATCGGAGTTATTTCAGATACTGTATAAGCTACTGCAACATTTTGTGCATAAAAAGTCAACAATTACAAGAAATCATTATTAGAAACACATGTTAGGTAGTTTTGAAAGCTGCCCAAGAGCCACATCAGTTCTGAGTTACAAAAAAAAAAAAAAGGTTCATGTGGCTCTGACAAAGATGAAAGAAAGAAAACCATTATGTATGATTTTACCATAGCACACTTGAATACACTTACCAAGCTCCACTTTCTCTGTCATGTTGGCAACAGGATACACAATCCTGGGACCGCTACTTGTTTTCGTGAAGGCTGGTTTTTGTTGGGAAATAAAGTCACATATTCAGTGTATATTCTGCCTAGTTTGTTGGGAAAATATCAGGAAAAAATACATACTGTATATGAGTGCAACTTTGACACATGGTGGCACCCACGTGTAAGAAAAAGCGCTTTATAGGATGAATCCTAACAAATATAAATTGCCCCCTGGTGACAAATAAAGTGTTTTTTTCTCAGATGCAAACTTTTTCGGCTCAAAGCCTTATTCTTTAAGATTCTTTAAAAAGTACAAGGAGGTTTCCTATGGAAACTTAAGTGATGATTAGAAAAAATAAAGCTGAAAAAAATCCAAGGGGTTTCTTCTATGCTCTCCTACAAGTAGTTCATTCTCATGGTTTGTTTCATGATATCATTAGCAAATCACAAATTGAGGGGGTACTTTTTAGTCTTAAAAGTGATCGTGTCGAATGTCACACTCTCATTCAACTGCAATGTAGCGAAAATATGACTTACCTAACTATTTGTCTTATTTCACAGTGGGAAAGTAAATCTCCACTGGATATAACTGAATAAACCTTTAGACAGAGGAGAAGCATGTGTTTTTGATAAAAACACAATCTAACATTCAGTGGCAAAACAGGAAGTAGTGTGCCTCTTAGCTCAGTGAAAATGATGTGGAAATTAGGGTGGCGGAAAGAAAACCTATTTAGTGTGACGACTTGTGGGCTTTTCCAGAAGATTACCTGTTTTACTATTTTGTATCAGTGCACTGATTAAACACTTTGTGCAAGGCCCTCAAAAGAGAAACTGCTCTTGTCATACCCATTGGTGAGATTTATTATAGGGCAATCTATTAGGGCTCTATGAAATCAGGATATTACAAGATTTAAATAACAGCAGCACAACATGAATGATACATCTCATTTAAAGATATTATCTCCATAACTATTTTAAACATGCAGAAGAGCAAAGGTTGTAGTAACCACACAGACAGAAAACTGCCTGCTATGGAGGAAGCTCAGTGGTTTTTTCAGTTTGCCGGAAGATATGAATCAATTTAAAGGTGTGAGTGAAGAAAATTTCCCATTGTAATGAATGACGGCATGGTGTATACTACAACCCCAGATTAACTTCTGTACTGAATATGAAAATGTTTTTAAAAATGAATAAAAAATCAGAGGTACATGATGTAGTCAGTTTCTCTGTAAAGGCGTATTTCTTTGTTTTTTGGTATAGAAAAAGGTGTTTGTAATGACAATATGAAACTAGGCCATACGGTTGAAAGTGGAACATAAACATTTCTTGTTGGATTTATATATGTCCTGCAATCGTTAATTAGATTTATGAAAATAGTTTTGCCTTGAATTCCAAAAAGAAAGAAAGAAAGTTAACTAATGATTAAAATGTTTAAATACTGGTGAAAGGACAAACATATCCTCTGACCTGGCCTGGATCAAACAAATATTACTGATATACAGTATGTATATGCATAGTAACAGCACTGCTATCAGTTTGCTGTCATTGGTGTTCACCTAGCCATGGGTGCATGGGATTACAAACTTTAGGTAGGGAATATGCCTATACAAATTTCCACCACAATCCATAGTTGTGGAGATATTTAACTCAAAAACAGAAATGTCACGGTGGCATCCATTAGTTACCTCAAAGTTTTGTGCCAATCAGTGTTGTCAATATTGAGATATAGCTACAAAATTTCATTTTCATCGTCTGACCGACTGATGGTCAGACTGACATTGCCATTCGTAGAGTCACGCCATAAGCATTGCCTGTACCAAGCCATGACTTAATGGAGAAAACACCACAAACTGTGTATTTTCATACATCAGGACCCTAAGTTCTGTACGCGTATGCGTGCACACACACACAGACACACACACATACACACACACACACAGACACAGCACTTACGTATGACTGTGACGTTAACAGCTCTCCTGAAGGTCCATATGATCCCCTGATCAAATATTTGTCTATCACAGAAATATACACCAGGATCAAAGTTTGCCTTGACTTCGCAGAGATGTAGCAGCCCATTCTTTTCACAGGAGGGTCTTCGCTGCTCAGACACAGGTTTATTACCCTGTCAGAAAGCACACTTGTTTAATTTTTTTCTCTTTTCTAGATGTTTCCACTGTGAAATGAATAAACCTGCTCATGTGTGTATCTCACCTTGAACCATCTGACATTCGTGTTGTTACTACATTTGCGTCCTGGGCAGGCAACCTCCCCACCAGCACCGTTGTTCAGCTCTACTTTGCTCTCCTCTCGCTCAAAGCATCCTGGACTAATTTTCTCTACCTCCACCACCTGTAGATGCAAGAATAACTTGCTGCCACTGGACAGCAGAGACCTGAACACTTAGTAGAAGCTCATGCAATCACAAGCAGTCCACAACAATCAAAAAACATCATAATTTGCCATTTAGCAGAAAAAGTTTTTCAAATTGTGACTCATAACTTGAAATATACTAGTTTGTTAAATTAATGTCTTTTTGGAGTGATTGGGAGTGTTTGTGCCAATAACAATTTATTAATCACTAATTAACATTTACGGTGGCAAGCTCAAAAACTTATTGTAGCTAAAAACAATTTAAACCTCCATCTGTGATTGGTGTATTGCCAATACCACCCAACTGCTGCTGCCCATGTAGTAGAGCCCATGTACATTCAAATACAGGCCAAGAACTTTACTAGGAAGAGGCCAAAATTGGGATGTGGACCATTATGTGGAATTGGATGGAAATGGTGCTGTTCATTAACTGCACTGAATCAAGTCCACTGTGACTGGAGTTGCTCACGATACATGAATCTGTTGATTTTAGACTGAAAGGTTCCCTGTGGAGTTTTATTGTGTGTAAACAAAAGCCAGTGTTTCTCACCAAAACAATTTGTGCATACCTCTGGGGCCTAACAAACACAAAAATCAGCATTGTTTACATTCATGTTTACTAGTTCACAGTCTTCTTCTTGTCTCCCTTTTTGGTAGACCATTGGTAGAAATGTTGTCGCACCACTTATATACAATATTGGTGCACATGCATGAAAACAAACAGAACAGAAAGACAAAGACATTGCTCCATAGGCCTGCAATAGGTCAGCAACTACACAGGTTACCTTTAAGACTTTAAGACTTCAATTATAGCTTTTTGACTTGATGTCTTCCTTTCTTCTTAATAAAAACAGTGCTGATAATCATCTCTTCTTTTTCCTAACAACAGATACACTTTGAATCAATCCAAAGGCAGCGGAACAGACAATGTGACCAAGAGGTAAAGTTGCGTTTGGCCTCACTGAAGAACACACAGACAACCTCAAATGATCCTATTAAGATGTTAAAACTCTGCTTTGTTCAACAAAAGACACATAGCAACATTCAAAATATTAAGCTATAGATGATTCTGTGTCACAGGAAAAACATAAAGTAAAGCTGGTCATTTTGCTTTTAAAAGTTATAAAGTTGAAGTGAAAATAATAAATGCAAACTAAAATGCATGTAATATTTCTATACATATACTATATTAACTTGATGATGACTTGTTTAGGAGCAGAAACACAAAGACGAGGACTTGGACTTTTTTTTTTGTATTTATGAATAAACATTTACAAATAAACCTTCGAATGGATTTTAATTGAGATGAGAAGATCCCTCACTTAAATGTGTGCTCACAACATGGGAGGGAGACATTGGCCAATACTAAATTATTATTAATGCTGTACATTTATAAAAATCCATTCTTAGGGTAGGTTAGGATAGGTTCACGTCTTTTCAAGTCAATCTCAAAACATTACCCACAAGCCCATATGTACACTGATGCTATAATCATTTATCATCTCCATGAAGAGGCCCCTTCCTGACCTGTCCCCAGTGACAGTGATGGGAAACAAAATCCACAGTCCTGTTTTTACAAAAAGGCATTTCTAAAATTCAGCCAAAGCTAATATGAGGCTTCAGAAGTCTGAGTTAGTCAATTTAAGGAGTAAATTGTTTTACTGTACATATGGGCATGTGAGTGCTTTTTTTGGGGCAGACTTGTATCATTTGTGAAACTGTAATGTGAAACTCTTTAATCTGTATACTATACTGTGTTATCATTGTCATCACATCCTGCACTTTTCTCCACTACAGTATGACAAAGAAAAAGAACCAAAACATAACAGTACTATGTGATTACAGACCTTGTTTTGAACACTTAAAGCATATGTTATAAAATTTATTGTAGAAAAAAGTTGATAAGGATAGAAAACATTATTTACCCTGTGAGACATGTGTACTGTCCAGAATGGTTTACTTTAACTGTGAACTTTTTCTCACAGCCAAAGGATGAACCTTTATTTCCACCTCTGCCATCTGTAGTCCCGAAACACACCATGTTTATTTGCCCAATGCATGGTATCATAAAGATCTCCCCCTCCACAGCTCTGTAATGCCAGCGCGCTGTTTCCTGCTGAAGACCTACGAGCCCAGTGGCTGCAGAGTCACATTTTGTCATTTTAAATGCACATTCTAAAAAAGCAGACACCATTCAATTTGTGTTTAAATGAATTACCCTTTTGTTTCTTTTGATGGTCTCCCACACAGCATCCGTCCAAGACGATGGGAAAGATAAAAAAAAGCAGAGTGTATCCTGTTTGCATCCTGTGTCTTTCAGTCATGATGCTTAAAAAAAACGATTCTTCTTTACATGTGTTGTTTTTTCTAATGTTTACTTGTGCATTACCAGATCTAGAGTTCTTGGTATTTTCTTCTAATTGTCGGAGGTGCTTGTTCGCTTTCTCATGGGCGGTAATTCTTGACTTACGTAACAACTATGTCAGAGGACATAGATGTTGCAGTAGGTGGTATAATAAGAGTTTCCTGTTGGGCTGTTTGTCACTATTTCACAAGAAATGACTCCAATGTTTGTGTTCCTGTCAGTTGTTAGCCACTTCCTATGTGAACTGCATAAGAGCATTTCTTAGAATTGCTGTGAAATATTTTACTGTGCTTTGAAAGAAAACACTAACCTTGAGAAAATCTCTCACATTGAAATATACAAAAAAAAAAAAAAAAAAAACCTGCAGTGGGAGACACAAAAATTTGGTATGAGAGGAGTGCTTTAAAGAACAGACATTCAGGCTAGGCAGATTTCCAAGGCCTGCATTTCAATATAATAAAATTCAGGCGACAATACGAAAGCAAGAAACAGACACAATTTTCTAAGAGTAAATTTAGAAATCAAATGCATGACCTCGTGGTAAGCGGGCCTAACCTACATGTGGTGGTTACGATCTCACTTTTCTGGGGCATATCACTTTCGCTGGTTTTCTAATGCGATCTGTATCTCGTCTCTACGTTCTCCTTCTCATGGGATTGAACGTGCAAAACAACTTCAACAAAGCTTTGTTTGGACTGTTTTGACAAGGATTTCATTAGAATCAGACAGTCAATGTCCACTCATAGCTACCTGCATGGCAGGCCTGTCAAGCTTTGAATTTCAACTAATGCTGACTCCATTTACAAGATTTACATTGCACTTTCAACCAACTGAGCAGCAAATGATAAAGTCTACCACTGAAAGCTATGTTCCCTGGCTAGAAATGAGAAACCTTGTATTGCTACTCCTGTCTGAAATCGAGGATTCACTTCAGACATTTTGAGCAGTAAAGCACCGTTCATCACTGTAAACTGTACCTGCCAGATAGAACTGAAAGCTTAACTAAAGGGACACCAGCTTGTTAAAGGAACAGCTCTACTTTTTCAAAAATACAGAGCTCGAAACAGACATATTTAGCCTAGCTTAGCATAAAGACTGGAAGGAGGAAGGAAGCTAGGACACAACTAGCCTGGCTCTGTCCAAAGCAAAAACCAGCACTCACTTGTTTCTATGGTACCACCCACTACTACATGTCTATGTACACATGTCAAGAGTTACCACCCAAGAGAAAGCGAAAAAGCACGTCTGACGATTAGAAGAAAATGATTAAATGAAGATCTGGGTCCTATCTAAATGTGATGAACTTAGCTACTCAATAATTTTGTCTGTCTGCTGGACTGCTTGTCTACATTTGGTCTAAAAAAGCGTTAACTATTAGAGGCTGAAGATATTTGAGTTCTGGCATTGTCATAATTTACAGTGGGTTTTAATACAAAAATATTCATAACTGCAGGTATAAAATATGATTTATTTTTTTAATGCAGTTCAACATTTTGCCTTAGAGCATCACAGCAGCAAATGCAGTCAAAGGACGAAGATTAGATGACAGCAAAGATAAGAATTTGGGGAAAGAAAACAGAGCTTGCATGTTCAAAAACAAATTTGGGTAAACATGTTCCACAGAAGACCTAGATAAACAGCAGAATGGCAAGAAATGTAGAACAATAAATTATGAAAGTCCAGTTTAACCACTGAAATATAAAACTGGGAAACAGCACCTCAACTGTAATATCTTGCTAAAGGAGTTTTCTACCTGACAAAGGTAGTTGAAGAATGCAAGATGTTATATGGAAATATTAAGACAAATTTAATGTTTAAAAATGAATAACATTCAACATAAAGTCAGAATATAAACTGAACTGGCTAAACACAGATATGATAAGCTGTTAATTCTAATTTGGCAAAATATTTTTCCATAAAGCAACATCCTGGATTGTGTGTGGTAAAAGCCGTAGTTTTGGTGAGGCAGGTAGGTAATAGCGCAGCTGTTTCCAGAAGGAGGAGGAATTGTGCACGGTGTTCATGCCCTTCCAGGTGACACAGACTCCGGCCTCACTAAGAAGTTCTAAGGCCTCAGGTAAGGAACCTGATGCTGATACTTGCGCTGTCTCAGTTTTGATGAAAATCAAGCGAGTCTGCCTCTCCACAAGGGCTGCATGGATGGCACTCAGCAGGCCAGACCCCAGACCAGGATCTGGAGAGGTGGGCACCAAAACCACCGTCCGGCTCTGCTCTATGCAGTCTAACACTGCTTCTGAAGTAGCTGCAACCAAACAGACTTCAGATTATACATTATTTCATTCTTATTTTTAGGTCCATTTTCTTCAAAGTACATTTGAAAGACGTACCTTTCCCTGGTAAGACATCACGATCATAAAGACAGAGACTGTAACCAAACTTCTCTTCCAAAACACCCTCCAACCATTTTCTGTCGTGAGCATTTAGTCCTGCATCTGTGTTGCTCTCATAACACATCAAAAAGGCATCGTAGCTTTTTCCATCTGATCAAACAGCAAAAAATGGCCCAACAGCTCTGTTACTGCTGTGAAATCGTTTACAGCGTCCCAAAAAGCACAAATATGTAAATCTTAGACAATAGGTTGTTAATTGAAGTGTAACAAGTGGCTAAAAATATGACTCTCACCTGAGGTTTGTTTATAGCAGCCAAGAGTGTCTCTTAAAAAAAGAGTGATATCAACTTTCAGCTTCACATAGATGACTACTGTCACAACCATTACCCCAACAATGCCCACAATGCTGGAAGCCAGGGAAATGTAAGAAGGGCGAGCTGTAGAGTAATAATAGAAAGAATAAAACTGTTAAGTAGTCATTTGAATGTGTGCATGACAGCTGGCTCAAGTATAATATCAAACTGCCACATGAATGAAGGTCAAGATTTTATGAAATTTTGTGACTAAAAAAATTATTAATTATTCAAAAACCTTAAAACAAATTAAGCAATAACGGAAATAACTCAAAAACTATGCATACCTTTTTGGGTACGCAGAGTGACAGTGACAAAGCTTGAGGGTTGGGAGACAGATTCCAGTTTACAGCTATAGTTTTTTGATAGATCCTCTTCTGACACTCTTTGGAAGACCAGAGATGCTGTCATCTTTATTTCGTCACCCTTTTTTTCCCTGGAAAAGAAAGGAAATACCATAATGAACAGGGATTAAGAAAGACAAGCTATTTTATGTGTGTGGTGAGTGTATAATAGCTGATGCGTATCTGTGCAGAGTTTACCGTGTGAAATTGTGGAAAACTGGTAAACTGGTATTTGTGTCGACAATTGATTCATCACTCAACCAGAACACACTGTCAAAGTTTGAATATAGTACAGCTTTACAGTCAATCACCTCCTGTGAGCCTGGAAGAAGCAGTTTACACAATTTAAAAGTAGCAGTAAAAGTAAAGTAATTTAGGAAGGTATTTAATGTTTGCATGTGTATTCATGATACAAGACTGAAGCTCACCCAAAACGACATCAACTACATGATTCTCATGTGGTAAAATGATGACAGCAGTTTTCTTAGGTTCTATGCAAATAAAATTAGAAAACTTTTTACACCTTTTTTGAACACATGAATTTCAATGAAAATAAACTTGTCAATAAAGTGTTTTTCTTACTTTGTGGTTGGACCTCAAGTTTCACTGTAAAGGTCATATTATAGATTTGACCTTGATACAGGTAAGATCTGGTACAGGTGTAGACACCACTGTCTTTCTTCTCAACACGTGGGAAGTAACCGTCTTTTGACTCACCCTCCTACAAGATGAAAAATTAAGTTGAATTTAAGGGCAATAAAAACAACCTTACATGGAGGAGGAACACATTTAAAGTCCAAAAAAAACTACAGTATAGTTAAGAAAAAGAAAAAAAAGAGAGACAGAGAGAGGGAGAGAGATTTGTAAATCAAAAGCGTTAAATCATGCTGTCCCCACCAGCCCACATCTCTGCAGCTTCTTATTATGAAACAAAATCTCATTCATGCTCAAAAATCTGCTGTGTAAAATTACCTTGTGCCATGTAAAGCCCTTTCTGGTGATATTTGGAGGGACATTTACATCAGGGCAATTCAGTGTGCAGGACTTTTGAATGGGACATGACTTAGAGTACTTGGACCCCTCCTCATGCTCTCCGGACTGTGCTGTGTTTACCGTCAGTGTGATCCAGCACTGGCTGCTGGCATTTCTGTCACGTCATAAAATAAACACAATATGAAGGTTTTACTTTACATTTGTATCACAACCATTCACTTTGAATGTGAAAGTAAAGACAGCTTTAAGGATCATTTTGTTAAACACACATTTCCTCTTATCTGGTTTCCCAAAGAAGCTGCATTTGAAGAATTCACTCAGGTAGGACAGCTTTGTCAACGCATTGTGATGTATTTGGTCTTTGAAGGAGGCATTCCCTGACATGGGATGTGGCTAAACGTCTGACATTACTAGTTGGCTGTGTATAAAGCTTTCCAGTACTGTAATCTCACAAAAAGAAACAGAAGAAAAGGAACTTAATGTATTCACAAAACATCCAAAAGTTCCCCTCTCACATCCATGTAACTGAATGTGTCCCCCTGCATGACAATGAGGCAGAGCATCAAGTAGCAGTGACACAATTTGTGAAAAGACACAATGCTGCTGCTTTGGTTTCATTAGCAGACAGAGCGGATGCCTACTGCAGACACCTCCTCAATGACTTGCCTGGATGGCTGAAAGATTAAAAATGCACTTGCAGGGAACAGTTACACCACATGCACTAACTGAGCACTTTATTAGAAACATCATACTAATACTGGGTAGGGCCTCCCCTTGCTCCTAAAACAGCCTCAATTCTTCATAACATGGATTCCAAAAGGTGTTGGAAACAGTCCTGTGAGATGCTGGTCCATAATAACATGACTGCATCACATCATTTCTGCAGATTTGTCAGCTGCACATTCATGTTGCCAATCTCCCATTCTACCACATCCCAAAGGGTTCTCTAAGATTCAAATCTGTCGACCGGGGAGACCACTGACATTTGCCCACCTCATTGTCATAGTCATGAAACCAGTTTGAGACAAATTGTGTAAATTGGGCAATAAAGGAGTGCACATGGTCAGGAACCACAGGCTGTGGCAATAAGATGATGATTGTCTGTTATAAAGGGGCCCAAAGAACGCCAGGAAAACATTCCCCACGATATTACACCACCACCAGCATGGACTGTTGACATAAGGCAGGTTGTGTAGGTGGATTCAAGCTGACCCTACCATCTGCATGCCTCAGCAGAAATCCAGATTCATCAGACCAGGCTACGTGCCCACTGCAGCCTCCGATTTTATGTCGTGGCTGACGGGAGAGGCACCTGACGTGGGCCTCTGCTGCTGTAGCTCATGCGCATTCTGAGATGCATTTCTGCTCACCACAGTTGTAAAGAGTAGTTCTTTATTACTTATTTATTTATATTTCCGTAGCCTTTCCGTCATCTCCAACTAGTCTAACTATTCTCCTCTGTCTGCAGAACTGTCGCCCAATGGATGTTCTTTGTTTTTCACACCTTTCATAATGAACTCTAGAGTGTGTGGTTTGTGGAAATCCCAGGAGATCATCAGTTTCATAAATACTCAAATCTGCCTGTTTTGCACCAACAGGTTTTCACCTATTCTGATGTTTGACGTGAACATAAACTGAAGCTCCTGACTTGTATCTGCATGATTGCATGCATTGCACTGCTACCACATGATTGGCTGATAGGGTCACTCTATGAATAAGCAGGTGTACAGGTGTGCCTACCTCTACCAGGTGCTCAGTGAGTGTATGCAGTGTAAGACTGAAATATGAAAGCTTGTACTGTAGATACATTTTGTATAATATGCTAAGGAAACACAATTTTAAGATTTTAGGATGTAAAGCAAAGTGGACTGATGGGACTTTACCCCACAGAGCATGAGTAATTCCCCTGATGTTTTACAGATGCACTGAGAATAAAAAGGCTCGTCTGATAAACCAGGACATCCATCTGCCTCTGCTCAGTTGATGACATGTTGGTCAGATCCATCTTCTGGGTGGTATAACTGGTCCAGATCACTTTGGAATCACCTTTGCCTTTAAGAGAGCACTGCAGCAACGCCATCTCACCTTCCATGACCATGATGTGTTTCGTGTGGCATGCACCTGTGAAAGAGTGTCACAAATTTTAATCAATTTTACTGTGTAAAACTCTAACATGAACTGGCTTGCTGGCAGCTTCTAGTGAACTATTCACATTTTGAGTGTTGACCCTTGACCCCTGTGTGGTCAGAAAGGTTATTGACACCAGTAAAACCTGAGTCTTTGTGTTTTCTCTTTCTCAGTTTACACCTGTTATTTATTGGTTATGAGGCTGTTGTAATCCCATAGTTCCTGTCAGTTTCAACAAAACTCCCAGAGATCACATTGATTATTTAACAGTTTATTGATAATAACAATAATAAAAAGAAGAAGAAGAACTTCATTTTTGCAGTACTTTTTAAGCAAGTTTGTTTTAAGACTCTTCTTAAAAGCTGTAAGTGAATCAATCAGGGATTCAATTTCATAGTTTGCACCCACAGTAGGTGAAAGCTGTTCCCGCATTCGTTGACTGAATTGTAGGGATGGCTAATAAGTTACCATGCATTAATGTTCTCGAAGCGGTGTTATGTACTTGCTGTAGATGTGCAACATTGTCCTAAGACAGACAAGTCAATGGACCTAACCAACTTCAGTTCACACTGGAGAAAGTATGGGTTTCTCACTCTCAGTAAATGAAGTGTGACAGTTTTAAGAGCACAGTGGGAGTTCTTAACCACATCCTAGTTTCTTGGTACCAATCAGTCTAAACATGTGCAAATAAGCAATATTAACTTTAAGTGGGTTTGTCCAGTTTAATTTTACATTAGTGGTCCCTCATATATACGTTCTAAGTTAAGAAGTTATTTTGCAGATTCAGACGACAATAGGAGCCATTTATAGTTCATGCACTTCCCTTATTATTATTATTTTTTTTCCTGTCCATGTCTCCTTCCACTGAATCAGCGTTTTCTGTTCTTATTTTTGGCATGGAGACGTGCGTTGTGTGAATCTTATGACACAATCCAATCAAATCAAATACAACAGTACAGTCACCCTCTAACACCACTAAGAGCATTCTCTTACCCGGTGTTGATGTCAGGAGGAAAAGCAGAGCGGCCAGGAGGACCCTCACCACCATGATAGCCTGCGGCGGTGGACACCAAACCTTCAGCAGCGTCGTCAGAACTGACACAGCCCCCTGATGCAGCTCTGCCTAAATACAGCTGTGCATTTCCCTAAAGTTGTGGGTGATTGATGATAGAAGTGAAACGCCCGGAACCCCGTGACGTTGTCACTGCTATGTCTACACACCCAATAATTATTATCTATTATTATTATTATCTATTATTATTATTATTATTATTATCCTAATTATGGAATAATTGTTGATTTTTAAATACATTTGCCTGTTGGTAAAACGCCAACAATGGAAGAGGAACTGCTATGAAACTACCTGTGGTGCAGTTTGATGCGTCGCAGTGACAAGCGCATTGAGGGCGCCGCCGTGGCGTGGACACGGGCAGAGGGACCCACGTCGGTGAGCGCCTTGCTCAGCATGAGAGAACGAGAGACTGACTAATTTATTCCTTTATGATAACTAAAATCTAAAAGGTTACCATGGCTGTGGAATAAACGACATTTCCCTTAGAAAGGTAGAGGTGTATAGAGTATCATGAGATGGAAAAATGTAATACCTCAATGCTGTAGTTAAGCGGAGTAGGTGACCTGAGTAAATGTACTTAGTTACATTTCCTCACTCCATTCATGTGCATGTCTTCGTGAACAGCACACTTACCGATGTACAGCTGAAAGTCACAGCTACGTCGCAAAGAGACTCCTCTCATGGTGAAACGCTTCTGCTCCTCCTCAGAGCCATCGCATGAATAACAACTCACACTTTAAACACAAATTAATGCGTATCCTTTCAGACCTTGCTCTATCATTGCTTTCTTCGTGAATCACTAGGTAATTGTCACTTCTTGTGCATTATAAAGCTTATTCGGATAAAACAAATAAGATCTTACATTTGGTTGGAATGGTGACACTCAATAGACATATCAGAATAAAATATAGACAACCAGTAGACACTGTTTCATTTTAAGGTGCATGTGACTAAAGCTAAAATCACTTCTTTAAAGTAGTGCAGCAATATAGGAGGCCTAATACATTTCCACTGACAGGGGACTCGAAAGATACAGACAGAGGCTGAGGTATCCTTACTTACAAACTCCAAAAACCCTCCGTGTTCCATGCATATATAGCATTGTTTCATTGATAGTGTCAGCAGGGGTCATATTCAGAGACTTGACTGAGCTTCTCCAAACTATTATTATTCTTTTTTATAGACTGAGTGGCATTCTCCATTATGGCATGACCTTTATGTGTAAAATCAGTGGAATTTCCATCCAAGCTCAGCAAGGTGGTTTACATTCTCATAACATGACTCAATACTTTCCATATGCACTGATTTAATGTGCACGTAAGTGTCACATGTGCCATTTTCTTTTTTTTTATAAACAGTACTTTATAACATGGGAGCATTGCATAGCCTGGTAGATCAACCATAACAACACACTAGCTGACAGACACACCAACAGCAGCATCACGGTGGTGGATTTTTGATACTTTCATGAGCACCGAACTGGAGAAGGACAAATTTAGAGACTAGCCAGTGAAGAAAGTAGAGCATCTAGCACCAAATGAGCCCTGCAGTTTTGCCTCAGGGGTTGATAGAGACCAACACTAGAACTAAAAGAGAGTGAAAACTGGAGTCACATTCACCAAGTGGGCAGAAACATGACTCCAAATTTATGTTGATGTGTAGACTAGCAGTTTGTTAACAATTTCACCGTCTGATTTTGATACTATTTATGTTCAGATGTTACGTGTTATGTTTTTTCTGGCGGCGCTTGTTCATCTGCAAAACAAGATAACAGTCTTTTTCTGAATTTTTGTATCAGCAGATCATTTTTAATTTCACAGGGGATTAATAAAACAAGAGCGCAGCCGCAATGAGCTTAAGGCAACATGCCACATTTCTCAAACTAAATAAACAGGGTCTTTTCAGTGTGCTCTGCTGTTGCGTGGGCAATTGCAGTTCCAGTTATTATTGCGGACTGACTATTCTATGTATTAAAACCATGCAGATTTTTTAGGCTGTGCTGATAACAGCTGCACCAGCTGACATCCTGTTGTATTGAAAGTAGTAACAGGTGTTGCCAAATCAACCAAGACTGAAATCTTAAGGATCACAAATCATAAAATCATCATTAAATCATAGCCAAAATTGATAGCAAGGCCTTGTGAATGGGATAATCTGTAGGTTTTCCCAGCTAGCCCCACCTATAGCCTCTTTTCCTGGCTGTTTCTCACCGTAGCAGGACATTACATTTCACCACAATTCTGGAGTGATCTATCAGTATCGGGCTTAGTTTACATGGCAGGATTACCAACTCATTCATAGTAATAATTTCAGTAGAAAAATGCTAGTTGTTGTCTAGGTGTCTGGGTAACTTTAAAAAATGGCCATGTACAGTGGGGGTCAACTTTTGCCCCAGGGCCTCGAATATACTTGAATTTTCACTAACCCACCTTGGCAACCAGACTGTTACAAGCTGCTGTGCCAGGTTGAAGATTTTACTGAACAGATACTGAAATGTGACAGCTCATTTTACAGTGGCAATGGCAATGCAGTATATTCTCTGTTTCAGCTGCATTTATTGATTTTTCTTCCAGTAGGTGGCGGAAAAACATCAAGTAAGCTCATGTTCATGTTCAACTTGATCAGTTAACACAGGAAACATGAAGCAACAATACGTTTTCTGTCACCTCATGAACAGAAATCCAATATTCACTGGCTTCTTGACTCAGTTCTGGTTTTCACAGAGTCTTAAGGGAAATGTCTGGGGCCTTGAATAGGCAGTGTTCGGTGGGGTTATCAGAGCTTGTTTGCTGAAAATGGATTGCATGCCCATGACTGTGAACCATACAGTAACTCTGCAAAATGTAAAAAGTAAAAAATACTACAAGAGTGAACCATTTCACACATACACATACGCATACTTATTGTTAATATCAAAAACATTTATTAACGCGGTTTTAAAAGAACTGGTACAACAGAAATTTCTGAAAAGTGCATTTTTAACACTTTAAGAATTTATTGACTGGGGGCAGTGGTGTCTACTCCTGGTTCTGGAGAAGCTCTCTAATGCATATTTTCCATTGTTCCCTGCAGTGTTCACACCTGATCGGCCTTTTTCACCTCTGATATTTGGACATATCACAGGGGAAAAGGCTTAAGTGTAAATAAATCTATATATAACAAAATGAATGATGGCTGAATTCCATTTAGCTGTTTCTTTCAGGGTCCCGGTATTATGCATGCTGGCTCACTGTCACACAAGGGGAGTCATAACCATTTGGTTGTTAAAATTACAACTCAAAAGCCTGTGTTTTTCCACAATGACAAGTCAAAATGTCAGAATTTCCTTTTCAAGCTGATACCAAGTAAATCCCAGGCTGGTATTGCCAACACCAAATACTTAAAAGCTTAATGTATTCAGAAAAGGGAAGTAAAAAGTAGGCTATACCCATTTAAAGATATAGGTAGCCTATATAAAGACAATAACATGTCAGACTACTCTTTCTTATTCTGGTTTCCAAAAGTCTGAGACTTCTCTCCCATTCACTTCAATGGGAATATAGCCTCAGACTTTTGAACCCCATTGCAGGTAGTTAGTAGTAGCTTTACTTAAATATATATTTATGCCACAAACTAAAAGCATTCTTAATTCATTTGTTCAATATTGTAGCAGTTATCATCCTGTGTAGCTGTTAGTGTTGAAAGCCTTATTTTCGGAGGATGCTGCATGGCAGGTAGGTAGAAGCGCAGCTGTTTCCAGAAGGAGGAGGACGACGACATAGAGCTTAAGCCCTTCCAGGTGACACAGACTCCAGCCTCACTAAGACGTCCTAAAGCCCCGGGTAAGGAACCTGATGCTGACTCAGTTTTGATGAAAATCAAGCGAGTCTGCCTCTCCACAAGGGCTGCATGAATGGTACTCAGCAGGCCAGACCCCAGACCAGGATCTGGAGAGGTGGGCACAAAAACCACCGTCCGGCTCTGCTCTATGCAGTCTAACACTGCTTCTGCTGTAGCTGCAACCAAACAGACTTCAGATTATACATTATTTTATTCTTATTTTTAGGTCCATTTTCTTCAAAGTACATTTGAAATACGTACCTTTCCCTGGTAAGACATCACGATCATAAAGACAGAGACTGTAACCAAACTTCTCTTCCAAAACACCCTCCAACCATTTTCTGTCGTGAGCATTTAGTCCTGCATCTCTGTTGCTCTCATAACACATCAAAAAGGCATCATAGCTTTTCCCATCTAATCAAACAACAACAAATAATTGTCCAGCAGTTCACAGCCATGCTATTTCAGAACTGGATATTGGTGAAGGTAGAAACAACATTGACACCACCTGCTCCATCACAACCATGCAAATGCAAATCTGGGGAAAATATAAACCTATAAGTCGAAAGTTATTTGAAACAAATAGCCAAAAATATGACTCCCACCTGAGGTGCTGCTATGGCAACCAAGAGTGTCTCTTAGGAAAAGACTGATGTCAATTTTCAACTTCACACAGATAACTACTGTCACAACCATTACCACCCCAGTGCCCACAATGCTGAGAGCCAGGGAAATGTAAGAAGGGCGAGCTGCAGGGCAATAATGGAGAGACAGTTATAAACATTAAACATATTAAAAGTAGTAGACTGGAAGATGTCATATCAAACTTTAATGTTGCTAGAATGATGAGCTTTGCAAAAGATTATTGACTACAAACACTTCTGGAAACAATCATATACAATAGTAAAGCCAAACTGTAAACAATAAAGCCAAAGCTTTGTTTAACTATCTATATGACATACATCTTTGGGCCAGAGTGACAGTGACAAAGCTTGAGGGTTGGGAGATAGATTCCAGTTTACAGCTATAAATTTTTGATAGATCATCCTCTGACACTTTTTTGAAGACCAGAGATGCTGTCATCTTTATTTCGTCACCCTTTTTTTCCCTGGAAAAGAAAGGAAATACCATAATGAATTTAATGATGAATGATATAATATACAGTATGTACATAATGAATTATTTCATGTGCATATGACAAACTTGTTGTAGTAGCTGAAACACTGTGCAGTGTTTACCATGTGAATTTGTTGAAAACTGGTAAACTGGCGTTTTTGTCCACAACTGATTCATCACTCAACCAGAACACGCTGTCAAAGTTTGAATATAGTACAGCTTTACAGTCAATCACCACCTTTGAGCCTGGAAGAAGCAGTTTACACAATGTAAAATTAGTAATTTAGGAAGGTATTAAATGTTTGCATGTGTATCCATCATATAAAATGGAAGCTCACCCAAATCTACACGAAACACATCATTGTTGTGTGGTGAAACTATTACTGCAGGTTTCTTGAATTCTGTGTAACAAAAGGAGACAACTCTTAACACCATTTTTAAACACATGAACAATGAAGATAAACATGTCGATAAAGTGTTTTTCTTACTTTGGGGTTTGACCTCAAGTTCAACTGTAAAGGTCATATTATAGATTTGACCTTGATACAGGTAAGATCTGGTACAGGTGTAGACACCACTGTCTTTCTTCTCAACACTTGGGAAGTAACCGTCTTTTGACTCACCCTCCTACAAGATGAAAAATTAAGTTGAAGTTTTAGGCATGAAGGCAATGAAAATCTGTTTTAGCCTAAACTGTAGGAAAAACATCACACCATTGCAAAGTTTTTAAAAAGAAATCATGAATGATGCAGGGTGAAGCTTCCCATTTCACAATCAAATCTCGTTCACGCTCAAAAAACTGCTGTGTAAAATTACCTTGTGCCATGTAATGCCGTTTCTGGTGATATGTGGAGGGATATTTACATCAGGGCAATTCAGTTTGCAGGACTTTTGAATATAACATGACTTAGAGTACTTGGTACTCTCTTCATACTCCTTGGATTTTGTTGTGTTTACTGTCAGTCTGAACCAGAACTGGCTGCTGGCATCTCTGTCATGTCAAAAACAAAAGTATTAATATGAAGATTTCACATTTAAATCTTGAACATTTTCCAAAGACTTTGAATATGACAGTAAAGAAGGCTTTGAAGATCACTTTCTGCAGAACTAAAGACATTCCCACCAGCCTCAGCTGTACATTGTTACAAATGTTAGCATGCTAACACTCCACACTAAGGTGGTGAACATATATATATACATAAATATATACAGTATATAATCTGTTAGCATTGCTATTGTGAGAACATGCACGCTGATGTTAGCATTTAACTCAAGTATTGCTGCTCTTATGAGTAGAGCCTCACAAAAACTGCAAGCGTGGCTGTTGCCCAATAGTCGTGTATATTGCACAATGCATAGAGCTTATCTCACTGAAATAGTAAGCAACAAGTTCATTGCAATTTGGCTCAGTGTAGCAAATACAGAAAACATATCAACATTGTATAATAACTGCTAATAGACATAACTGCTGTCGAACTTCGTCCATCAGTCATCTTTGTTGGCTAGCAGCCAAAAAGAATTCTTAGGGATAAAATCTGATTCATGCCTGAACTATTCATGCCCAAATATTTATAGACTTGTTATTAGAGAGTTCAAGATCACTTCAAGAATAGTTGAACCTTACCCCACAGCGCATGAGTAATTCCCTTGATGGTTCACAGATGCACTAAGAATCACAAGGCTCTTTCCATAAACCAGCACTCCCATCTGCTTCAGTTCAGCTGAAGACATGTTGTTGGTCACATATGTCCTCTGGGTTGTGTGACCTGTCCAGACCAGTTTGGTATCACCATGGTTATACCCTCTGTAGCGAGGGCACTGAAGCATCACCATCTCACCTGCCTCTGAATATATTTCTTTGGGTCTCAGGGGGGACACACCTGCAGGAGTGTGACAAATTTTAGTTCAAAAATATAAAAATTAAAAAATATTAAAAAATATAATTATTGTGTGCTCACAAGATCATTTAAATGTTGCTGTTTAGTCTTGTAATCAAAATATACAGTATATTAAAGGACAATTTATTGTCGTTTATTAATTAGAGATTTTTTTTCACTTCTGAATAGTTTGTGACTATTTCTTGCTGGGAGTTAGATATGAAGATTGAAATAACTGTCATGTCCGTATGGTAAATATGAAGCCACAGCCAACAGCTGTTAGCTTAGTTCAGCACAAAAACTAGAAACGGGCAAAACAGGGTTATGTGTGAGACTATGTCGTGGCTACAGGCAGTCACGCACTGAAATTCTGTTGTCACGGTAAAGTTGCCACATAACCAACAGAAACAAACAAAGTCACTGTGCCATCCAAGAAACAGTCCCACACATAACCACCTGTAAAACCACCAACTGTTATCTGTACACTTGATACTATACAGTGTTATGTAATTAAGTGAGCGAGTGAGAGGTGCTGGTAGGTGGACATTGCCACCTTTGGACAGAGCCATGCCAGCAGTTTTCCCTGGTTTTCAGTTTATGCTAAACTAATTGTCCCCCTGGCTGTAGCTTAATATTTACTCCACAGACATGAGAGTGGTATTGAAGAAGAATGAGCACATATCCCAACAATAAAAAAAAAAAAAAGTTGAGTCACGATAACAGATTTTCTCCTAGCCACCATTTATTCACATTCAGCGACACTGTCAGTATTAACAGGGTACCATAGTATATACTGTAGGTAGTGTAGGTCACCCTTTGTGAAACTAAATCTTGAATGTGGGGGATGTAACTAATAGGAAACGAGAACACTGACTTCATCCCAATTTCTTTGAGGCTATTGGTCTTGTGATTTTCTTTCACTGTGGTGGAACTGACTCATAACAAACTAACTATGTTTCATAACCATGGTGATATTTCACATAGGATTGTTGATATTGTGTGTTGTAACACTATGATACTATACAGTGTTATGTAAAAGATGGTTAACAATCTCACAAGTTTGCTTTAGTTGATGAAGAGGGAATAAAGAGCAATCTTTGAAAACACAAAATCTGTTCCGAAAGATCTTTTAATGTCTGTTCTTTAAGCTTTTTTTCTGTCACGCATTATTGGCATTATTGCTTATAATCATTTGGAATAGCAGTTTGAACCTTGTATTATTAACAGTGTTTGTTTATACTAGTATTAGTTGGCTATTATTTTAAGAAGAAGTAGACAATACCCAACTAAATTTAAGACTTTTTAGGAGCGTTATAATGGCAGATAGACCGCAGTGTGATACCTTTTTCACAATTAGACCAGTAGGGAAAATAAGGCAAACAATTATTTAATAAGTATATTAATTTATTACAATATATATCACATTTTTGTCAATGTTTTGCAGCTGTATTTAACAATTACAGCTGCAACAGCTAGAAATGTATCTAATCATTTGAGCAGCATCACAGTGTTTGCTACAGATGTGATGGAACTGAGTAAAATCCGCTCTCATACACTCACACCTGCAGCTTATAAATATGTTGCATCTCCTGACCCCGTACAACCACAAACAAAAATAAATATATAAAAAATATAATGTTACTGGCAAGGAAAAATATTCAAGACCTCTGTAAATGAAATCTTTTTTTTTTCTTTTTTTTTTTAAGGGACTGAATTTATTGTCATTCAAGACTTTCTAAGACTAGCAGATAGCTTTACTGCTGTAATTAACTGGGTGATAAGTGATTATCCCCATGTTCAACTTAATATTACTTTACTTAATATTTATTTACTTAATGTTTACATTTACATTTAACATTTAAAATATATAACATCTAATAGTCTGGATTCACCTGCTACAAGTACTGATTTACCCATTATTCCAAATGTCTAATTAATGAGAAATGAGAAATAAATGACATACTGCAAGGAAGTGGTCGTTTTCTCACCTGTCAATAACGCCAGGAGCAAAAGCAGAGGGGCCAGAAGCATTTTCACCATCATCACGATGTAGCACCTCTGATGAGGGACCAAGACGAACGACGTCCTCCCACAGGTCCTCCTTTTTAAAAGAGCAGCCGCGCATAAACGAAACTACACGACTTGCGTTAAAGCGGTGAGTGACCTTTTCACGTCATTAATATCAGTCCGAGGCTGAAAGTGAAAATACGCGATGGAGCACACACTAAATCCCTGCGAAAACCACTTGCCCTCTGCGTCAACTTCAGTTCAATAACCTATTGTTCTAGCGAAGATAAATATTTCTACATGGGCTGTTTATTAAGGATTACATGCACATACATATATGTATATACACAAATGAGTGTGGCTGTGTCTGTGCTAATAGGTTTAAAGGGCTATCATTTCGGCTATTTATATAAATAAATACATATATTTTTTCTAGCATTCATGAGCACCATCAAAACGAAACGAAGTTGTTTGGGTCTCAGTGGCAAACCTAAAGCTGTTCTAATGAATTATGTTTAACTGAGCTTCAGAGCATCAGTGATTTATGAGCCACCAACAAAGAAGTAAAGCAATTAAATAGTCTGCAGCTTTTTTTTATAAACCAATTATAAATGGTGCCTAATCAGAGCCAATATGATTAATAATGCCATTGATAATTACATGGCCACCGCGGCTTCCTGAATTTAAACAGCTTCGAGTTCAGCTAATTATAACAACACAGGGTGAAACCCGAACTCGTAAAAAACCTGCTCTGCTGTGTAGGTTGAGTCACCCACGGTGACAGAGGCAGTGCGCTGGAAACCCGGCTCTGTGCGCAGCAGGCTGTGGAAACGCATGACAAAGGCAACTCAAATCCCCAAGTGTTTGTCTTGAACTCTGATGCGCACATCCAAGCGGGGAGAGAACAGGAACTGCAGAAAAGTTAACCCAGGTTCATCCTGCGAGAATTTCTCTGACGCTTGAGACAGAGATGACTAACATACTGCGGTTGGTGTCGGAGACCTCGGACGGCCGGACTTTACCGACACTGTCCCAGCTCTCTCAAAACGGTCGGACACAAGTGTTTTCATGAGAGTGCGGTGAACTACTCATTCATACTTTTCACACACTGCTGATCATGTGTGCACGTCATTCACGGCGTCCCAACTTCATGTGTTTTCCAGATATTGACTGTATTTGGGCTGATGTGTCTGCCTACGTTGAGCGTCAGATGACATCACAGAAGGTTAAGTTATCTATCTATCTATCTATCTATCTATCTATCTATCTATCTATCTATCTATCTATCTATCTATCTATCTATCTATCTATCTATCACCTAATTGGTTGATCTTTTGTAATAGGGGGTCCATCTGGCAGGACTGGGGACTTTCACCTTCTCTCAGCAAAAACTGGATGTTGGAAACAAGTTCACAATGATCCAACGGCCCATCTTCCTCCTGGCTGGGAAACTGCTTCAGTCTCTGGGTTTAAAGCAGGCCAGGCCACTGGCTGCAGGTGAACACAATTTTAAAGACAAACAATATAAATGTATGCTGTGACATGCTATAATATCATTAGGGTATACATACTATATAGACTATACAGTATATAAGCAAATCATATGGTTGGGTTAAAATTCAATCCAGAATTTTTAATTTTAATTTTAATTTTTTTTACCCTATAGCTAGTAAGTGAATAAAGGTTGTTGCCAATGGTAATTCTACAGACAGGCTCCTGTAGCTGCATCATCATTGATGACATAAGGACTAGCTTGAGATTTTGGGAATATACTTGCCAAGAATTCGATGAGATGACTGATGCTATATCCGGTAACTGGTTATATTAGGTTACCACAAAGACAAAAAAAAGGGGACTGTTATGTAACAAGACTATTTGATGGCCAAAAGCAGTAGCTAAATTAAATCTAGTTTGACCCTGAAGTTGCCAGGCAGCTAACAGAAATAATCCCACACACAATCTCTTGTAAAACCACACATGGTCACTTTTTACATATTTTTGTACAGGTTTAGCTGAGAGTTGGCATAGCATAAAGACTGCATACAGGGGAACACAGCTAGCCTAGCTTTGTCCAAAAATAACAAAATCCGCCTACCAGCACCACTAAAGCTCATTCATTAATATGTTATGTCTTGTCTGTTTATTCTGTACAAAAACCAATGTATAAAAAAGGCCAATCACCATAGTGGCTTCGTATTTAACGTACAACAGTGTGCGGTATAAATTTTCTCATATCTTGTCAAGAAAGTAAATTGATGTATTTCCCTAAATGTCAAAGTTTTCTCTGACTTTTTTTTGACTTGAGGTGAGAGAATACAAACAGACCTCGTTACCCTGCAACTCTTCATTATTATTTCATAGTGAACTATTGTAGAGGACAAAATTATTTACACAGATTTTTACACAGTAGCGATAATTTGAAAAACTGAAAATTGTGCCATCACATGGATAAAAGTTCAGGAACCTTCAGGGAAAAGGATTATATGCTGGAGAATCATAGCTGCTCTGATTAAAATAGATATGCAGGCAATGAGATATGGATTTAAATCATTTAGTGGGGTGGATTAGACAGCTTTGCTTTACAAGTGTGTTGGATACATTAACAAAAAAACAACGAGGATTTGTGTGTGTGTGTGTGTGTGTGTGTGTGTGTGTGTGTGTGTGTGTGTGTCCCTTGCAGCAACACACCTACCAGTGGTGCAGCTAAACTTTACAGCTGTGTCACAGGAGAGTCCGTTCAGTCGAGACGTAGTGGAGGGCTGCGTTAGAGAAACTCTTCTGCTCCTCTTCAGAGCTTTGGCCTCTGAGAAAAACGTGTTCATCACCTTCCAGGGGATTGGAGTTCTGTCCTTTAAAAACAACAAGGTTGCATAGATGCTCGTACTGTATTTCTTATGCTGTGATTCATATTGTGGACTATGAAAGCTGGTTTTTGATTAAATCAAATCTGGTTTGATGTACTTCAAAAGGTCCGGATGAAATTCAGCAGCGATTTTATTAATGCCGTGGATGGAACTGGTAGGCTGCTGTTAGCTTTTAAGAATGTAAGTAATGCATGTGTATTTGCATGTCACAGTACATGATGATATTGTATATATTATTGGAGGTCAATGATACTTTTGCCTCTCCAGAGACCTGGCAGCAGTGTGTCTTTACTGTCTGATGGACTGTCCAGGCTTCAAAGACCACAGACTGCCAAGCCCATCATCCTGCCAACTGTCTGCTCTCCTCAGGCAGATGACAAAGCTGGTGACAGAGATGGATGGTGCTTGTCACCAGCTGCTGACCAGAGGAATGCAGGAGGTAAAAGAGCCTTTACACGAGGCTGGCAGCCGGGGTTGGGGTCTGATAGCACTTAAATGAATTGAAATTAAGAACCAACTCAAATCCAAATCCTTTCACATCTCTCATCAACTTGCTGTGAAGAAAATCGACAATTGTTCCTCACTGTGAGGCTGAGCTGGAGCTGCAGTGGCTGCAGAAGCTGGAATAAACATGATGTAGTGGAAATGATCTTAGTTCTTATTTATCATATAGGCAATGTGTACGAACTGCTTTAGGGAAATAAGGCTTATTTGGTTTCTTGCTGAAAGGTCAGGCAACCCTTCAAATATGAAGCTACGGTCAACGGCTGATCAGCTTAACATAGACTGGAAAGAGCAACAGCTACCTATCTCTGTCCAAAGGGAACAAATCCACCTAAATGGCATACCTAAATGATAATATTTAACACATTGTATCTCTTTGTGGACTTCATGGAGTCTCAGCTGATTGACTGAAGGAGGCTTTTATACATATGGGCAGGGGTGACGTAACATTAATGTAGGACCTGGGGCTACAGACGTTGCTGGATAGCTCCCTAGCTGCTCCCAGCAGCAGCAACAGCACCTTGGAGAGCGCTGGAGCTTTATCCTGTTTTTGATTATATTTGGGATATGGAACATGAAAAACCTGGTTATTCATATGCCTGTATACATGATCATAACAGTATCCAGGTTTCTGGTTGTGTGCCCGCAGGTGTGTCTTATATTCGCACCATCTCAGCCACTACATTTATCCAGGGTTCAGAACCCTGGATAAGGTGTTTACATCCCACAGTATCCTGGTTTACTCCAGGTAGTATATCCAGGTTTCTTGAAACTGGGATAAAATGTTTACAAATGCAAAACATAACCAGGATACTCCAAAAACCCAAACTTTACCCGGATATTAATGTAGATCTAAATGGACTCCCTGTTTCTAGTAGTTTACAGTTTGCTATTGTGAAAGAATTCATTTTGCTCCATGAATAGAGTAAGCCTATATATGGCTAGTAACTTCCCTCCAGTACATGGGCGCCTGGCCATGTTTTAAATAAATGGTAAGGCATCTAAGGATCCTCCCCCAGAATAAAAATATAATTTGAGATCAATTTCCTGCACTTTTACCCCACCTAACCTCTTGGATGAAGTCAAGAAACAGCTCCCTGCAGTAGTAGATTATTGAAGGTGCTATGAAAACTAAGAACTGTATATAATTAGGTGGATCAGGACAGGAAAGTGGCTATTATATGTTTGAAATTATATTTATCAAAACATCATGTAGCCTAAAATGGCAGTAGGTTGCAGGCCTCAAGACCATCTAGGTCAAACAAGTACAATTTATAGACTAAAAATAAAATAACTGCACCTACACTGGAGTCCAATATAGGTGTGGTGGAGCATTTTATACGATGTTTTGTATCATGAGACAAAAAAGTAAAAAACAGAAAATAAACTCATGTCTCGTGAGGCCCCTGGTTGGTCAGAGTCGGGTTGGTCTGGACAGCCTAAGCATTAAGGTGCCACTGCATTTAGGCTGGCTGTTTCCCCCTGTTTCCAGGCTTTATGCTAAACTTAGTTAACCACTGCCTTGCTGGAGCTTCAAAATGACAAAGTATTATTTTAAACTGTGTTGTAGCACTAGAAGATGAACTGGTTGCACGAGCAGGATGAGGTGAAGCACTCATTCTCATGATATACAAAAGAACTCAAGCATTTACTTTAAATTGTATGTACTATTGGAAGTGTTGAGGAACAGACAGTTCATTGCAAATAAAAGACTAGATAAGTAATTAGTCAGAGCATTTTACCAACTTGGGACTGGCTTTTGAAAAGTCAAAAACTCAATAAAACAAACAAACAAACAAACAAAAAACAAGCAAAAAGAATCTTAATTCAAAAACCAATTAACAGGGTGGAAAATAAGTTGAAAGCAAAAGAAGAATAGAGTTCAGAATGGCAGAATCAATAATGATAGATGTGGAGCTTTCGAATGAAGAGTGAGCTAAGTGCAGTTATGTGTAGGAACACTGAACCCACTCAGAGTGTTGTGTGTCTCTACAGAAGTTCCCCAGCAGAGAGAATCTAAATCCCATCAGACACTGCAGCCTGCCAAGATGAAAGCTGTCAGCCTGTTTGAGGAGCTCAATCCAAAGCCCCCTATCGAGGCCACAGACAAGTACTCCACACACACAGAGGATAAAAACACACAGACACACACACACACCACTGGAGAGGTTCAGTTTGCAGTGGACCAAGCTGTTGTTTGCGGGTGGATGAGTCAGTGAGAGCTGAGAGCTCAGTGGGGGTCTTATATTGTTACTGCCCCGAGACAGCTTCCAGCTCCATCAATGATGCACAACTACCTGTGGGACAGATTCATCTTCTGTCACCACCTCCCTGCACTGTGAGCTTCCACACACTTGCACACACAAACACACACACACACACACACACACACACACACACACAAATTGTCTTGGTGAAAATAGAATCAAACTAAAAAAAAACTTGTTTAAAAAGAGTAAAAGTAACACAACCTGCCTAAAGCTTACATGGGGTAAGCTTTAGCAATGATCTGACAAAATAAGTGTCACTCTCTTTCATGCACGGTACAGTATATGGTAGTAAAGTGTCTGTTTCCACTCCCAGGCAGGCCACCTCCATCTCCCCGCCAGAGGTCGCTCCTAAAGTGGAGGAACCTCATGTGAGTGGTAGCTGCTCTGGCCACACCCGTGCTGGACAAGTGAGTGTAGGTGCATTCATGTATGGTGTGTAGAGTGTGTAGAGTGTGTAAGTGTAGATATAGTCTGTTTTTTTTATCATGGTCTCTAAAATTTGTCCTGGTGGAGTGACTAGGAAATTGGATAGAAATTAATGTCATTTATTAGGAATTAGGCCCTCTCTCACCCAGTGTATGCTATGAGAGGCTCCAGCCTTCCAGAAACCAAACATAATAAGGAGGGATGGATTGCATTTTTAAAAAAACCAAAAACTAAACTAAACAAAAACTAAACTAAAAGAAAATAGGGCTTGACAAAACTAGATTTAAAGTTTTATTGTTTTTAGGGCAGCTCAGGTCTCTGTCAAGGGAGCTGTGTCTGTTCTCAAATATGAATCACTGTTTTCATTTCCCTGCCTTCCAACTCACTGTTGTGATTCCCATGGTCTTGTTTTCAGTTCCAGCATGCAGCGGTTTCCAGCACAAAAAGACCTAAAAACTCACTGAACACTACCTACTCAGTGTTGAATGGCAGACACAGTGAGCCAGTAGCTGGCGTACAATGTGGTGCAGTTAGAAGCTAAAGAGCTCAATATTTCCCCCAGGAGTTAGTGTAGGATAAAACACAGCTAGAAAGTGGACACAAACACAACTCCAAGTAAATGATAACTTCCTCTCTGTCTGCTTAATATGTAAATAAACAGCTGTTCGCTGGTTTGTTCACCATATCTATTATTGCAGGTTTAAGTCGTTTGTATTCAAATGCCTGAGAGGAAAATGACTACAGTATATGTTTAAACCCAACAAAAATGAACTGTTTACATTGCTGATCCTGTGGCCTCTTTGTAGGAGCTGTGCTACTTGTGTATGCAGCGGGCCCAAAGAAACGTTCCAGTTTACCTGAGGGAGCAGCAGCAGGCAGAGGAGAAAGCTCAAGAGAAACTCTTACTGCTTAAAGAACAGCAGAGAGACAAGCAGCGCATGGAGGAAGAACAGGTGTGTAGAAAGAGTCTACAGCAACACAACAACATTTACACACTGTATCTGCTGAACATCAGCACTCTACCATCTTCACAATGACAATGTCTGATATACATATAATTTTTTTTCACAATTTGTGCTGAGGGGACAACACGGACGTCTGAATCCAATAGCAATCCATATATATATATATACCAAATACCAATCCATATACACGCATACATATACATATCCATATATGTATGTATATTTGGTTTCAAGTCAAAAAAGAAAGGGTATCAGAAAACCACACACACAAGGACTGAGGATGTAGAAACTGTTGGTTCCACTGGCAGAAGCAGAAGTAAGATAAAACTCAAACCATTAGGTCAACAAAAGTAAAAGCAGCACTAACAACCTGTAAAAACAAAAAAGGAAGAAGAAATCTCAACAATTGAGGAGTTAAGGGTGGTTCGTTCTCTTGTCTGTACTGGGAAAGAAATGTGGAAAATAATAATTAAAAATTAAACAACTTCAAATGCCTTGCATGTCGTTTCTATGAAAAATATTTTATGGTTCAATAAAACAGCTTCTAAAACATATCAGCATGTCCCAAGAACTGATTATGGGGCCAAAGCCCTCTGAAAGAACTTCATTTATACCCCGGTGAGTATACGTAATTCTCTTTTGTGATGATAAAAGGCATTTGTTTTTGTGTGTTTATCTGGCAGGAAAAGCTAAAGGAGCAACGCGAGCATGCAAAGCAGGTTGCTACATTCAACCTGCAAATTTCAGAGCAGAAAGAGAAGACTTATTGCCCTCTGCACCCTGTGAGTAGAACCTGCAGCCAGTTGCACCAGCTGTAACTAAGTTCAAACTTTGCCTAGTTATAGTGTGTTTACTTCACCAAATTGAGCACATGTAAAAGACTAGTTTTTGGTAAATATTTACAAACACTATCTGGCAGATATAACTGTTACATACTGAGGAGTAAAATAGTTAATTTGGTTGCTGACAATATATGACATTTCAAAAATGCTGGCCAAGAATAATGTTACCTGAGAGGATTTCAAATTATATTTCACAAAAACAGTATATATCAAATACTGTTAGATTAGCTTTATCAGATGTTTCCACTCACTACTATCACTGTCTCACTATCTACACAAACGTAGATATAAATGAGAGCAAACCTTACCCACATTTACAAAGGATTGGCAGTGAAGTTTGCCTAAAAACATTATTTCTGAGGGTTATATTACAGCTTAGTGGTGCTGCAGAAACTTTTTGTTTAAATAGATGAGAATTTATCTTGAGATGTTTCATAGCAACCAATTTACACATTACTAGTCTTGACTAGCTAAGACATTTCTTAGCTGAGTAAATCACTAGTTTGAAACCAGCTAGTAGTTACTATGAACCTAACAAGGACCTTTAGTACAAACTTAGTTAAGTATTTCTATCTGATGGTGCAACACAGTCCTAGACATCTTTAAGATTTCAGCTACGGTTGATGTGGCAAGACCCATGGTAACCATGATAACGGCAAGCGCAGTTGATTACTACAAGCCCCAGAATTCTGGAGGCAGCAAATGGTTCTCCAGCAGCTAACAGCAAAAGCTGTATCTGATTACAGTGCAGCCAAACAAATACGTTCTTTAATAAAGAAGTCAGTAAATAATTGAGATAAATTTACACTGCAAATCATTTGTGCGTGTGTGAATGCTGAACAACAAATAACAAATTGACATATCTAACAATGGAATATATTATACAAAGAGGTACTTAATGAAAGTAAATACATTAAATCTCTCATAAAAAGCTGACCATAGATGAAAATCATGAATATCTTAAAGATTATTACTTTACTTAATTGCCTTTTTAAAATTCAGTGTCTTCTCTGGGCTGCTTAGACTTCATTCATCTTCCCGGCTCGGCCACTCACTCCTGCAAAGAGGATTCAGCAGCATTGTTATATGAACGATCTTGAGAGACAGATAGAGAGCCGGCGGCAACACGAGACTCAGGACCAGCAGAGTCATCTTCTACTGGAGCGTCTAGACCATGTCCAGCTGGTGCAGGAGTGAGTCTGCAACAGTGGTACTGCTCGGGCATATGAAATAATCATCTGTTGTGATAACCAGTGTGTCATATGGTGTATATGTGTGTGTTTTAGGATAGCTTTGAAGAAGGCTCAGCAGCTCCAAGAGAAACACCAGAGAACTAAGCACTACAAGATGGCTCTGGACACTCAGGCAAGAAAAGTTGACTTTCAGACTCAACATTTTGCAAAGGGTGTTGTTGAAGTCTTCATATGGCTTCACAAACATAAACAAATCAGTATGAGAAATGATCACCAGGGACATTATGTGCAAGGAAGGGAGTAAAATAGTTTCACATTTGATCCAACGGTGATTCATTTCAGATTTATTGAATCTCCTGAATCTCTGAATACATCAAATAAAAAATAATTTAAGACAACATTATGAGTAATAAAGTTTTGAATAATTCTTGTAAAAAGACACAATCGGCTACATTTGTTAGACTGGTTATTCTTAACATTTGACACAATTTGATTGGGAGACCCCTCACAGCAGAGGTTACATCCTGGCATTTAAGCAGAAAGTTACAAGATGAATATTCATCTTGTAACTTATAAATGTTCTTGAATTTCTACATGTTTAAATAACACTGCAGGCAGTTATGGAGAATACATGGTAATTGGTTTTCATTATAATGTTTTACTCTGGTTAACGACAGATCAGGTGTTAAAGTGCTTTAAAGATACATTTTAGAAATGAAATTGAAATTTTATTCTGAAATTATTTTGTCTCTCTCTGTATTCCTCTCTGAAGTTGCTGATTGCTGCATAATCCCACATCAGCATGGGATCAAAGTTGTTAAAAATGTGCTATTGTGTTGCTCAGGATGAGGAAGGTCATAGGTCAAAGGAAAGCAGCGAAGACCACTGCCCATCCTGCCTGTCAAGAGCTCGACTGCAGCCATGCTGCCCATAAAAACCACTTAAAGCCGGTTTCACATGTTTTTATCTCACATGACACAGTTTACTGTAAAGCTGGGATGGGCTAAAACATCAGAAATGTGCCATGATTTTGCAGACCAAAATACTTACTTTACATCTTATATAATAATAACATCTAATAACATCTTGTGCTCTGTCTAAGAAAATATTAAGTCCTATGTTCAACATAAAATCATGATAAAAAGGATCCAGTTTCTTGATGTATTGCATTGTATGGAGTCAGAGTCACATTATGTTATTAAACCCTCTGTTCAATAAACGTGTTTTGCCAATTTACGATACCCATTAAAAGAAATAAATTCAACTGCAACATAAAATGGACAAGCACAGATTGCATCTGTAGGCTTTCAGGGATAATTACCCCTTCACAGTTATTTAATATACAAATAATACAAGGACTGACAAGGAAGAATGTATAGAACTGAAAATGACCTTTTTAAGAAAAGCTGTCCATCCTAACTGTGACTATGTTAAATCAGTGGAACAGTGCAGAGAGCTTGCATCCTAACCAACAGTTTTTTGGTGGATCAAAAGTATGTTTGGGCCCTATGTTCAGCAGGCACAGGTGTTGTGTACACCTCTTCATCAAAATAAAAATCACATATGTAATAATTTCAGGAAGAACGCGGGGATGGGGGGCGGTCTGCTCTATGGTCACTTTACAACTGAAACAAATGGGTTTCATCTTGTAGGTGCGGGATAAGAAGTACACAGACCCTCCAGAGTGTCAGGCTGACAACTCTTGGTTCAACCGCTGTGAGACAGCAGCCAGCAACACAGAGAGCCGAGAGAGGGCACAGAAGGTCACCTCTGTTTCTCACTGCTGCCTTAAATATTGCTTTTTAGTGTGGTTGAACTATATTTAAAGTCTTTGTTTTTTGCAGTGGTGGTAGAGGTACTGAGATCCTTTACTTAAGTACAAGCACAGAAGTGTTATCAGCAAAATGTAATAGAATTATCAAAAGTAAAAGTATTCAGTTATGCTTAAATCACTGCTTTCAGGGTATTTCAGTAAAAAGTATATAATATTTTTTTCTAAAATGTTGTTAAGTTCAAGTACCATGAGGTAAAATACATGTACAGTACTTGAGTAATGCACTTGGTTATTTTCCAACTGTTTTTTAATTGTTCTTTTCTTTTTCCTTTTTTTGATTGACAGTCCTACAAATAGTCCCAGAACTGTTAAAGCATACCTTGTTTTTAAATTGGTCTACTACATGTTGAAGTTGATGTGATGTTATTCATACTTGCAGCTCTTCCAAGTAAATTTCAGTGCTGCCGCTCAGAGGAAAAAGGAAGAAATGCACAATCGCCAAGCACAGCTGGAGAAAGAGAGGGAGATGCTCAAACACAACAAAACAGAGTGAGTAAAGGAAAGAGGTTAAAGGGAAATGAAAGAGAAGTTTAATAATGAGGATGTGGAGTAAAAAAAAGCAGTAGCCTTTGTCCAAAACATTTTTTTCCTGAGTCTTTCTTTCTTTGTCTCTCTCTGGTATGTTTTCCCTCCAGACTAATAATGGACCGCATTAATCGCTTTGAGAAGAAGCGACACATCAGTAGGTCATTGGAGGAGGAGTGGAGTCGCAGTGTGAAGCTCAAACACCAACGAGAGGAAGAGGAGCGGCGCCTCCTGAGGTGTGTGGATGTAGGCTCACCTTTAGCCTCCATCAGCATTCACCCACACATTTACTTGTATTCATAAATTCAAAAGGTGTGTGGCAAAAATCCACACACAAAATTTGGCACTTAGTCTGATTAGCATGAAATGTTCAGTAACTGATGTTTGTCATCATTTTGGGTACAATGGAAACAACTGACCTTTTTAATGTTTACAATTTATTTGTTTTTCTTTTTAATGGTTTGACTGAATTTTAATATTTCAAACTTTGAAAGGCTTTCTTTTCATTTTGAGCAAATTATCTCCTGAGTTCTGGTAAGGACTGAGCTTTTCTATTATTGCTGTCAGAATTTGCACACCACGCTTTTGCTTGTGTTAAACCTGGGATGATGCACCTTATTACTGACTTGCCTCCACAGATGCGTTCATTTTTCATTTATTATTCCATTCTTAATTCTGTCTCCCTGCGGTCAGGTCTGCCGGTCAGCTCCTCGTAGATAAGCTTGCACAGTACAGGCGCTGCTCTCAGTGCAAGAGGAGGACCTCTAACTTGGGGGAGACCAACATCTGGAAGGACTCTCATTACCTCTCTGGCTCACAGTTCATGATTTGATGAACAGTGCAGCCTATGCCAGCACTGGGGCATCAATACCTCACAGCCTAAACAAGACCCCTACCTTTCTTACTCATCATGTGATGGTCACTTAAGATTAAAATAATGTGTTAAGCACATGTGAAGCATACTTGGATGTTATGCTCTGCAGTATTCTCTGTTTTAATGTGAGATTTATTCTTGCTCCTTTCCTGAATTAGTCATTGGAGTTTGTGTTTATTGCAATTAATAGAGTTGTCTTTTGGTATTTTGTATTATGAAAATAACTAAACAAACAAATTAATCTCTACTCTGTCACGTAGTTTGGTGCAGAGGACCAGTGTGTTAACATGAAACTGTATTATTGGAAACAAGCTGGGAAAGGCTAATCACAAAGGATTTACAGTGGTTAGCATCAAATTAATGCATTGAAGTACTTTGCTAACATTGGCTTTCACTTGTTTCAGAACAAACAAAAATAGGCTATTTTCAGCTATATCAGCTAAAGGAAAGTAAAAAAAAAAACATGACTATAAACAGATAAAATTGATTTTTACACATTCTTAAAAATGTATACTTTGAAAATTCATGAATTTTATCCTATAAAGTTTGAGGGATAACTTTCCTGTATCTGACCTTGAAGTTCTCAATGCCAGAGTACGTACATGGAAGTACTTTACTTACAGAGAGATTAAAAACAAGAGAGCCCCAACAGGGTTCCAAGTGTGAGAACTGTGATGATAGAAGAATGAAAACTCAGAAACACAAATTATTACAAATCATTGTGTGTTTCTTCATGAATCATTATAGGTTGAAAACAAGTTAGAGCGAAAAGAAAAGTGAGGAAAACAAAACAAGATAAGGATGAGGATGGTATGCAGCTTTTAATATGGGAGGTTGGGTTCATGCAGTGGGGAGTTTCTATAGATGATAAATGGTGTTGCTGCAACATTCTTCTGGCGGCAGGCCCAGTTCTTTGTGAAGCCAGAACTCCCTTAATGAGCTCATGGAGGCATTTGAAGGTCCTTGTACTGAAACAGATGCACAATAAACTGCCCCACACACTCTAGCTGATTCATTTTTGATTGACAGATCATGTGTATGGCCAAAGAGATGTCTGTGTGTCTGTGGCTGGATGTGCGTTGTTGTGTATATACTGGGTGGTGGTACAAAAACATATCTCCCTCATGCTAAAACCCAGGAAAGTGAAATCTGATCTAGAAGAGGATCCACCCTAAAATATCTACAAGCTAGGGATGTCCCGATCAAGGTGTTTGGCTGTGGTCCCCATCAGAGTCCTTTAATACTGCAGTGTGCAGGTATACATATTTTTATAAGTGTAATAATGACCTGATGCATGGGGAAATCCAACAGTCAGAGATGTTTTCATAACTGCAGCCAAACTGTGGTTTTGAACCAAATTCAGGGAAAAAATTCCTCAAAAATTGCTACCACTGTCAAAAACAAATGTTACTCATTAGTCTCTCCTCTGCCTCAACTGTTGGTCTGTGTATGAACCACCCATCTCCCGCAAAGTCTCGTGCTGTGTTCTTAGTGATTTAACAAGTCCTTGTTGACTACCCTTTGGTTGAAAGTCTGAAAACTCACGTGGAGAACTGGGAGTGAACCTGCAGGACCCTCAAGTGGCACACTCATTGTGGGTCAAACATTTCCTCTGCACAATGCACAGTAACACACACTAGTTAACTCGTAACTCATCAACCACTTTTCTGGGTAGTTTTAATCATATTTTTTATTCCATCCATTACCTATAACACTTATCCGTACAGGGTCACAGGAGGGCTGGAGCCAATCCCAGCTGATATTAGGCGAGGGCAGGGTACACCTTGGACAGGTGTCCAGTCTATCACAGGGCTGACACATAGAGACAAACAACCATTTACACTCACATTCACACCTACAGGCGATTTAGAATCGCTAATTAACCTAATGTGCAAGCCAGAGTACCTGGAGGGAACCCATGCAGACACAGGGAGAACATGCAAACTCCACACAGAAAGGCCCCAGGCCAGAGGTTCCAACCCAGAACCTTCTTGCTGTTTCTTGGACTTGAATTAATTACTTGTAGGGCTTGGAATCAAAGTTTGGTGACTAAACGACAATATTAGTTGTGTAATGTGTAACTTCTTGTTGTCTTTGGAGTGTATTATAGAGTTATTAGTGGGGTGGAGGGCACTGCCTCATGGGATATCTATGCTCCCCTGTGAGAAGCAGACAGCAGGAGACCAGTGACAACATACTTTACACTGTTTGTCATACACATAACGAGTGATAACCAGTGGAGTGGGTCATGTGAGGCTGAGTAATTTTGTTCTGCAACAGCAAAACGTGTCCTCACATATTTAGTTCAAATGTGAATTTATTTTCTCTGGAGAAAATCTGTGAAATGTGTGAAATTAAAGAAACTTGTGAAATATTGTGAACACCCTTCATCTCTTTCTTCAGCCATTCTTTTCTGTGTGTGTGTGTGCATGTGTTTGTGTGTGTGTGTGTGTGTGTGTGTGTGTGTGTGTGTGTGTGTTTGCAGATTCCCAGGCTAGTACATCTAATGGATATCCATCCCAGTTTTACTGGCAGACAGAATGTTGTTGGCTCTTTGACAATAAGTGTCCGAGTTTCATTTCAGATCCAGATGTTCCCATCCTGCCCACACGCCATCCCACAATGACCAAAGTACAGTCCCCATAAACCAAACACAGGTGAGCTGTGTTACTGAATGACAACCAGCACATGATCAATTGTTTACACATTAGGAAACACATTAGCCATATCAGCATTATAAGGCCACAGTTTGGCAAATGTGCGTGTGTGATATTCAGCTTGCTGTGGATTTCTGCCGACAAGCAAATGGCCAAAATAGAAAATAAAAATATCAATACTGCTGCTTTAAAAGAAGCATTTTCATTTGATTGTTCTGTTGATTCCAGCATCCACCTTCCTCTTTGTAGTTTATAATTGCTACATGAAATGTATTCTCCTTGTGAAATTTCATTCAAATATGATCAAACAATATGTTCATCTGAATTCAACATCGAAGCTGTTTGATGAAACTGTCTGCTGTTCGGATGTTTAAAAAACTGAATGAGTGATCGTTCTGCAGTCAAAACTTTCTCACTGACAAAAGGTCAAAATGTCTCTAAGATATGGAAAAGGAGTGACGATGGCTGAGGGAAAAAAAAACATATTTATTATTATCAAAAGTGAGATCAGTTATTGAGTTAAAAGCTGTTTCCTGCTGTTTCCGATGAAACCAAAGCAGGCCAGGGCCCAGAAACAACCACGCCTGCTCCCTCAGCCCCTCAACAGCGTGTCTTACATATGAACATGTGAGTGCACACACAGTCACATGCACACGCAGTTTTTTTTTCTCTCTGTCTCACACAAACAGAACACACACAACCGGAGGGCAACTCACACTCTGCAAGTCAAAAACTGTCATTTCCTGCCCAAAACATACTTCTATTCTAGTGAAGCCTCTTTCCTTTCTGTAACTCTTCTGATCATAAGATACAGCCTAATGGTTCACAAATTAATAACCTCAGCACATACACATGCAGATACACAGAGAAATTATTTGTACTGTTGCTTAGTAGTAGCTGTGATTAGGATAAAACTTCATACAACCTTGACTTTCAAGCTCCCTTCTCCTTAGTTCTCCTCCCTCTTCACTTTATCTCCAACTCTTTAATCCACATTTTGCTTTTTCTCTGACCAGCTTCTCCTTCTTCCCCCTGTCTTCACTTGTCCTTCTAGATCTCTTCCCTTACTCCTCCACCACTTCTCTTCATATTTGTTCCATCTTCTTTTCATCTATGTTTTTGTGTTTCCCTGTCCCCAGTGTATTATCTGAGGTTCCTGTCCACTTTGATGCAACACACATGTCTACATTTCTAAGCATGAAAACACAGCTGCTCTACTGAGTTCATCTTGGCAGCAGCACAGGGAGATCAGCATGGATGAGCCAAAGTGTGTGCGTGTGTTGTGGTTTGTGGTACTGCTGTTAAATTGTCCAGCACTTAAACTGCTCAGGCTCCAAGCTGCAACTGAAACTTAGCATAATGACATATATTAGGCAGAAGATGAGCTAGCTCGAAAGCTCATCAAACTGAGTCTGATCTGCCAAAGATTATGGGTAGCATGATGTTTTACAGCTTGGAGCAAGTGGATTTTTTTCAAACTCTGAAATCTTAAATTGGTCTCATTTCTCTGTTGTCATTCATCATTTGTCTGCATATGTGCATTTGCATGTTATGTTTGCGTGTTGCTTAGCCCTCTCTTGTGCCCGTTTATGGTCAAACTATGCTGGCCGTGTCTCTCAGAGCACAGCAACATGGGAAGAAGGCAAGAGAGTGATGGAGAGAGAAGGAGGGAGAAGGAGGAAAAAAATATAACTTGCCTATGCAGTATAGTTTCTGTATGTCACTTAATGACAGTTCCAGATTTGTCATCTTTTGAACCAAAAATATGAAGCTCCCACTGTTACTAATTTATTTCACACTCATTCACATTTAGTGTCCTGGCATAGGTCCAGTTTAGTACTTTATTATCCCACAAGGGACATTTGATTTACACATTTTACAACATGCATATACAAAACACATGCCAGCAGCAAAAATCTAATAAATTACCTGTCACATATTACACTGAGAATGATAAATACATTACTAACTACTGAAAAGCAAAAATGATTCGTCACATTACTCCTTATTATCCCCCCTATCCTCAGGGCTGGTCTGTCAAAGGGGCCTTTAATCAACTGAAAAAGCCTGCAAACCAACATGAAAATCTAAATTTGCCTCTCTAATCTTTGCTTGTTTGCTTTTTTTTTTAAATGTTGGACAATTTTACCACTTTGGATTCAGTTATTTAAATGAAACCATGTGAGTCTAGATCTGTTTTTAGTGGAACTGCTAATAACTCATACATCTGACATGCAGCAAGAGGCCCCAACCACACACAAAAAAGGTGGAGGACCACTGGTTTAATCTTCAACCATTAACAATTCCAATACATGGTCATTTTTTTCTAAGATTATCATTTTAATGTAAAACCTTTATCTGAAATTAACTACGACAACTATAAAGGAGGATTCAAAAATGCAGTATTTCCCTTTGAAATGTAATGGAAAATTAGACACCTTTGTCGTCACAGGAGTCACACTTCTCCTCTTTTGATAAGAGGAACCACCTCTGCACACCTCCAGACCCTGCACCAAGCTAATGCTAGTCCCTCCACTGAAGACACAGAGACCAAATCAATAAAAATAAAAAAAATAACCCACCATAAAACTCTGGATAAGACAGCGAACAAGCTGATCCACAAAATGTCAGATTCATGTTGCACTGCTGGGTGAGTAACGATAATGTAATAACTGAATTTCAACTGTGTGTTACTCATAACTGAAAAAAAGTAAAGTAACATCACTGTAACACTTTGCTAAGTAATGGATTATGAAACTACGGAAAATAGTCACAAAAATACACACACACACACACACACACACACACTATGTGAGTCACAGTAACACAAAATTGCATGCAGCCAGTCCCCATGTCATCACCTACTAATTAACTACAGTTCATTCTCTCCAATCCCTCTGCACTTTTTCTGCATCTTTTAATAACTGAGACAGAGGGTGTCTCCTGATATTATGTAGGAAAAGGTCCCAGTGAGCTGCAGTTTCAGTTCATGTCTGACAGTACAAGGTGGTAAGATTTTTTTTTTTTCAATGCCACAGTTTGACAGATAAGGAGCCTCTTGAGATTTCATTAGGGGCCAGCTGAAGGGAAATCATGGTGAAGGTATTGGAGCAGCATGACTGATTACACTGCTTGAACTGCCTGAACACAAACACTGCATTCGATGTCTGTATGTGTGGGTGGGTGTCTGTGTTTGAATAGGATTCAGTACAATAACTCCAGTCCAGACCCTTAATTGCCTGCTGGTAATAAGTGCAGTCTTGACAGATGTGAACAGCTGGGAATGGAGGGAAAGAGAAAAGGAGATGGAGATAATGTTGATAACCTGCCAAAATCAAGAAGTGAGGCCACTGTGCCTTTTGTGTGTGTGTGTGTGTGTGTGTGTGTGTGTGTGTGTGTGTGTGTGTGTGTCTTTTTGTCTGTATACCTATACTTGCAGGAACCTACTCTGGACAGGCTGCTGATGACATTTCAAGTTGTGAAGACATTTTGTTCATTCCTTGCTGCATGAAATTTATAATTTTGGGTTTAGTTTGGTGCTGCTGCTGCAGCTTTCGAAACTGTAGATCACTACATCCTGATTGAAAAGCCCCTGCTGAGATAGTGGTTTTTTGTACCAGAGATAGCGGTTTTTGGTACCAGAGATATTGGTTTTTTTCTACCCCTATCTGAGACATAGGGGTTTTTCTGTGCTTTCTAGTCTCTGTATGTCTGAAACTGCTGCTCTTTCCTGTGGCATGCCCCATGGTTCTGTCTTGGGTCCTATACTTTTTTGTATATGCTTCTCTTAAGTCATATTATTTGCAAATTTAAAGGTATCTCTTACCATTCCTTATAATTGCTTCAGATAGCATAGCTTCCCAGGATGCTCAGTGTGTCCCTTTCCTCGGTTGTACTGTCTAATCTTAGAAGCCTCGGTGTTATACAGAATTCGATCAGGCCATGCACTTAGATCAACAAATCGAATCCTGTATATGTGTCTTCCATTTGAGAAACACTGACAAACTCTGGTCCACTGTATCACAACCAGAGCTATAGATGATTATTCACACTTTTATATCATGTTGACTACCCTACTGCAATTCCCTCTTCAAATGCCTCAGCAGGTCATCTCTGGACTGTTTTCTCTGTCTTCCCAGCAATGATTCAGCTTTATTGTTTTAGGTCACTACCCTAATCAGTGCTGCTTTTGGTCATAATTGAGAGAGAAGATCAATTAAATCTCTAAACGTTACAGAAATTGTTGGATGTCTGAAAGCTGTGGGAGGAAGAGGTTTCAGACACTGTTTGTTCATTAAACTTCAGTTGAGTATACTGAGGCTGTAACATTCATCATGACCAGATAACCAAATTAATCCTATTGTTGTGCGGTGTGTACTGAATGTGTAACTGTTAGCAAACACATTTGCAATATTAACTCATAAGGATATAATAAGGAGATAATAGCGTTGAGTTTAAAGCTTGTTATGCTGCCTCCAAGTAGGCAAAAAAAAAAAAAAAAATCAATATGCTGTGTTAAGGTCATAGTTCTGCAGGTAGTGGTTACATAATTCACCAAGGAAAAGTTTTTAATATACTGTGTCCTCACAACTACAGCAGAGCCAGGCTGTATGTGTGTGTGCATCTGTGTGTTTGTGTGCTGCAGCTCAGGTCCAAGATCAGCACGCAACAAACATATTCACTGACCTGCAGTTGAGCCAAATTGGCTGCAGGCTGTTTCCTGCCACAGCCTCTGATCCAGGCTGTATGTGTTTAATATTACAACACTTCAACCTTAGTTTGATAGATTACAGTGGAAAACCTGAGTGACCTGTAATCAGCCCTCTTTCAGAAACATTTCAGACACGGATCCTTGGAGGAAATTTTGGATTACATCTGTATTCTACTGAGAGACACTGTAATATGTGCATTCATCTTAGTCAAAAACTCTTGTCTTAAATTTCTGCCTATTGAGTGAATTATTTTGCTAGTGGGAAAACTCACTCTTCCACTGCAGTAAAACTTTCAATTCCAAAAGTATAAAAACTTTGCATAGCCTTAAATTAGATGTTATAGTTGAGGATTATATGAAATAAGTTAAATCACTTCACGACATTAGCCCACATTTTTCCTATTTTTCTCTGGGAAAATTTGATTCGATTAAATACCTTGTGATAATACATTTTGGTATGTGGAAATACTTCACAGGTATCACACACAATAGACGGAAGAAATTATACAGGGCACAGACAGGAAAACAGAAAATATCCTGTTGGTAAGAATGACCGAATGGCGTGATACTGTATGAACTAGCAGGATAACACTAGAACAATATTCCCACTGTCATAAAAACAAGGAAAACCCCTTTGTCAGAATGACGCAGAGGTCTCCCTCCTGCTGTGAACACACCCCTTCCCATACAAGCTCTCATTAACCTGAAATGCTCCACACTTCCTGCTGGTCAGTGATTGTGCCCTACTTTACTGGTTACTATGGCAACAGTTGTTCTGTGGGAGCAAGGGTGTCTGGGCACAGAGAGATGGCTACAGAGAAATGTTTGTTGGGGCGGACACAGTGGGGGACTACACAGTAAAATGCCTTATGTTTGTCTGTAGCTCAGCCCATTATGCAAACATCAGACAGCTTTATGGCTACAGGAGCAACATAAAGATCAGAAAATAGTGTTTGTTTTTCTTTTTTTCCTTTTTCCTCTGAGATGTTAAATGTTGCTGTTTTAGCTCATTGAAACACTTCATACATATATACCTGTTAAAGTTAATATATAAATCTGGTGTTATTCTAAATTTTTTCTATTGTCAACAAATCTCATGACTCAGCCAAAACTCAGCAAAGTATATGTTCGTCTCTTTATACTTTCCAACTTCCCTACACTGTCCATGACACTTAGTTCCTGGCCCCTTCAATCACCACAGTCATAAATCTTTAACTGACTCCAAATATATAGTTTCAGTTTTAAACAAGGGTAGGAGTCACAGTGATAATGGTCACATGCTGATGTTTATGTTTGCACAGATTTAATGTTTAACAAGTTCACCATCTTAGTTTATCTTGTTAGCATGCTAACAAGTATATTATCACAAAACACACAGCACAGCTGAGACTGATACCACTCGATTTCCAGGTATATGCTCAGGAACCAAAAAAAAACTGACCTGATGATGGCGCTATATTAAAAGTCAGGGATCTTCAAAGTTATTATAACACACCCTTAGACAACATCAATGTCTGCAACAACGGTCAAAGCAATCCATCCACAAACTGTTGAGATTTCACTAAAAAACCAAAACCGTCAAAAGGATCAAAGAATTATCAAAATCAGCAGGATCCATCCTCTGGGCACCATGAACGTTTGTATAAACTGTGATGTCAATCCATCTACAGTAAAAGTTACTGAGATATTTCCGCCTGGACCAAAGTGATGGACTGACCAACCAACTGGTCTATATTAAATGATTTGTTAGAATGTGAGATTTACAATCGTTTTTGAAAAATCTACTACACACACTGGGTTTTCCTGTCTTTTGCATTCAGCTCAACATCAAACTGACAAACCAATCTCCATGCCACAAGGTCCATTTAGTATCTGTTCTGGAGCAGTCCATCATTTTGCAACCGTGAAACTCGGATGACTGTGCGATACAAATGGATGTTGTGGCAGAATTTTTTCTCAACTGCTGAATTGAGGTGAGAATAAATTCTCAGAAAAATGTGAATACTGGCACCACTCTGATGAAGGACAAAAACTATTAAGTGACAGGTAACTAAACTACAGGAAATTTGCTTGATATTGCTCTGACTATTTTTTTACAGAGTTGCAAAAACAGACGACAGATATTATGTTCCATCATGTAATACATGAGAGCATAACAGGAAACCTCCTTCTGAACAATAGTTACCGTATCAATGATGTTTTGGATTATCTGAGTCATACAGATAGTGTCAGTGGAACCAACATGTAATGTCCCTGATGCCCTGCAAACTAAAGAAGACATTCATTACATGTCTTACATAGAGCAGATGTTCACATAGGCCCCTACATAAAACCTCTGGTATTTATTTCAAATTTGGTTTCTGTACCTCCCTTAAACTTTTTGCTTAGCGCATCAGTGTCTTGCCAAACACCAGCTGAGTTAATTGTTCTTACAGATGTGAAAACAGCCATTATCATGTTCTGATTCATGAATCCTTCCAAGGACACAACTTCTGGAAGCACTTCAGTACTTCCTCAGATTACCATGGGCACGTGATCAAAATAACATTATCATTGGAGGGATTGTTAACAGCAGCCTATTAAAACAGTATCTACTGCCGGCTGCCTACTGGACACTTGAAATGTGAGAATTTAGGCTGACTCTTCCATGGTACTGAACGAATGAGACTGAGAGCAACCGCAGACTGTTTGTTTCCTCAAGACCAAATCAGGAAAAAGGTGTTATGCCAAAACAATCACCTGAATGTCTTGATCATCTCCATGATTTTTTTCCCACTAATTGACTGACAAAACTGTACATTTAAGTGTGAAGCCTTCATCAGGGAATGGGTGTCTTAAAATACTTGCAGCCTGGATTTAGGGATGACACTGTCAGTGAGTCCACCAGTCGGTTAGAGGATGAGATGAGATGAGATTTGAACAGATAGCTTACTTTGTTGTTGTACATTATTATATTGTTATTATTTATCTTTCTAAATATTTGTTATTGCAGTTTCTTGCAGCTTTCCTCTTCTCTGCACTGCCACTTGCTGCTGTAACACTGTGAATTTCCCCACTGTGGGACTAATAAAGGCTATCTTATCTTATCTTATCTTATCTTTCACTTACTTTCGTACTTTCAAAATTTTGTTTCCCCAGAGAAATATCTCAAGATCTATAAGATCTATTGGTACAAAATTTTGTACAGATATTCATAGTTAATAGACTCATGAAGAACCCCTCTGATTTGTTCAATACCTTGGTTTTTGATGAAATACCTGCAAATGTTAGCACACTAAGTAAAGTGTCTATACAGTAAGCTGCAGTGGGCTTGACTGAATGTTATTATAGTCGTATTTTACATGTTATGACTAAAACTATAGTCTTGACTGAGAACTTCACTGCAGAACAGATAGATTTTACATCCCTCTGTGGTTTCACGTTATTGTGTTTTCTTTTTACTTTCTTTTCATAGTATAATTTCACATAATAATATTGCCTTTCCATTTTTTATGTCACATAGAGCTGCTACCATGTCTGTAGACTTATTTTGAGTATTGATTTTTCCCTGACTTTGTTTTGTGAGAACAGACATATTGCCATCCTGTCTTTTTGAGGCAGAGCATCAAACTTAAATTCAGAGTTGGAGAGGCTCTTGTTTCTTCTCATAAAGCCGGCTAAATTTCACATTTGTACATTGTAACAACTCGCAAATATGAGAAAAAGCCACATAGAGTGTGAAAAAAAGTTTTCAAACAGAATAGCAGTACTGGTTGATCCATTTGAGAAGAGGCAAGGTCTGAGCAGATCAAGCAGCTCAACAACTTGGAAGTGACTCACAGGTCCCAGATCCCAAACCCAATCATTAACATCCCCCACACCTCCCACAGACACACAGAGAACCCCCCTGTGATACAGTGGAGATTATTGGGTCTGGACCAGAGAAATGGAGATCATTTCATCATCAAAAGTGCACAGGTCTGTGGTCTGCTGGGGTGTCTATTATGGTCAGAAGTGATCTTACTGGTATGCTGACAGACTCCATGTTCAAGCTTGTGTCATGTGGTGAGACCACCTCTGCCTGGCTGGAAGAGTTTAACCTCTGACACCTGAGCTGTGACATCATCAGAAATACAGAGTGGTGGACTGAGAGAGAGAGAGAGAGAAACAAAGAGATAAATGTTGCTATCAGAAGTTGAAGCAAAACAGGAAACCCGCAGCTGAAAAACAGTCATTGTGCTGATGGTGTTTTGGGTCATCTGAGTCACACAGATGAGACTAACATGCAGCGACCCCACAACTCTAGAAAGATTAATACAGTGTCTCCTTTCTCCTGTCATTTTACCATGTGCTGAACCGAAAAAGTCTTCGTGCACGTGTTATGAGAAATAAAGAGGGAATGATTAATGCCTGTACTATTGAAGCTGACTAGTGTTTGCTGTGCCACATTTTGCTTTGCATGATTTTATTCTTTTTGTTTTGAGTCCAATCAGGTTCAGTGTGCAGTGCACAAGTACATTCCCACAGGAGAAGGCAGAGGGAGGGACTCCTCCCCAGCACAGGTGTCAAGTATTTTCAGTCTGCAACCAAACTGTGCTTTGTCTGTGAGAAATTAGTCTCTCAATCACCCATAACTGAGACAGACTCAAGGATGAATATAATTTGCTCTGAGAATGAGATAATCCCTGGATAACAGCCTTTGTAAAGACCCACAAGGCTTAAAGACAGATTGGATTCACCGGGATTTCTGATATCTGGGGTCTATCTGTGGCTGACAGACAGTCATTTTTCTCAGTGTGTGGTTGCTCTCTCAGGGATGGGTGGATGCTCAGAGTGATTCAACTTGGATCAGGCTAAGAGGGACCACAAGCCAATAAGGTGCTTGTCTGAGTCACAGTGTCCTTTGGCAGCCCATACAGTTGGATTATAAAAGCATGGTGCTCGTATTCTATGAAAATTCACTGGAACAGTATGATAATAAATAAGACATAGTGTTGGCTAGATTTAATATTGTGTTTTGTTGTGAGCACATTTCAAGTTTTGTGTTGTGACAACTGCCTTTATGTTTGCATTAAACAGTCTATGTCTACCTGTGAGTCCAGCTATCAATGTAGGACACACAGATTGAACAGTGCGCAGTCTAAAAGCATGATTGGACATTTTGGGGAATACACATATTTGCTGTATTTCCTGAAGTGGGAGGATATGATGTTTGATATCAATTCCATGTCCGTGTGTAAAAAATGTAGCTGTAGGGTATGGTTAGCCTAGTTTAGCCTGAGGACTGGATTGCTAGCCTGAGTCTCCGAAGTTTACGCCTACGGACACTTCTAAGGCCAACTTATTAGTGTCTTGTCTAATATGGGCATAAACAGAAATGTTTAAATCACGATTTGTGGTTTTAGGGGGACTTACCTGCTGTAACAATTTTTAAAAAAGAATAGTTTCTCTATTTATCAGCGCGTCTTGCCACCAAGTTCGATTCAGGGAAGTTACTGCTCAGAGCCAATAGATCTTTGAACACATAACCACTCTGAACAGTTTTAACAGTGTAAACTGGTTTTGTGAAATATTGAGAAGGTTTCTTGATATAAAGAGGTATGTTGTTATAACAAGATAAGTATCTTGGAAAAACTTACTAATCTGGCAAATGGTAATGAGAAAATACAGTATTGTGCAAAGGTTTAAGGCTCTTTAGATGTTTATATCCTTTGTCCACCATCAGTGAGGCATCTGATTGGTCCTAAATTCATTCTTCAGCATGACAACAACCCCAAAGATACAGCCAGAGTTATAAAGAACAATCTTCAGTGACAAGAAGAACAAGGAGTCCTGAAACAGATGGTCTGGCCCCAACAGAGCCCTGACCTCAACATCACGGAGTCAGTCCGGGATCACACAAAGAGACAGATCTTTTAAACAGAGATCCAACTATATTGCCATTGAGAAGTCCCCTCATTTTGCCAACTTTGCTTGTTAACACTGAACCAGACAAATACACCATAACGCCACCCCAGTGTGAGATTACCCACTGGATGTGTGACTAGTGTGTGCTTCCTGGAATCAAAGGTGTGATGTGTATCACAACAGCGTCAGAGTCTGTCCCACTATGCCGCCTCTCCCTCAGACAAAAATATCGATTTGGCTCTGTGACTATGTTCACTGCCAGCTTATTGCTGGAAAAACAATACCTCCCGATTCTGTGTTCATACCGTTTATACAGGACAGTGAGGTGAGTTGAGGCAGTCAATCAAGTGTAAGTTCTGATATTTTGATCTGAACACCCTGTTGTGCAATAAAACACAAAGCAACCCAAACATATTTCACATTTAAAACATATGATATTGGGCAACGAAAAATACAATCAAAGCCAGGTTTTACATCAGTAGCATAATTTTTATTTGTATAATCTAACTAACACTGAGTGCCTCAAAGGACTTTATGAGCACATATCAGCAATGGTTCAAGACCCGGCCAAAGCTGCCCAGCAGAACTCCTCAAAAAATCTCAGCAGAGATGGAAAGTCGATATAATCCCAGGAGAGGCAAATCAAGAGATTTCGAGATGAGGAAAAGAGCAATTACAAAATCATAAAAAAAATCTTTTTTTTTACAGTGAAGCGGCTCATTCTTATCATTCCTTCTGCATCTGGGCAATCAGATCACGAGTGAATAAACTTCACCCATGACCAGCATTCAGCATCCATTACTGAGGGGTAAATACCACAGAACGTTTGTATAATGAAAGACTCAGTGTTTTGATTAAATCATGCTTTCATCTGATTACATGCATTGGCCTCATGAGTGAACGCTGACTTCAAAGGAGAGGACAGTTCAAACAATCGTTACCTTCAAAATGAACCACATTATATTTGTAAGGACATCAAATTACATCAAACATTAACCCCCAAAAATTTGCATCAGAAAACCCCAGTTCCTGGTGGATGTCATGAATGTTTTGCCATATGTCTTTCACAAGGATGTGAGTCATTTTCCACTAAGCCAAAGTATCACATGCCTTGCCAAGCCAAGGAGTTTACCCATAGTCCAGTGCAAGACTGCTTTCCTGTAGGCGAAAACTGTGAGAGGACACTGAGCGAGAGAAAGAACTGCTGTTCTGACAGTGTGCGATGTTTGTGTGCTCTTCCATGTTGTAACTCCCTGTTCAGCGTGGGCGACTTGAGGTAAAAATGTGAATACTAAAGAAACGGCTTTCAGTTAGTTTTAAGTTGGTCTTTAAAAAGTGATTCAACACTCCCTAAAAAGCTTGTTTTTTTTTTTTGTTCACCTTATTGATGTACAGGTGGACTCCACAACTTCACTGTTAGATGTGGCTGCAGGTGCAACAGAGCTCACTTCTGACCACACACAACCACACATGCCAGGTGTGGTCAGAGGTGAAACAAGCTTGAAACATCTGACCAGAGAGGACACTGCAATTCAGCCTGCTGTTAAGTTAGTCTTTAAAGAGTAACTACACCCTCAAATCGTACAAGAAGCCTCCCATCCAGCAGACCAAAGAAATGCAACAGAGGAGTCGGGGAGCAATGAGGTCTGGCCTCCTATAGCGTAATGTGTGACACAGGGGTTGTGGTTACATAGTGGACACTGTCTGACTACTGCTCAGTGTAGCAATGTTTAGCAACATAGGGCTGGTAGTCAAAGTTAACCAGCGGTACATCTTCCTCTGTTGGAGAGACGGGGAGTCTGGCGGAGCTCTGACAGTCACTAGAAGCACATCTGAAGTCCTTTGAGAGTGTCACTGTGTGGCTATTTGTTGTGGCTCTACAATGAGAGGCTCTCCAGTCTGTGTCTGTCGAAGCGTGTGTCAGTATATCACCATAACCATGCGGTTCATCATGGTTAATATTACTGTAATGTTAAGTATGAGACATACAAAATATAAAACAGCCAGTCATAAGCAAACACATACATATCTGCCAATGGGGCTTCTACAAAGATGGGTGGGTATATAGTCATGTGGCTTTAGGCCAATCGTTGTCTCAGGCTGATAGATAAGGTGAATATCCATAAGAGGATATGGATGCCACCATATTTCGTTCATAGCCTGAAGAAGTGCACCCAAGGGGTGGTATTGTAGTTTGCACAAAAGAGATCTTGCTCCATTTGATGTGGTCTACACCCACCTCAACGTGAGGTTTTGCAGAAACCTCTGCTTTGCTTCTACAAGCTCTGAATATAGCACATGTATCGGTGGGCCCATGTGTTGCGTTTGCTGACACTGAAGAGGAATAAATCATTCATGCGCAATTGTTATTTCTTTTCCAGCACTTATCAGGTTTGCTAACGGTATGTGTAAAGGGCACAAACCAGAACTACAGACAACCAGAGTTCTGCTTTTTATACATAATTTAGTGGAGGGGTGTTTTTGATTACTAGTGGTTCTAGGGAGCCATGTTTTTGTTAAGAGGACACTCTTCATCTATTTTGGCCTGTTCTTCTTATCTTGTGATCTACTAGCACGGGCATGAGCACAATCACAATTGATCCAGTGACAGCTATGCACCAAGAAACATAGAAGTGCAGCAGCAAAAAAGCGGGTAAAGAAGGGCAATACTAGTCCATGCCAACAGGAACATTAACAATGCAGATTCCACAATATTTATAAAAATACTTTAAGCAAATATCTAACAAGTGAATGTAAACATAACTCTGTTTTTAAGTAAAATCTGTCTTCAAAAGACCATCCTAAATACTAACATGATGTCATGTCAACATTGTCCCCGTATAATAAAACAGTGGTCCAGCATTAGCTTATCACAGATATATTGGCTGTGGTATACTGTATGTGTGTGATGAATTAATCAAGTAATAAGAAACTGCAGTACACAAATGCCAAAGATATGTTTTAGATCATTTTGCATCACTGCATAGTTTGTCGACAAGACATCACTGACAAGTTTATTTTTCATGGCTGATTGCGCAGTGTTGTGTTGCACAGAACTCTGGACAACATAGGAATGAACAAAATCACATTTAAGCATACATGCAGGGTGGAGGAAAGTAAATACTCCAAACAGGAAACTACAAGACATCATCACAAAATAACGCATGGAATGTACTAACATCAAGAATGGAAATTTCCTTCAGCAGCAGCTGAATGAGACAGTGTTGACCATTTTTTATGTAAGGCAAGGAAAGTTATACATCCAATGTGCTTGCCAACTGTTGTATTATCTTCCGTTTGGCTTTGCCTTGAGCTTTAAACTTGGCTTAAGTTTCCCCCAAGATTTCACAGCAAATAACTTCTCAAAAGACCTTTGTGGTTATCGTGTTTTGCCAAACAGCTGTTTCATGGCCACTTGGGACGAGTGAGAGATGAGGGCCAGGATGGGAGAGATGATTCAAACAAGAGACTGAGAGGCACAGAAACAGGAAAAACCAGAGTAGGAACAGAGCAGACAGACAGAGAGAGACAGACAGAGGGACATGCGAGGCCATCCACACTTGCTTGATTGTATCTGTGGCCAGAAGTGAGAGGACGAGAGTGGGAAGAATAAAACAATTAACATGAACAGTACTCTGGGGAATGTGAGTTTCCTTGGCAACAGTGGGCACAGCCAAACAAATGGGCTCTTTCATAACAATTCAAGACAAACAGAAATGTCTGCCTTATTAGCATCCAGGCATTGGTAAAAAAAAATAAAAAAATAAAAAATAAAAAGTTTCAGTTTGGCTTCTGCCCTCCATATTTCAAATGCCAGAATGAAGTTGCACAAATAAGAAGTGATTACGATCAAAAAGCAAAAACCACAGAGAGTTTGGTTCCGATAACTTTGGGTTCATGTGAAAACGTGAGAAACCAGCAGAGATTGATGAGGCTGCAGAGCAGATCAGAGTTCATGGGACGAGATGAGACACTGGCAGACCCTCCTGCCCCAGATATTGCTCCAGAGAGAGAGAGAGAGGTGTGTGTATGTGTGTGTGTGTTAACTGTAAATCTGGGTTGTGGGATGGGTGTGGTTTTGGGTTCTTTAGAGCAGTTTTTGATGAGCCAGCAGGTCCACCCTGTGTACTGGCAAAGGTGCTGATCTATAATCAGTTGCAGGAGCCTTTGAACAACTCAACATTTTATTTGCTTTCTTGCAGAGAGTTAGATGAGAGGAGTGATACCTTTCTCAAGCCTATACAGTAAATACAAGGAGGCAGCAAGTTAGCTTAGCTTAGCATAGAGACTGGAAACAGGGGGAAACAGCTAGGCTGGCTCTGTCCAAAGGTAACAGAATCTGCTACAAGCACCTCTAAAGCTCACTGATTAAGATGTAATAATTTGTTTGTTTAATATGAACAAAAACCGAAGTCTAAAAGTAACAATTTGCTGTTTTACAGGGGTACTTCGTTGCCAGATGCAGTAACTTCTTGAAATCTCCACTGGCAGCCTCACGGTGTCCACAAGAGTCACTCAAGACCTGTTTGAAAAGAAGTATATTACTGCCCTCTTTGGTTAAATGTTTCAGTCTGAAGTGTGCTCTGTTGCACCTGTTACTACACTCAGTGATGATGTCAGACACCTGGACTTCACTGCAGCAAGCACATCAGCAAAGACGAGATTTTCAGGAGGAATTAAGTTACTCTTGTCTCATTAGTGAGCTGGAGATGTAGGTGGCTAACTGTTTCCCCATTTCCAGTCTTTGTCCGAAGCTAAGCTAACCTGCTGCTAGGCTCAGCTACAAAATCATGGTAGACAGAGAGTGATATTGCTCTTCTCATCTAACGCTCCACTAGAAAGCAAATAAATCTATTTTCCTAAATGATGTTGAACTATTGCTTTAATTTTTCAGTAAAAAAAACAAAACTCCGCTGCACAAACAGTATATTCTGCACAAGAATGCAATGATAACTGCTGACACTGTTTTTCATTACAAAGTCAGCCTATGAACAAATTGCTGCAGGACAGGGAGGGATGGGTGGAGGCTGGCTGACTGTTCAGCCATCCATGAGACCCCACTTACCTACCCCGCCCCTCTTGTTTTTTCCTTCTTTTTCCCTGTCTTTCTGGTGGCACTTGGGCCTAACGAAGTCATTACAGAGCATAATATTTAGCAACAGCTTGCACATTTTATATTCTGAAATCAAACTTTCAACTTTGGCATCAGAACTGCACCCTGCCCACTCAACTAATTCCTCACAAAACTAACAAAAACTAACAAAGAAGTCGTTTTTGAAAGTAAATGTTATATTTCAGAGGGAATAATTACTGTTGCGTGATGTGAAACGAGTGAGGTTTTTGTTGTGAAACTTACAGCTTTCACTCAAGTGAATGGGCTCTGTGATTAATGCCAAGAAAGTGATCAACCCAATGAATCAGCAGTGTGAAAGTTTGTTTGGACAGAAGATTGATGTATGTGTGCTATGTAGTTATTTTTATGAGTAGTTTGACAGCATTTGTGGATGTGCTTGTGTGTTGCAGAAAGAGAGACACACACAAAGAGAGAGGGAAAAAGAGAAAGAAGGGGGGAGAATCTGGTCGCGATCTAAAGAATGAATCTGGGTCAGTGTTTTGTATGTTCAACATCTCAATTTTTTTCTCTCACACACCAACAAACATGAATACAACTACATTCCCTTCATGTTCCTTTTCCATCACCTTCTCTGCACTCCTCTCCTCCTCTCCCTAAGGCCTCAGTTTTTCGACAGGCAGAACTTGTCTCGGTCCAGCTATTTTGGCCTGTCCTGCTAACAAAATATCAAGTGACTGTAAACTCTGAGCAGCTCCTCACAACTTGTTTTGTCAGTTCTGAAAGTAAGGAAAAATAGAGCCTGCAAGAGCCTGAGGCAACTACAAGGTAAAATCACAAAAATGAATGCTGTACATTACAAAGCCACTGTGCACATTTAAAAAGCAAGCCCAACTCATAACTCACAATCAGAATGAAGAGATTAGTGCTTAATTATTAGTAGGTAAAACAAGGAGGAAACAGAAAATTAATCAATGAGCATTTTAGTAATCAATATATTGTGTCACTTTAATTTAATGTTATTTAATGTCATTAAAGACATGAGTGGTTACTCTGATGCTATTATTTGTTAGTTATCTGAGAAATATTCCTGTTTTATACTTTTATTCATAAATACAAATTTTCATGCTTGTATTGATTTTAATTTTTATTGACACAGAATCAACACAACAGTTAGCTGGTTCCTAATCTCTAATATGGGCATTCGCTGTTTCAACCTAATTCTAAGTTGTACAGACCATGACAATGTGCCATCTTGGTTACTGGGAACTTGTCCATCTGTCATTTTTTTGTCTGTTATTAATCTATTATAAATATTACCAATAAAGAAAATAATCATAGTTGCGCCCCTGAGTGAGACATTCCTCAGAGATGCATGGGAATTAGTCAAAAGTGCAAAAAAACGAATGCATCAAGTCTAACTGCAAAACACAGACCTGTGTTTGATCTAATGATGATTACAAACTTATGTCTTATTGAACTGAAAGGGGGGCGTTGATGAAGGACATGAGGAGCAGTATGAATCTTGTTACTAAGCAGCAGCGGTGATGTGATGTGATGTGTCACATGACCTTGTTGGGGCTGGATACACGCACGTTGTATATCCTGTGTATCCTGCAGCACAGTAAAGGCAGACAGACAGGAGAGTGCCTCCTCCCGCTGCGCACAATGATCCAACTCTGTCGACCCGGCTGCTGCTTTTGGACGACTCCAGACTGTCGCGGATTAAATAAAGACGTCAGTTCCTGAGAGAAGAACCGAAAAGACGACTGGTCTCCTTTTGCAGCGGGGGTGTTCTCCAGTTAAACATCGCAGGCTCTGCCAGTTCTGGTTTAAAAGGGGGTTTTTCCCCTCAGTGTTCAGCCACCAGCTCACCTGCAGACGTGAAACCATGCGCTCCCGGTCTGCGCTCCTCGGGTAAGTAAGATATTGCACAGTTAACATTTAATGTTTTTTTTCCTCTTTAATTTAGATCTTAAATATGGCCTTTCTGAGTGGCATGGATTGCAACATACAGATAAGGTTTTTTGTTTGTTTGTTTTGGGGTCTTTTTTTTTTTTTTTTTTTTTTACATGAGATTTGACTATATCTCTGTGTGACAGCATACCATAGGTATATTGTTATATATATATATATATATATATATATATATATATATATATATATATATATATATATATATAGTTTCAGATACAAAACTATGGCTTGTTACTCAGCCACACTGCTGGCTTAATGCCAATCCCCTAGGCCACTTAAGGAAATTTCCATCCGAGTCTAGTAAAGCCAGATCTTTGCCCTGTCTGTCATATTTGCAGCATTAAAAACAGGGGAAGTTAAAGGCTGCCAAATTCCAGTGCAGATAAAAAAATTCTTCAAGTTGAAATACTTTCCCTCAACTCCCATGCTTGCGATTATACGTCCATGATGCTGTTCTTAGGAATGAGGATATTTTTCATGCAGACAGTAAGAGGAGCCCAGACATCCGGTGTGAACACAACCACTTAGGCTCTGCAGAAATGTTGGGCCTAATACACTCCTTTTTTTTTGTAAGGTAGTTCACCTGATCTCTCCTCCTGCCCATCCACAGGTTTACCCCCCTCCTATTTCTCCTCTTCCTTCCCCCTGTTTTCTCCTCCTCCTCCCGCCCTCAGTGGATTCCCCAGCGTGTCCCTGTGGTGCTCCCTCAGAACACGGAGCCTCGGCCTGCCCCTCACTTCCTGTCTCCAGCCCGTCTGGATGTCACCTCCCCCTGTGACCCAGAGTGCCACAAAAGAGCCCCTCAACCAAGCTACTGGGACCTGCGGCGCTTCTTGGCCTATGAGACTCTCCACTCTGATGGTCAACTAACTGAGACCGCCATTGGGATCTATGGCTACAACCCCAATTCTAACACCAGTCCAGCCTACTCCTCAGGGTCGTCTGGGAAGGCTGAGCAGTCACATGTCAGGAGAAAGCGACAGATCTTTGGCCATGATGGGCGTTTCAGCATTGCTGGGCAGAACTTCCTGCTTAAATATCCATTCTCAGTGGCTGTCAAACTGTCTACTGGGTGCTCCGGTACACTGGTGGGGGACCGTCACGTTCTCACAGCTGCTCATTGTGTTCATGATGGTAAAAACTATGTGAAAGGAGCCCAGAAACTTCGGGTTGGCTTTTTAAAACCCAAGCAGCGAGACACACAGCCACCCTCCTTTTACCTTCGCTCCAACTTCACCAACCATGTTGAAGATGGCCCTGCTCCTTATGACCCACCAACCAACAACAAAATGAAGTTCCAGTGGATCAGAGCCAAGCGCACCCATGTTCCCAAAGGATGGATTAAAGGGAATGCCAATGACATTGGGATGGACTATGACTACGCTTTGCTTGAACTCAAGAAACCCCACAAACGCCGCCACATGAAGTTAGGAGTCAGCCCCCCAGCTCAGAGGCTGCCTGGTAAACGGGTCCACTTTTCAGGATTTGATAACGACCGTCCAGGCCAGCTGGTGTATCGGTTCTGTCGGGCCAGTGAAGAGACATCAGACCTGCTGTACCAGCACTGTGATGCTCAACCGGGAGCCAGTGGATCAGGAGTATATGCCCGGATGTGGGATGGTAGGCGACGGCGCTGGGAGCGGAAGGTGATAGGTGTATTTTCTGGGCATCAATGGGTGGAGCGACAAGGGGCGTCTCAGGAATTTAATGTAGCGGTCAGAATCACGCCGCTCAAATATGCTCAGATCTGCTACTGGATAAAAGGGAACTTTGTGGACTGCAGAGAGGGGTGAGGAAAAGGTGGAGACTGAGGATGGCACAGGGGTGTAACTACAGAACCACAGGCCCGCTACATCCTCACACATCTTTTTGGAACAACAGGGCTGCAAGAATACACACCTTTCACCCCACCACTTGTAGCACTGACATAACATCAGTATAAATATCAAAATATTGTTGGCTACCCCTTATTCTCAGATGCCAATATCAGTAAAGACCTGACAGACACAAATCCAGTAACAGCACTAAATTCTGTTAACAGGATGCATTAATTTCATTTATGCTTAGTTTTGCATCTTCACATTTCTAAAAAAGTGAAAATGTTTTATTTGTGTTAACTGGGGAAACATTTTAGTCAGGTGGTTTTGCAGAACAGAGGCAGGTTTTTCTGCTTCTTGGAAGAGTCATCTGGATAACAAAGTTATCTGCAAGCTTCTCCCATCTGGAACATGGACTGATGTAATAAGATGTTTTGGAATAAAACCTAAGCAGCAGAACTGGGAAAGCTGTTTCTCTATGCATCATAGCCCCTTTTCTTGAGCTAACACTAAAGATTGCACTGTTAAAACTTTTTTCTACTGAAAATCATTTTTGTTGATGAATGTACAAGTCAGCTACCAAAGGTGCCAACTGTTTGTCTCTAAACTATCATGTATCTCCTCTCAGTGGACACACTAGTTATCTACAAGCATAGTGTACTCTGCAGCTAAATTAACTGAAGAAAGTTTTGGAAGAACATTCAACTTGTCACACAGATGTTTAACAACTGCGGATGACCTGATATATGAAGTTGATTTTGTTGAATGTTCTACTTGCTTATGCTTAGCTCCCTCTGGTGGCAAAGATGAAACATTGCAGGTGTCCACAATGAACATTATTAGCCTAGGTCTACATAAGCACTTTTTATCTTCTCTTCACATTTGTGACATTGCATTACGTGTGTTTCTGAAACTGAAGACTATGGCAAATTTTATGAAATATATGCTTTGAAATATGCAAGTGTGTCACACATTTCTTCTCAGTCTGCTTATAAAACATATTTTATACAAAGGAATACAAAAACTCTTGATTTAACCACCATTTGTTTTATTTCAGATGTCAAAAAGCATTTTCAGAAATGCTGTGGGGAAACTGAACACTGTAAAAAGCCGAAATATGAGGACCAGCTCCTATGACTTCTCCAGCTCCAACACGCTCAACCAGGAGTCTGAATCCTGGGATATGGCACATAAAAAAAACAAACTCTGCGACTCAATTTGACAATTTTTATAGCAAAGAGGGCAACGATTGACATGTCAGTTTTAATTTCCCCTATCTCCAAATGTCATGAAGGCCAGTGGACGATCAAGTACATTTCACTGCCATGTGGTCAGGAGGTGATGAATTTACTATTTTATCAAATCTCACTCCTCAATTCTCTTCTCCAGCTGTGATCTTATGGGTTTCACCAAACCAAAACAAGGCAGGCAGAGTGTGTGTTATTTAAGCAATGACTTAACATTCAAGTAAGACCTGACATAGAAGCAGAATTTGAAGCAAACTTTAAATTGTATCCTTTCTGTATTATTGAGATGAGGGCAAGCTTAAGATGACAAAGGAATACACCCATTCAAAATTGATGTTTCAGTGCTCAATTGGAGGCTATTGCTACCAGAATTACAAAAACATGCCAATTCAAGTCGACAGCACCGTTCAGCTGCAAAATTTGCTACATTCAAGTGGAACATGATCAAAAAAGAAAACAAGCACCAAAAAGCAGATTTAAGGGCTGAGTTTGCAGACAAAGCAGAGTAATGGGCACATGAATGACATTTGAGTTTAATCAAAGAGTTGTCACACTTCTGTGATACAGATGTGAACACTGGTTCACCTCAAAAGTAACTTCCTCCACCTCATTTACACTAATCCTGAAACTTGGCTGAAGCATTCAATGTAAAAATTCACAACAGCACAGGAAATACTGATTTCCAGATTTCCTTTTCACACTTTACACCCTGATAAAAAGGCTCTTCTGCTCAAGTTGTATTGATTTCTATCTGAATACTGGACAGCTAATGGGCCCCAACACTAACATTTAATACTGCCCGAAGTTATGCACTGTCTGCAGATTAGAACCAGCGAAGGAGTTCGGGCTCAAAAATAGGAACCCACATGAGAGTGAAAGGATGTTCACCAAGTGTGACTGAAGAGAAAGGCAACATCATGCAAGGCAACCTGTTTGTAACACCGTTCTGGTAACTGAAAATACATGAACTGGTAATGAGGTGACACATACAGTCTTTCCCCTCCAGCTGTCTTCACTCTTTGATTTTGCATTCATCCCCAATGGAAATGTCACTATTAAACAGCCTCTGCTGTCAAATCCATATGAGAGAGTGATGACAATGACATGTTTGTAGTCAAAGGAAGGTTAGGTCCGGGGACGGAACCAACAGACAACTTTATTATTAGCCATATTTGTTCTGTTATCTGCATCCTGTCCACAATGAGATGAACACGATGTAATATGGCCCTCACTCCCAGTATGGTTTAAGCATTCAGGCACCAAAAGTCAACAAAAATAAGTGTCTGGATGGCTTTTAAGAACTCAAATGAGTTACACGCTATATCATAGCAAAAAGATTTCAGCATGTCAAAGTGTGGCCAGACATCAGTAAGAGTTTTGACCTGGTTACAGCAGCAGCCTTTCAAACTTTGCACTTTTTAGGTAACTAGAACCAGAGCAGGCACGGCTAAAGAACACGGCAATAGTATCTGAATCTCTTCTCACTTGTCGTCAGCCCCTCATGAAAGTTAACAAAGCCTGGTGCTGTAACTGCCCCTCAAGATAGCCAATGATGTGAAACAAGCAGATACTGATAGTTAAAGGTAAGAGACAAAAATGAGGAAGAATACAGCATTCTCTGCAGAGGCAGTGGATGGACAGGATTACCTAAGGTCTTTTACATACAGACTGATCTCAAGTCAGTCAAAGTTTTATGTATGCATTTAGGCAAATTCATTTTACTCCATTCTGGTAAGGAGTTGGATAAGAGAATCGATACCTCATGTCTTTACAGTAAAGACAAAGCTACAACTAGCAGTCAGTGAATTTTGTTTCTTCTGTACAAAAAAAAGCAAGTTTAATATTTACTGTACAGACATGAGTGGTATTGATCTTTGCATTATCTGTCTGAAAGAAAAGAAGGGCATTTTCCAAAATTTTGACTATTCCTTAAAGATCAGTGACAAACAATCAGCATTAATTGCCGCAGCAATGCTACCCCAAACAGCAACTGGTTCCAGATTTAAGACTTGGGGGGCCTCAAGGTTGAAGCAGAATATGGGCCAATCAGGATTCAGAATCTCGACTCAATTCCTTCCACTGCTCTGAATTGCTCATCTGGTTTAACTGACCATCAGAGGCCAAGTCCGCTCTGTGATTGGCCATCTGCACTTAAAATATCTTTGGTGAGAGTCACCTCCTGGCATTTCCCAACTTCCCTGACGCCTAGCAACAACATAACACAACATGCTAATGTTGTCAGTGTGGTAATGCCCGGCGTAACTCGAAATAGTATACAAAATAAAAATATTCTTTTAAATAGGTATATATATAAACATTGCATTAAAAATAGAACCGTATCAAAACACAATTATGAGTTCACAGTCTGTCCCTTAACTTCCAAGCGTGAGCGTTAAACAACCCTCAAGTCTTCCGTTTTACCAGACGCCCACCCATCTCCCCTCCAAATCCAGAGTTCGTAGGTGAGGTCTCACTGTGCAGAGCCTTTACTGCGATTTGAGCCCCAAACTGTTGGAGGACAGAGGGTAGGAGTAAGCTTTGCCCAGCACAATGCGGTCTCGCAGCAGTTTAAAAAGGACATAGTAGTTGCAGAAGAGAATAAGGCCCAGAGACAAAGTGTGGTTCCAGCGCTCAGAGCGCAGCAGAGAGTATAACTGGTACAAGACCACACTCGACTCGATCCAGATCAGCAGGTTCAGGATCCGCAATGGCTTGTGAAACAGGAACTGGAGGACCAACAGACAGGGAGAAAAAAATATAGGGTCATACAAAGATCTGATATACAGGGGGTGGACACATAAAATAAAAAGAACTCTTGTACTATGTAATACAATACAGGATTATTCAATAATATTCTGATTATACAGTCAGCCCCTGTATCCAGTCTGTGCGACACAAATGGTAGATTAAGCTACAGAGGCAGAGCTAATGCTGACGCAATCAGCACAGACCTGTTGACATTATTCAAGTTGATCATTACCTAATTTGAAAAAAAAAAAAAAAACTTCAACACCAGAACTATATATCATCTCTCTGACAACTGAGCAAACTCCATCTGTTTACAAAAACCATGAGATGCAGCTGCAAGAAAAACTCCAGTGAGAGGACCTTGTTTTAAGATTATTTTGGGCATTTTAAATATTTACTGTAGACAGTAGAGAAATAAGAGGAAACTCAGGAGAGAGAAGCAAACTGGGGGGATTATAAATAATAAGAATGTTAGGGTAATGTTAATGTTAATAATAAAAATGTTTTTTTTCTAATTTCAAAATAAGCACTGTAATAAATACACAACAGACAGCTATTGAAGAATGTCCATCTTAATTTTAGAAAAATGGCAAAAAGTGTAGCTTAAGTTCTCATTTTCTTCTTTTTTGTTAACTCTAACCATTTTATCATAAACAATTGCAAAACATCTCTTTCTTTCCTGCTTATATCCCACTCCCACATTTCCCCCACTTATTTCTCTGACTATTTTTCTCCTCTTGTCTCATCTCTCCCCTGACCCCAATTAGTCTGTGAGTGTCCTGGGCCAATAAAAAAGCTGCACTGGTTAAAATAGAAATGCTGTGTGAAAATTTAATAATTCTCAATAATTTATAGGTTATATGTTCAGGACTGGATAGGAAGGTCTCTGGGTCCTCACCCAGATGGAGGATTTATACTTGACGAGGCCTTCCTACTGCCTCTACTAACATCAGAAACTTGTAGAACCAAAAACAGAAAGCTCAAGATGACCAATAGATCTACAGTTCTTGCAGTCCCCTTAGTATCTCCATAACTACCATACGTGTGGTTACATTTTTGAGAGATCATATAAAGCTCTAATGCTGCACACGTCAGCTGTGGTGTAACGTCACAGCCTACACATGTACATATGATAGGTACGGCAAACCCTTAATACAGGTTTGCCGTACCTATCATAGTACAGAAGTATAGATCCACCTGAACTCATTACTTAAGCTGTGGCTGTGTGACAGAAGTGTAATTTCTGCTGATGTTAGCAGGGATGATCTTTACTCCAGGTGAGGTCGAACAAACTCTACAGATGTGCAGTTTGTGCTATCGTTGTATTATTGTAAAGGTGTCCTTATTATTTTGTCCACCCTCAAGTGAAGTTACACAAATTGTCACTATGACACAAAGGTACAGATACTCACATAAAACCTTGCATGGGAAACATCAGAGGGCAGAGCGACATTATAGGGTCCAACTGCCTTATACAGACATCGACTGTGTCGTACCAACACCCCCTGAGGCCAAATAGTGCTTTCTGACCACCTGCAAACCATATCAACACCACAGTTATACGCAAATCCTTAACAGAGTCATTTTAAGCCTCTGGCAGTGTACAAATGTGTGCACAAAGGATCACTCACACATGCTGAGGTGCGTTGCTGTACGAGCCATGCTCCAGTTTCTGCCAGCGGCCCAGGTGAGCTGCCGAGCGATGAAGCAGGTCGCAGTAGCTTGGGGGCAGCAGCTGACTCATCAGCATTACAAATGCATTGATCCACACCATGATCAGATGCTCACATGACCAACGCATGTCATAGTACTGGGTGCTCTATGGAAATAAAGTATCAGAGATAAATTCACCTAAAATTCAGCAACTTGAGAGATACTGAAGGAATAGTGGAGCATGAAAACACAATAAAATCTTAAAGAGAAAAAAGACACAGATACCAACCTTGACAAAGCAGAGAGGCAGGAAGGCTACATAGTAAGCGCTGAATAGCGAGTTGAACAGCACTTCCTTGATTCGACGGTTGAAGTCACTCTTGAGCTCCTCCACCTCGGCTCGAATCAACTCCGGCGTGTGTGTGTGTGTGTGTGGCGGGCAGGTGTGAGTGGGCATGTGCGGGGGGCTGGAAAACTGCTCTCTGAGGTTTTCTCGTAACAAGAAGAGAAAGTCACGTGGTCTAAAGAACGGGGTCTCTGTTAGGTCAGTCTGCTGGTGGTCGGCCGGGTAATCGCAGTCAGCCGTTGCCGTTTGGCTTTTCCCTCCCTCCTGATGGAAACAGCAGAGCGGGACGTACACACCAAATCTAGCATGGAGGGAGGGCGGTGAGTGAACGAGGACAAAAGAACAGAGCAGCGAGTTTTAGTTTTAAATGATGGGAGGATGAAAAAGTGATACGATGTGAAAATATAAACAATGCATATTTAAAATGATGAGGCACATTAAGGGAGGGTGGGTCCACAAGTAAGTTTGGTTTTTGCAGCAAGTGATATCATGGTTTGTGTAAGAAAGTACCATTTTGCATCTCATTCACTCCTCGACCTTTACGACAGGTACACTTATTCAACAAAGATACTGCAACCTGATATGACAACTGTGACAATCAGAGAACTGTGGTTCCTGTGGTTCCTGTAAATTTGACACATAGGGTGGCAAAATAGATTTCAACCAGACACCACCTTGGCTCCAACCGCACCAATGTGAGTGTGTGTGCGGGTGTCACTATGCTTACACCAATATGCTTACACACTTTTGCATGTCAGGATGTGGAGTGGTGTCCGGTAAATCTGCATTCACACCCACTGCTCAAAGTGAAGTGTGCAGAGGTGAGACATTAAGTGGGGTTTCAACTTTTCTTTAAAGTTCTAGTTTTGTGCGACACTATAAATGCCTCTGAGAGAGAATGTGCAGCATAATCCCTGTTTGTATGACTCACTGCATCTTGCCATCTCTATGATGGCAGACCTTTTGCCTCACCTTAAAGTGCGGCCACTTAGAACAGTTATGAGCACATTTGCTTCGAGACATGATCAGATGACAGCATAAGCATATCCTATCCTGAGGGTTGGGGTTTTGGGAGTTGTGGGGCAGGGGTCAGAGACTCACGGGTATCCCAGGAAGAGGAGGTTGAGCACAGAGTGGTTCTTGCAGAGGTTGACCAGTGTCCAGCACAGTACCCAGCCACACATGGTCAGCAGGCAGAGCCGAGCTGCAATAAGAACCACATAGCGGAGCAGTGATCCACCGCTGCTCTGAGACACCTGGACGAGACAGATGACAGAATAAGTGACAGATATCAGAGACTGTGGCACCAATGCTGCCATCATCAGGGGTTCAGCTCCCACAGGGGAACCATGTGTACTAAAATGTGATTTTATACACAGGTATGTGTGTTTACCTCTGAAACTATAGTCCAAACTAGCCTCCTGGCCAACATGACTGTGATGAAGATAGCCAGGTGGTAGTCCATTAGATGAAAGTTCTGCAGGAGCAATGCACAGAGAAGAAAAAGGCTAGCATTAGTTTTCCATTAAGACATTTTTGAATTGTATCATTTCACCACAATATTTGATCAGTGTTTATCGGACAACATATACAGTACATTACACAACATGTGAAGCAAACATAAGAACAAGAACACCACAGCCAGACAATTAGACAAACAGCAATAAATAAAAATATACATAATTACAAATAAAAATAAAACTGTGGTTAAAACAAGAAGAGAGGATTAAAACAAATACATCTAAACTAAATGAGCAGCTAAATAGGTAAATAAATAAATATGAAAATTAAGATACAAGTCCAGTTCATCTGCGCCCACATTTTAAAGAAGAATAAAAATGCCAGGCAGCATTTTTTTTTCTAACACAATCTTACTTTATAAACAAAATTTTTGTGCCAAATGTCAAGTCAGCAACTCATAGATAAAACTTGTTTTTTGCATCTGGTTCACATTTAAGGTAGTTTATTTCAGATAGGTTAGGACACAAGGGGAAAAAGTCAGTGTTTTAGACTTTTACATAAAAAACTAATCTGTTTTAAACAAGAGATCCATCATCAAAGCTTGTCACTTTTGCCAAAAAATAAATCAAGGTAAGGTTCTTCAGTTTTGTTTTTTACCTTTTTCTTTATAGACTTTCTTTTTTGTTTAAGCCGGATTCAGCCCCCACCCCACGAAGTTTAGAGTTGTGTTTCCCATTGCTCAAAGACACTTTCAATGGTAGTTTATAGCAAATAGGGGCTCCACCACAGCGCTGTTTCCAATAATGGAAAGTAAAGAGAAAAATGAAACTGAAGAAAAAATAGACTGCTGATTACTCAACAGTAACCCAAATTTAAAAAGGCACAGAAAGTTCATACTGTAGATGGAATTGATGTAATCTGTTTTCAACCAGTTTTTGATTTCTAAAATATTTATAAATTTAAAAAATGTATTAACCAAGAACAAAAATAATGAGGTCTGTTTTTAGATATCAAGTGAACAGGTTTTGGGTTAGTGTGATAATTAAGTCTGGAGTTTTCATTTTTAAAGGTAATAAGGAAAAAGCAATGATTTCATGTTGCCAGAAACATCAGAGCTGTGCGTTAAGTGTGTGTTCTTACAAGCGAGGTAGAGGCAGCAGGGTGGCTGTATGGATACCACCACACCGTCCTGTAGATGTTGATGTACTGGACAAACAAGGCCACCAGCAAATAAAGGAAGAGCAGGAACTCAAACAGCAGGCTGCTGTCTAATGGCAGTTCAGGGATCCTCGAGTGTCGGACCGGCTCCGGTGTAATGAGGGCTGAGAGAGGCGGGGCTGATAGACCCACCGAATTACTGCTCCTGAAAGCAGACACACAAACCAAAAATACACACACTTAGACAGATACATCCAGGTTACAAATGTTTGCGTCGCATCACACCTACTGCAAGTTGTGTGGAAAAAAATTCTATGAGGTTCAGCATTAATCTGTTTTTTGGAGCAAATATCAGCTCAAATCAAATCAAGTCAATATATCTTTATTAGGGTATCCAGCTGTAAGAGGATTAGAGCTAATTATTGGTCATTTAAACAGACTGTTACAGTATTTTTTTTTTACAGATTGTGTTTCTTCATTTGCACAAAATATATCTCCACATTGTTTTATGTAGGGCAAACTTGTATATCACAGAAATGAAATAATCCTGGTTCAAGATTTGCATTAATTCATTCAAATTTCATATGGTAAATTAACATTCACAAAGAACTGTAACTACTTCAACTTGTGCAAACATTGCACCTCCATGAGGTTGGCAACCCATGTGATCAGGGCATGAATAAAACTATTTCAATTTGTGTATGCATACAAAAATGTTTGTGTACATTTGTGCAAACAATCTGTGTTTCATAATTTCTCAAGTTAGCACAATTTATCTTAACATGTATTGCTCATTACTCGAGCTGGGCACAAATGCACAGATGTTTGCTCTGCTTGTACAAATGTGTGCAAATGAAAAAGTCATCATTTTGGAGTCGTTTTGATGTGAATAGGTTGCTGAAGCCAATGCTTAAAAATTTAATGTTTAATTTCTCAAAAACTGTGCGGGCATACTTTTAATTTTTCTGCACAAACAAATCATATATATCCTATATATAATATATATAATATCCCAATAATATGCCTACTTCAGAGAGGTACAGTTTAAACTTAGACTTAAGTGGTGCAATTTCAAACTATACGCTTACCTTGTTAGTCTTATTATATATGAATTTTCAGAAAAGTCTCAAGTGTCAAAAGCTCCTGTTATATTAACATGTTTATAGTATCTATTTCTATTTATATAAATACATAAACATAGTTGAAGCAGTTTTCTCTGTTGAGGCATTTCATTCTTCGACATTTATTATGACAGCTCTAAAGGCCACCAGAGCCCCTCAAGTGTCAAAAGCTCCTGTTATATTAACACACATAACCCTATCTGGGGTCATTTTAAACTATTTGTCGGTGCATAACAGCACCATTGCTGAAAAAAACCCTGGGAGAAACACTGAAAATGTTTTTTTTTTTTTTTTTTTTTTAAGATGTGGTTTAGAGGAGATGGGTCTTTAGAATTAGGGTTGTGCCTGAAAATTATTTCCATTATCAATTCATCTCCAGATTATTTTTTAAATTTCAGTCCACCCACTCACTTGGAATTGATTACTATGTGATTTTATTTTTTGTCCAACAACCAGAGAATGGTGAGTGAAACAATTAATAAATTGTCTAAATATCCCAGATTTTTTTTTTGATCAACCAATCAAACTAATCATCTAACTTTCTCACCTCTACTTAAAGCTACCAACAGTTAAGTGTATGATCTAATATAAGCTAAATCAAAATTAAAGCTGGGGATAAATTGTGCAATTTCATTAATTTTTGTACATTGTTTTAACTCACACTGCACATTTTAATCAGCATTTTGACCACGGTCACAACCTGCGACTTTTATTCACAGTGCATGGATCAATTGACTGGCCACTACATGAAACTCCCACTGAACGTAAGCACTGACCTCGGTTGGTTTTATCTACTGATAATTCCTTTAATGTATCAAAGATGGCTATGTCAAAACAGAGAAAGGCAGCACTACTTTGTGCAAAGCTCCCATGAACAGAAAGTCATAAGGAAACAGAAAGTATGACAAGTAGCTGGAAGATGCAGACAACATGGTGTCTGTTCAGTTTTATATCACAACAGCCTTAAAGCATGTAAAATACTACTCCATCAATATCAAAACAATCAGACCAGTTTATGTCATATCTTTTGACATCAGGGAAATCAGACCATGGGCTGCTGAAATCTGACCTACCAGGAATCCATCTGATTGTACCAGAGCTAGATCAATGATCGTTCAGGTGATTAGTCAGGGATCATGACCCCTGAACTGTATGTCAAATGACAAATTTGAAATTTGAAATTAGGCATAATTAAAAAATTAGTGTGAGGCAACCAATTGGGCTGAATCCATGCAGAGTTGAACAGGCTTCAAAGATAAGACTTCTAACTGGCACACAAAATTTAAAGGCAAATAAATGATCAATGTAGGCTGGCAATTTTTACCCACTCTTCTGGCAGATCACTTGTACTACAGATCACTTACTTACTTACATACTTTTAGGCTGTCTTGCAGGCACAGCATGTTTAAGGGCCATCCCAAAGGCTTCAGCTTGTATTTATTGAAGTAGTTCATGGTAGATTTTGAGGTCTGCTTTGGGTTTTGTCTTTTGCATTTGCATCCATAATTTGCTAATAATTAGTGGAATCCGTTTCCTTTCATTTTATCTGGGCATTGCTTCCTGTGCCACTGACTGCCACACAGACCCAGCACAGAATATTTCCACCATAGTGTTTCTCAATAATTATCTAAACTGTGGCAGGCGTTACAGTCTAATTTGTCCCACCGCCGTTTCGTAATGAATTGAAAATATATGTGTATATGTGTGTGTGCATACCTGTTCCTGAGGCCTGTACCATTGCCGAGGTTGCCTCCAACCAGAGTCTGCAGGGACGGCAGAGCAGAGCGACTTAGCTGCTGTCTGCTGGGGCCCCTGCGACCTCCTGGCATCGTCGCCAGTTACCGTGGCAACCACGGATGCCGCCCACCAACCAACAGCCGCTGGGACTCCTCCCCTTCCCCTCAATGAGCCACCATGTACAAACAGGCCACTGTGAAGGAAACCGACAAAGATGTGAGTTACAACAAGAAAAGTAAACAGACGATTTAAAAAACAAAACAAAAGAAAACCCTTAAATAAACACACCTGAGGCCTAATCAACATTTACAATACCACAGCACAGCACCCTGGAGCCAAATTAAGTACAGTTGAGTATATATGCGTCTGTAATGAGTAAACAAAAGTAAAATAGGGCTGCAACGGACAATTATTTTCAGTATCAATTTGTCTGTCCACTTTCTAAATTAATTGTTCAGTAAAATGTCCAAAATGATTGAAGTTTTCTTTAGATTAAACATCTGCTGAAATACCATACAAATTCTACCTTCACTGTCGTTGTTTTAAGATAAAGCCAAACATCTTTACCACTGAACTAAAAATAGCTAACAAAGTTGGAGGAGTGCCCCTAAAAAAAGCAACACCTGTGAATAATCTCGCTAGGTCTGATGGGTTTGGTGTTAAATCTGTTTGTTTTTCTCAGCATGAAAATCTGTTTGAAACACTTTGAAACATACAAATACATTCATGCTCATTCATTCACAGAGGTTGGAAGGAGCGAAGAGCAAAAACCCCACAGCATATGTCTGTTTGGCACGGCTTTGTCCTTTCCTCATCAAACCTACTTCGGGTTAAAGACGTGCCATGTTATCATGACATGACCAGTGTCATCTCCACATGTCAGCCCTCAGAGACCTGCCAGGGTTTCCCCTGGGAAATTATCCAGCAGGTGTGGTGATGCACCCACGGCATATCTTGTCTTATGACCAAATTATTTAGAAGATGATGGCCCAAGAATAACAGACAGACTCATTAAGGCATTTGTTGTGTGAAATAGCCTCTGCTCTTTTTTCTGAATGTTGATGTTTCATTTTGTAAAAGTGGATTAATTTGTGATATTAGCAGAGATTTAACATATAGCAATAAATACTTGTTCTTAGCCATCTATGACAGTGGACTGCATTTCTTTGGGTTGGACTGTTGGTCGGACAACCATTGTTAAAATGGTTACAGAATGGTATCAGCTTAATGATAATTATAATGGGATGGGGTGATTTTGTAGTGCTGTTGAACTCTTTAACGGTGTTTCTAACATTTAACCTAAATGATATAAATGGGGTAGAGAAACACACCTCTCTGTATAAGAAACCACAGCTCCGTCACAAACAATATATATACAGCGGAATTAACACCTCCTTGAAACAGAAACTAACCATCATGAGGGTAGGCTTTATTCCTGGACTGCATTAGTTTTAACTAGGTAGGTAGGTTTACCTAATAAACTAGCAACTGAGGGTACATAAACTGTCTCAAAGTAATTAACCATCCCCTGGATGATGCACTTCATAGAAATATTTCTGCTACCAGATCAGAGAACCATCCCGAAGCCTTCCCGGTGGCATCACTCCTGGCTACTGTCAAACCACAGCTTAACAACGCAAACAGAGCCATCACCAAATTACACCTGCCCAGAGTATCAGACCTGTTCATAAATGCAGTCTGCCTGCTTAACCTCGCATTGGGAAACAATCTCCTGGAGGTGTTTGCAAAGGCAATAACAAATTTTAATTGTGTGTCCACACGAAATGACTGACAAGGAGTATGCCGTCACTTGTTCATTCTACATAATTCAGGTGCATCAGTGCTAGAGTTGTGAGCATATACTTTACACTGAGTATCCTCACTCTGTTCATTGAGACTGGTAAATACTGACACTGACACCCTGCTATCTGAGGAGAATACCTGAAACTCTTCTTGACCCTCTGACTCCAGGTACAAATGTTGCAGTACCTGTATAATTTAGAAATGCTGATAACAGGCCTTTGCCACAGCACACATTTTAACTTGTCACATCAGGAAAGGTATATGTGTAACTAATAACATTGTTAGTGTCTCCTCTCCATTTTGGGTATGTCAGTGAGCCAGCAAGAACAATTCCCTTCAAAACTGAATGGAATGCAGCCATTAATTATGTTGTTATTAATTACAGCCCGCCCCCTCCTGCTACGACACGTCAAATCATCTTGTTGTCGCAAAGGCCAATTAACTCTAAATTTGTGTCACCCTGAAAACCACTTCCACACCCACAGGGATGTAAAAACTAATCATCCAGATGTAGAAGGATATGAATACATTATTGCAAAAGATGATGACCTGCTTTGTGATTATTTGTCAGCACTTTTATATCACTTTTGTGTTTTCTCTCATGTCAGTGCACTGTGTAGTCCTACAAAACTGTGAATAATTTGGCTGGACTGTTTGATTCAAAGTTTTCAAGTTTACATTTTATATTTTAGGCTGCAACTAACAATTATTGTCATTAACAAGTATTTTTTCAGAGATTCAGCAATGAATGGTTAAGTCTTTCAAATGTATAATGATGCTAAATGTCACATCATAAATTCCTGGTGTCACACATTGAAATGTCTTATTTTGTCCAAACAACAGTACAAAACCTAAAGATATTCAATTACCAATTATATAAAAACACAAAAAGCAGCAAATCCCCATATTTATTCCCATATTTATTCCTGATATATTCCGTAACAAAATTGTTGTTGATTCCTTTTTGAAGAATTGACAATGGATTAATGAACTAACCATTTCAGCCCTATTGTGTTCAAAGGAGTATAGAGATATAACAAACATTTACTAGACTAGTTGATCAACAAAAAATTAATCTGCAACTATTCTGATCATCAATTTATTGTTCAAGTCAACAATAATGATCAATATTCTCTTCTAATCTAAAAATTCCAAACATTTTATCACTGCAAAGCAGTTTGAATTTCTGCTGTGAAATAAAACTTGACTTGATGTTCTAGAAAAAATTTGAGCTGCAATGATTAGGCGGCAAAATAATCTGCGACTATTTTGATAATCAAATAATTGCTTTAGTCATGTAAATATAGTTTTTTAATTTATATTTATAGCTTCTCAAATATAAGGATTTGATCATGTTTTTTGTCTAACATGATACTGAAGTTTTTTTTTTGTTTTTTTTTTAATGGCAGATTAATCAATAATGAAAGTGAAAATAACTTTTAGTAACATAAACTACTAATTGATTAATTGAGAAAATAATCTGGAGTTAACCTGAAATGAAAGTACTTGCTAATAGTTTCACCCGCAAAGTCTCAAATGAGCCTAGGTAGGTGTGACTGGACTCCATGTTCATCAACTTCATAAACTACTGTATAATTTTTTTCTTATCACAATTCCTCGGTGGGTTAAAAAAAAAAAAAAAAAAAAAAAAGTAGTCCCGCCCCACTTCATCAGCTAACGACAAGCTCCTAAAATGATACACCAACCGGAGCCAGATATCATCCTACCTTAATGTGTCCTTCATTCTGCTGTGGCTTATTAAACACGATGAAGATAACACAGGCCACTCTACAGGCAGTTTGTACGGTGATATTGAAAAATATATTAAATGTGAATGTTCAACAGGAAACAGCCGTTCAAACACACACACACGGGACCAACATTAAAGCTGAAAGTCAAAAGTGAAAACAGGAACTGTGAGCTAGAGAAATTAACTACAACGGAGGAATTTCATGGCGGCATTTGTAATTTTGTGGAAGTGCAACACGTTTCTGTTTTTCTCTCCTTAAAAAAACTCAAACTTTTCCAATTGAAACTGTGAAAAAAGTGACCGAGAAGCGTGAGAAAGGCGTTTTAAACTGAAGCCGTGGAGAAATGATGTGTTTGTTGTGACTGTGCAGACTTCTCCTTAGGGAAACACTTTGTTGGGTTAGGTTTTTTTTTTTTTTGCAGACTTGCTAAGACGTGCAGCAAAGCTCATGACATCAGGTAGCGCTGTCATTTTGTACACGGCGGAAACTTGGAAACATACTTTAACAGAGACTAAATGTAAGCTTGTAGCTGGCTCGTAGCTCTCAGAAACAAACCCAGACAGTTCTAAACTATTTAAATCTGCTTAAAGCCGCTGGTACTCACACGACATCGATAACACACGGAGGAGTGAGCTGGACCAGGATGCATCAGTCAGTTGTGATATGAGTCCGCACAGCGCCGAGCATTTCTCCGCCTCACAGCTTCAGTATCCCCGGCCTCACTGGTGTGGCGATGCGCTACGACGGCACCGGCGATGCTGGAGGGTGGCGTTGCCCCGGGCCGAAAGCATAAAACGGGTTTAAAAGTTACCACCCGGGCTGGAGGAGCAACAGTGTCAACGCGTTGCACAGAGACCGACGTGGCAAACCTGCACCTCCTCTCCGAGAAACGTCATCAATGCGCGACTTAAACGAGACTGCACAGTCGCAGTTTGACAAAACAAACGGCTGATCTGGAGTCAGTGCTGCTGTCACCAACTTTGATCGCTGATTTTATTATTGATTATATTAACTGTTAACAACATCTAATATTGATCATATTCATCTGTTTTATCAAATATTTTATTATTAATTATATGAATTATTAATTGCTTTATTAACGATTATATTCGTGACTTTTATCAATTATTTTTTATTATTTATTATAGTTATTAACCACCTTTGATTTATCTGTGATTTTATTATTGATAACATTCATTATTAATAATTGTATTATTGTTCACTTAATTACTTTATTAATGGTCATGTATATAAATAATTATATTAAGTGCTAAAAACTTTTATCAGTGATTGGTGACTGATCAGTGAGGTGGAATTTTAATAAGTACATAGACAATTTGACAAATTGATAACTGTCCCAGGCCTCAAAACAAATGGCCCAGTTCTCTATATATCAGAGGGTTGTACTGTTTATTAAACTTTATTAAGAACAATTATCACCCAACTAGCAACTTGTACAACTTACTAAAAAACATTTTGGGAATTTATGTATCAAAACTTTTCTTTTAAGGTTGGTGGCATAAAATGGAAAAATGAAGTCACCATTTAGTGCATAAAAAAAAAAAAAGTTTGACATTAGGCCTTGGCTTAAAATCTCAAAAAATATTTCGATTATATCGATTACTTTGTTCTGCTTTTTGTTCTCTATATTATAAAGTGTCTAGCAACTAATAGCACATGATAATTAGTTATAACAGTGTTTGAAAAAATTTAAAACTATTATCAAAGTCAAAGTTCAGATAGCAAGACGAATGACAATAGTTTTGTTATACCGAAAAGGTAAAAAATGTATTTTTCAACTTTATTAATAAACAAAAGCACAAACGGACTGTACACTTTAAAAACAGAACTTTAAAAGAAATTTTAAAATTTAAAAAGAAAAGTTAGAACTTCTTTGGGTCTGTAACATTGTCTTCACTTCAATTCCTCCAATCACCACCATGTAAAATACTCTACATGCAGTTTTCAGTGTAAGTACTTCATTCATATTATGTACAAACCACTATCATTATCATTATCTGGACACCTGATAATGGCACACACATTTTCCTTCAAAACATTAGTAAAACAAATGCATTACAGACACTTCAAGACATATAGGAGATATGAAAAATGACCATATACTCGAAAATGATAAAAACTAAGTTCAGCATTCACAATAATCTATTCATATTTATGTGGGTTTAAATAGCTCCATTGTAACAAGACTAATTTGTTTACTGGCCCTGAGAGTCATTGGTGATTGCTTTATGGCTGTATTGATGGCAGAATGAACTGTGTTACTGCCAAAAAATAGAGTTTCGAATAGGAGAAACATCAATTCTAAAGCAGCATACACAAATAGTCTAATTGGAGGCTTTTAGACCTAATTGCCTCAGAATATTTTCATTATACTGATGAGCCAGCAGAGGGGGACATTGTCCTAAAAACCTTTTCAGTTGCCCCAGTAAAGACCTGCTGGGTTTTTCAAAAATCAATATACCTTAAAAAAAACTATCTGCTACCAATAAGTTTCTTTACTAGCACAAAACCTGTACACTCTGAGGAGCATTATTCCAAATATCTGCATCTCACATTATAGGAGTCCCACTGGCAGCCTTTCACTTATCAAAGGGTAATAAAAAGAGTTGGTACATGATTCATTCCAATGCATAAAAATCATGGCATTTAAAAATTTACCAGTAGCCAGACAACAAGCCTCCCAGTTCTAGTGAGGTGTGCATTTTTCTTTGAAACAGGTCACAGGGCATTTCTCAGCTGGAGGATTCAGATGACGATGCTGGTGCCACTGCGAGAACTCTTGTCCTGAGAGAGACACACTTACTTTAGATTCACGTCACTGGCATTGGCATAACTCAGATTTTTATTTTTTTTTTAATGGCTGTTTGAGTATGTATGCATTTGCCTTGATATAAGTGCATTAGTGTAGTTGCAAGAGCAACTAAAGCAGTGAGTGTCTTACAGTATAGCGTTTCTGTCCAGGTTCGTACTCGATGTAGCTGGGAGGCTGATCAACCCAGCCTCCACCTGCTCTTCTCCCTCCTCCTCCCCCTCCTCCTCTCCTGCTGCTGCCTTCATCAACCGAGCTCCAGGAGCCCCTTCTCGGGCGATGTGATGCAGGGGGAGAGTAGTTTCCTCTGGACCTGCTGTCGAACAGGTCATCCCTGGAACGGGACCGGGGGCGGCCCATGCCTCCTTGTGCCCTGCTGGGACTCCGCCCATCCAGTGAGTCCTCACTGTAGCTCCGGGGAATACCTCTAGATCTGGTAGGTGAGGGGTAACGCCTGCCCGCTGCTCCTCGCTCATCACGACGGCCGAAGCCGCTGCGGCTGCTCTCACTGGAGCTCGGGGGGCGAGTCCTGGGTGCAGGGGGTGGGATTCTGCCTGATTGCTGCTCCTTTAATGGGGGAAGTGTGATGACGCGACGCTCTACTGGCCCATCATCAAGGGCAGAGATCATGCTGGGAGGGCCGGGGGAAAATGGGACGGTGACGGGCATGTGCTGGGGAGGAGGTTGGATCTGCTGCATGTGGTGGGGCGGAGGTGGCTGGGACTGATGGGAAGAAGAGACCGGAAGAAAAAAAAAAAATAGAGAAGCACATACAAACAAAGAAGAAAATACAAATGAAAAACACCTCTCATACATTTCAGTGAAATTCACAAGACTCAAGAGCTGTACCACAGTTTGACACTGCAGGCACAGTATATACAGGCAGTTGTAACACAAGAAACGCTGCACTTTATCACACTGTACCAACAGGAAATGATACAACCAGTGTGCTGAGATGATGTCAGTCAAACTGGAAAAAAATGTTTCTCCAGATACTTAATACAAGGTCACTGATTCTCAGAGGAGACATCGGTTGAGCATGGTGTGCACTGACTATGTTTTTGGCTGTTTTAGTGCTTGTTTGTTTGTGTTTGACACTAAAGAAAAACAACACTCAAAACCACATTTGAAGTATTCAAGCAACTTTTGTTTCTGTTGAATGTAGTTTGTTTCTGGGTACTTTTGTACCGCCTGTGTTTATTTTTAACATTTGGTTGGTTAAAAAGTAATTGAACAATATTGTCTCCAGTCTCAATAATTTTGAATGAATGCATGAATGAATGAAGTAATGTGTAATTAGTCATATTGATTAATTATTAATAATAATTAAGTAGATGATCAGTTGCCTACTAATAAGTTGAGGAGTTAATATTACTCACTTTTTGTAAGTAATTAGTTGTGTAATGTATTGAGAAAGATTGAGTAGATTTTAACCTCATTTCTTGTTTGTTAAATAAATTACTCAAAACATGGAGTGAAATCTACCCAGACAAACCAAGTGCAAGTTGTTACTTTACATTTATTGAGTAGATTCTATAGGTTTGTTTTTATAGTGTACTTTTGTTCAGTGGTTTACAGTATAGTGGAGGCTTGCTACTTCGTCTGAAACAAAGACCATTATCATCATCATCATCATCATCATCATCATCATCAGAAGTTAATACACATTGATGAAATAAAACAGTAATCGTAAAGGAAAAAGATAAAATGCTCTATTTCACACAGGAAATGGCAAATATATACTTTCACTTTTCATTTGAACAACTAAAAGCAACACTATGAATGTCTTCCAGGAGAGACACAAAATGTGCACTGTTATCTCCTTATGCAAACAATATTGTGGGTGGCTTTCCACTCTATCTTCATGTGTGGTACATACCTGTAGCAGAGGACTGGTCATGTCCATCCCCCTAACCTGGCTCTCCAGGTAATCAAGCATCTGATTGGTGTTGGCAGGGGTGTGGTTACCATGGACACTGGGAGTGGGCATGCTGTAAGCTGAAGACTGAGGGGGAGGGAGGGGCATTGGCTTCATAGGGATGCTCTTCCCTGAAACAGATCCTGGAGAGGCAAAAACATAAAGTTAGGTGATGCAATTTTGAAGACATATGTAGATGAATACCCACCTACAGTCTAAAGGTATTAAATGTTATGTGGGCATACCTGAGTAAAGCAGTGGGTTCATCTGGGAGGAGGCATGGCTCATTGGTCCATATACTGGCTGTCCTAGTGACCAGGGAGCCATGGCCCTCTGAGCCTCCTTCATCATACGATGCTGCATCACCGCTGAAAGATGAGGACAGCACGTTCGTTTAATAATTATCAACACAGGAAGGTCTTCTCTGCATATACAGGCTGTTTGTCTGCACTGTGGCTGACATGTCTGAATGACTTCAAGAGCAACAAATGTTACTTTACACGAAGAGATTTCCATAGCGCACAATAAACTTTCAGACTGATTTTCTACCTACCAGGTAACACTGGTTTTTGTTGACACCAGAACAGTATGAAAATCAGCTTGGACAAATAAGGTTGAGACAGGTCACAATGCACATTTACATGTTATTTTTGTCTTAAATTAGATAATCAATGCATATTATTCTAGCTGGGAGCAGAAAACCCCATGTATGTGCTTTCAAGTGCTTGTGAGAAATCCCAACATTCAACATCGAAGAGTAATTTCAATCACTGAGCAGCAACTCTAAAAGCATTGGATTCACAAGCTCTGTTCTCATAAATACCTGAAAGATAAACAATAAGCCAATAAGGTTATCATTAAACAGATGAATCTGAATTTGGTCGTTTCTGGACTTAAAGGACATTTTTCCCCAAGCCTGTCTCAAAACAACACTCACAGGCCCATATGTGCATTGAGAGAGTTTTTTTTTTTTGTTCTGTTTTTTTGTTTCCCCTCTGCATGCTGGTTGTGAAGAGTTACGTCCCAATATTACAAAAATGTAATTCGGCTGAAGCTAAACTTCACTAACTCAGACTGCTGAGTCAAATTATCTTCTATACTTTCAGTGTTGTTAAAGCAAAATTCCCCTTTTTTCAGACAGTATCTCCGTCTTTCTTCTCCAGTGGAGGACTAGTAACATCAAGAGGTAAAACTGTACTAAAAACACAGTAACTTTGGATGATACCTATTTGGTCTGATTTAGGCCCTGCTCAGAACTGGCATGAACATGAGTCGCGGGTGATCACAAGTGGACGGCTCTACGTACAGGTGTGAATGCACCCAAGATGTATTGAGGACACATCAGAGATCCAATCACTCAGATCACATTCGGAGGTGGTCTGGGCCATGCTGACAACACAAGCCTGTGGATGTAAAGCTTTTTTGCAGCCTATTTGGTTGTTGGCACATCCTCAAAACATCAACAAGTTGTCAATATTTTCTACCTTTTTCAGGACAGCAGCATTGCTGTGGGCAGCAGGGACAGCGCACATAGCAGCAGCATTTCTGAGGGCAGCACTGGCAGCAGCAGACGCCCAAGAGGATAATCAGGAGGAGGGCTCCGATGACGATCAACAATACCGTCAACCAGTCTGAGAGAGGAGAAGAAGAGAGACACTCAGTGTGCCCAAAGAACCAGACATCTAGTTAATAGATTTTGACGTATATTCTGACGTTCAAGACGCTCTCTGATTCTGTTATAGCTCCCAGTCAGACATTAAAAGTAGAAGTTGGGGAAATTTGGGGGTTACAATCAAATCAGTGAGTGTATGTTCAACAATACTTTTTTTTTTCTTTTAGTTTCTTACGGAGGACGATGAGTTTGATTTCTTTGTCAGGATCTCCAGTGGTGTCTCCAGCAGCATCCACATTGCAGAAGTACACCCCATTGTCCCACCACATCACCTCAGTGATCACCAGGTCTGCCTCTATACAAAACACACAGATAGCTCAAATTAAACAGTGGTAGAAAACGTTAAACCATCCCTCTTTGTGCTGAGATAAAGCAGAATCCAGTCATGCTTGTATTGTAACCTGTTGTTCTTTGAACTACAGTGTTGCTGATTGGCATCTCCACACCGTCCACTCACACTACTGGTCAGGATGAGGTGTCTTTACTAAGTCCTGCTCAAACATTTTTAATTTGTTTTATTGATCAATATGTTGTGAAGGAGGGCTGAAACCAACAATTATTTTCATTAGCTAGTAATCGGTATATTATTTTCTCAACATTTCTTTGACCAAACGTGTCAAACACAAAAACGTATTCACTTAACCAAAATAGATGACATATATTAAGCGGCAACAGCCAATTCCTCTTAATCATATATCAAAATTCTGTCAATTAACTAACCTGTTAAGCAGTTCATCATTTAAGCTGTATGAGGTATGAATAGACAAAATAATAGGTGAAGAAAAGAATTCAAAATTAGGAAAGTAAAAAGTTGGAGATCTTAAAACCACACTGAGTCTCAAGACCAGACATGATTTCATCTCATTGTAGTTATAAGCTCGATGCCACCTGTGCTGGATGGGATCTTATAGTTTATGTTTGCATGAACTCACGATTTCGGATAGTGATCCTGCGTTCGCGGTATTCTGGTCCCAGCGTCGGCTCGTTGGATCCTCTCTTCTGGATCACAGTGCGCACCGTCCTCTGACGATCCGGACAGTCGTTCGATGGGTCCTGTCCTAACTGTAGCGCAGACTGGTATGCTGCAAAACCAAGGGCAATTTTTTTATTAACACTATAAATGACCATTTTTCTATGGTTGGCACCTATATCTACCATTTCTGTTACTACCTGTATGCTTGGTGGGAATAATGTCTGATTACTTAAGCTTAATCATGACAAAACAGAAGTGTTTATCATAGGCCTTGAGAGCACTTTGGAGAAAGTAAAACGGTGTATTGGTCCTCTTGCAGTTAATATTGAACAAACCTAGAAAAATGCATTTTCTTTGACCAGCATATGAATTTTGAATGTCACTTAAATAAATTGGTCCAATCCTGCTTCCTCCAACTGAGAAACACTGCTAAAACAGAGCTGCTAGCATGGCTATAGACTCTTAGTCTTGTCAGTAAACCAAACCAAAATCCAGCGCAAATGCCTTCATCATCCATGCAAATACATTTAGAGCTTAGTTTCAGGAAGTTCCTACACTACAATTCACATTCACATTCACACGCAATAAAATGCAGAGTGGCATACTCATCAAGGCCATGATGAAAAAAGACTGAAACTAAACAAAAGAAATATAAAAATATATTTAAAAAGTTAATGATAAAAAAATATATTAAAAAAGTTAATGACAAAAAAATATATTAAAAAAGTTAATGACAAAAAAATATAAATACATGTGAAATGTAAAATTCACACATCTGTAGGATCTGTGTTTGGCTTGTGGCTACAGAGGCCTGAGGCTGGAACAGTCTATTGATGATACAGATCACTTGTATATTCACAACAAATTCTTCCGTTATCATCATCAACCAAGAGTTTATAATTGGCAAGATAATATTTGAAGCCTGCAGTTTCAATACACCATCATAATAAAATAAATACCCCATTCAGACTAGGCTGACAGTTTCGTAAGTGTTTTGTTCTGGCATTGATAAATATCACATGCAAACATGAGACTGTTTCATTGATAAACACCAAACATCCTGACTGTGTATACAGACAGGATGTCTTCTCCTCAGCAAAGGAGGAAAGAGGAATCAGGAAGAAGTGGCTTACAATGTGAGAATACCGGCCTTATCATATCACATTTCTCTTTATTATGCTCTCCTTTGGTGTGTGTGTGTGTGTGTGTTCTCTCTGACCTGTGGAGTAGTATTCCAGCACAGGGTCCTTGCAGAAGGACTTGTACCTCCAGGTGACCAGAACATCCTGGAGGTTTGCAGAGGTGCTGTAGTCACATCGGAGAATCACTGAGGCAAACAGCATTGTCTGACGCTCCGGCTCAGGGACATTCACCTGAATACACACCGACACTGTGGAAGGATGACAAACATATGGTTACAGTCCGTGGGCTGCAACTTTGTGTATTAGTGCATGTGTGCGTAAGGAATAAATCTAACCCAAAAAGGCTGCTGGTAATTTAGAGACAGTAGCCTCCAGTATCTATTACCAAACATCAAGGAAGAAGAGTGCTGTAAGAGCGAAACGATGTGCATGAGGGTTTCTGTCAACCAGGGAGTTTATTTTCAAAGTGGCAGAACCAGAAAGACAAGTGACACAGACAAAGACACGGGAGACCAAACATTCAAAAGCTGGAATGAAACCTGTTGAGTTGAACTGTCACAGTGACCCTTAGAATTAAACTGTAAGACTACAAGAGGTCGTAGATTTTAAGTGGGTAGGTGTCAATAAAATCATCAGGATATGTGTCAAAAAAAAAAAAAATCCTTAAAATAAAAAAATTAAATAAAAACTTTATAACACAAAACAAAAATGAGGCACTTTCTACACATCACAGAGACTTGTATTATCGTTTTGGCCTCCTCTTAGCAGACCCCAGCTACATACAGCGTATAGGCTGAATGACTGTGGGGAAAGTATATCTAAAACGAGATGTGCCATCTTTATGTCAGATAAACAAAAACTATCATGTGACCGATACCTCCATTTTTTCACCCCGTTTCAGTCTGAGTTAAAAAAAACAAAAAAACAAAAAAAAACAACAACTTTAAATCCATAAACAGGTTTTTAGTTTAGTTGTTTAGTTTTAAAACAACTTGAGGGCAATATGAACGAAACGGAAATTACCTTTTAGCAGCGACAACAGGAGCGGGACTGCGGCAGGTAGTGTCCGCATGATGACAAAACGCTGCCAGGGAACAAAGCGTCGGAAACAAAACTGACAGATGTATAAAAACAGAAAAAAATAAAAATAAATAAATAAGATGGAGAATTTTTTTTTTTTTTTTTTTTTTTAAACCAACTGTATTTTAAGCCGAACCTAAACACCGGTGTTCATAGTTTCGTCCGACTCGTTTGCCTGAGCAGCAGCTTTGCAGCTCAAGCCCGAGAGTGCGCTCATTGGTGGCCACACCCCGAAACGAGCTGTGACGCGGACAGGTGCAGAAATTGTCCGGAAGACGCCTGGGCCGACTCCAGGAGACGCGACATGTATTTGTAAAGTGATATATACGCCACTTAATCACTCCATAAAAGTATGTCTGTTTAACTAAACGAAAGCGCCACATTAAGTTGCTAAGATAATGCCGACGTCAGATAAGATGTCGTTGGAGTATTTTGATAAAAAAAAAAAAAGGTATTTCTTACCAAACATTTGATCGCAACTCGCAAATATAGCTGACAGACCACGGTGCAGTCCTCAGAAAACGGGGAGTCAGACTTACAGCTCAAAGAGATTCTGAATGTGGAGTAAGGACAGTTAAAGATGTCTTGAACAAAGACAAAAATTGATGTATATAATCTGAACTACGAAGGGTTTCTGTTAAAATTAAATGTCTTTTTTTTTTTTTTTTTTAAGGAAAGCACATTACATTAAATTCTCTGAAAACAGAATTTGTATCAGATGATAATTAATATTACACAAATATCATCACGGGAAAATACATTTTGGATTATATTACTTCACTAGCCAGCTATCGGTCACGATAGACTCTCTGCATTTATTCAACATTTAGGTGCAACTCTCAACAAAACCCACTAGATGTCAGCCTAAGCTCGTTCCTATCTGATCTGCAGCTTCACTACTGTGTGATTTCCGCTGAGTTTGGCTCTGGAGTTCTCTGCAGTTCAAATTTAACAGCCAAAGCACTTTTAAGCACAACCCTCATAAACATCTGCATACATCTGCATATGAATGGAGCTACTACTGTGCGTTGCGCTGAAGTGCTTCCTGGCTCCTTCAATTTTGCAAAGATTGTTTTCCCTCTAAGCACACCCACTCCGCACCTGCAGCCCCTCAGTATTTTTTTTTTCCTGGAAACTTCTGCCAAGACCCACCCTGTGGTTCCATCTTGTTCTCCCATGTATCCTGTTCGTCTTCTGAGGCCTTAAAGCACAAACACAACTTCACTCCATGTTCTCTCAGAGATGATTTTGTCATCGTTATGCATTTGATTTCATCAGTGGTGGAAGAAGTATTCAGATCCTTTAAGTAAAAGCACCAATACAACTAAAAGTCCTGCATGAAATATCCCACTAAGTAAAGGTCTCACAGGGGTGAAATCCCAGTTCAGTTTCTCTGTCTGTCCTCTGGGGAACACTCTGTTTAACAGTACACAAGCTGAGACTTCACAATACAAAATACAGTTTATTGATTTTTTAAAAACACTGTCAAAAAGAAAACTTGTGCAGACCTAGAGTCTTTAAAATCACAGTCCACCAGCACGTTTAGGTATTAGAGTCCAGATCCCAGAGAAGAGCCTCTCGTCCTGTATGCAGTAGTTAGGGGTAGCAACAAACCCATGTAGGTGTAGAGAAGCCAAGTTAAGGATAGAATAGTGCAGTCTTTAAGAGTGACTCCTGCTGCCTCTCATATGTGAATTCAACAGTGAGAGGGCACAGCTGGGATGTTTTCCGGGTCAACTAAGTCAGAATTTAGAAACACACACACTGCTGGGGCCATGTTAGAGATGTTAAAGATGACTACAACAATAACTTCTGGAATTACTGGAGTTATGGAAAGGCGCTACGCTGGGAGGGGAGGCGAAGCATTGCCTTACACTATGTCAGTTCATTTAAGTAAAACATATATTGCAGCTATTGCATTTGCCTACACAGCCACATCAGTTCTACAAAAGGGCCCTTTGTAAAACATCAACACATCAGTTATAGAAAAAAATGTTTTAATATACCTAAGGCTATACTTTATTCAATTACATGGAACACAATTTTACATTTCTATGTTGCACAGGTTTATTTGTCAGAGACCGGGGTGTAAGAAGTGGTTGTACTGATTTAAACAGTGGTGGAAAGTAAAGTACATTTACTCAAGTACTTTTTTAAATTTTGAGTTACTTGTACTTTACTTGAGTAAATCCAATTTTTAAAATGAGCCGTACTTTTACCAGCTGTGACATTAGAGGGGTGTTTACACACTGATGCATCAATAGGCTATTTTGATGCTATTACTTTTCCACTTTTACTTAAGCAAAAATTTGAATGCAATTTACTGTTATTTGTAACATAGTATTTCAACAAGGCATTTGCCTTTTACACAAGTAACACAACCGAATACTACTGTATTTAAACCTCTGTAAAACTATTTTTGTCAAGTCTCAACCATTTGTCTACATTAGATATTTATGTCTCAATCAGTAGCATCATTAGATGTTTGGATGTTTAGCACTTAATAACTCAGTGCATCTGCTGCATCAAGATTTTGTGTGTCTGGTTAGAACAACACAGATCTGATCTGATCTGCTGCCAGATTTCCATTCAAATTTCACTAAATGCTGGTTGGTGGACAAAAGTACCTGCCATCACATTTTTTCAGGTGATAGCCATCCACATCAAAACAGTGCGAGGTGCAAAAGCAAAAACACAAAATACAAAAAAACTTTACTCTGCAGATGCCTCTGTAAAACCCAGGAGGGAGTTGCTCAACTACATTCCTGACATACTCTGGAGCTGTGAGTGGTCGGCGTCTCAACCGATCCCTCCCATCACAAACATACAGTATATGAGCTCGTGCACAGATAGGACAACACATAAAACAAGACCCAATGGAGAGAGTACTTTTCTCCCTGTCAATGTTTCAACATATATTTGTAGTGTTTTACAGAATCCAACTTCTCATGTTGCGGGAGAAGAAGTATTCAAATCCTGTAACTAAGAACAAGTGGAAAAATCCCAATGCAAAGAAATATGTTAAAAACGTATATATATTTATTTCAGCTGAGTTTATTTACTGAGAAAATGTGCAGACAAACACAGTTGGTCTTGATGCTTGTGTTATGTTTGCCACCCTTCATCTTGCCATTTTAATAAACAGATACTTTAGACACTTCATGGACAAAGTGTTGTAACAAATTCTTTATGTGGATGACAAACAGGGCAGTTTTCTGTGACTGAGCTGGCAGGAATGATATGTGAGTTTTGACACAGCTGTGTAGTGAAGACAGGCAGCCTGTGGTCGCAACAATGAACAAAGACATGAGTCATACTCAATTACACATTGTCTCCTTTACAGAAAAGTAAAGAGTCATCTCTCCCTGTCTCTCTCTCTCTCTCACACACACACACACACACACACACAGACACACACACACAAGAGAAAAAGAACATTGGACTTTTCTTAAGACACACTTTCCCACTATGGAGGCAGGAGTAATGAAACACTATACGGTGTAACAGAGGATGTAGCACAACTAATAGATGTGGTTGTCCAAAAATCAGTAGGTTAATGTGTGTTTTGTACACAAGTGTGTGGCTGTTAGATAACACATGAAGGTGTTGGTGAAGCTGTTGACTCAGCAGCGATAAGAAAAGGCTGAATTACAGTAATCAAATCAACACTTCATCTTATGTACACAGTCGTGGAGGAGTCCTTAGACAAACATAATCATTTACAAATTACAACAATCATATCACACCTCACACATAAATAGGCTGAGTTTATATAGAAAAATGTCTTCATACTGCGTACAAACATGTTTTCCAGGCAAGCAGCAGTTCAATACCTTAAATGTTTATAAAAGTACAAAATTTAATTAGGTTACTTTGTGCGAACTCTAACTCTGTTTTAATAGATATTTAATAGAAGACGAAAAGATCCACTGACATAAAGGGCAGAGACAAAATAATGTTTCTGCTTCATGAATAAGAGCCATAACTTAGAAGTAACTAAACCTCTGCTGTAAATGCTGCAACGAATATGAATATTGGTCAGTGGACAGTTAGCAGAATTAGTCCCTACACTCTTTAGTTTAGTATTTTTTCAATGCACCTTGCTGGATTTGGCATATATATTGTCATAATACTGACTCTGACTGGCACTAGTGCAGTTTGGGTACAGATTACTTGTTCTCTTCAGAGCTGTTTTCCATCTTATGTTGCTTGATGTCCACACTTCTTTTTTAGGCTGCTACATGGTATTAAACGTCATATAACCAGACTAAGTTACTTGAAGCAGTGTTTAAATGTTTTTTGTTACATGGGGGCAGCAGACAAGCTGTAAACATAACTTGACATATTATCAACTTTTTTTAAGGCAACTGTATTAACTTTAAGAGTTACTGTCCTTTTTCATGAGGCGTTAACATTATTATTTTGAGCCCTTCTGTTGATAAACATCATATCAACATTTGGTAATGTTGGTTACTATTTCCAGCTTTAATTAACATTAAAGCTTTAATTAACATTAAAACTTCTGAATTAGGAGCTTTAGTCCCTGAATATGTTACTGAATGATACAGTGTGTGTATTGTCATACAACTGAAGCTACAGTATGTCCTTTATAATGATGTTGTCATATACCATCTATTCTACAACTGAGCTTTCTAAATGTAGATATCTCATTGAGTTGGAAATGAATGCACTCATTGTGCTAGAAGTCTCTCTGCTTCAGAGGCTTTTATAAAGGGATGAGGGGAGACTAACAGTGTCCTGCTCAGAGGGACAGTCCAGGTCATACACCCAGCCCACATCAGTTCAGTGTTAGTCCAGCTGAGATATGTCTGAGGCAGCTGGTGACAGAAACTGAATGGTGATGACTTCATCACTCAGTGACGTCACAGACAGAAAGTCCCAGTAACAGGATCTATAGTGAAACTGTATCTGTTGTTTATTTCTTCCCTCATCCGTCAAAGTCAATTCCATCATCTTTTATCAGCTGATGTGCGGCTCCTGTAGAGTTTCATAGAGTTTCTGTCTCTGTGGCTTTCAGTCGATCAGACGATGAGAGAATCTCGGCTGAGCAGGGTGCTCTGGTGAGAGAAAAAAGAGTGAGTGAGCAAAACAACAGCAGAGAGTTTACACAAAAATATTAAAGTATATTGTGTCCAGTGGAGTGAGACAGCATACAGGCAGTGGACATTAGCCAAACAGGGTTATTATAGTGAGGTGGGACCTGGGACAAACTGAATTTCAACTTTTTTTTTTTTCAAATTATTTGCAGATTTGTTTTAAGCCTCTGCTCCAGGCCAGAAGGCTGACTCTGATTATTATTATTTTTTGTACAGGAAGTCTTTGATGTTGAATACCATTTTGACCCAGGTTTGTCAAGGAGGAGCCAACCAGTTATGATTGTTATAGAGAGTAGTTGAATACAGAACAGAGCATTCTACCTAGTTTTCACTCTGGTTGCATGTGAAACCTGACCTGTCAAAGGTACAACAACAACACTTACTGTAGGCCTACAAATCTTATTTACACTGTAAGTCAGAGTTTATATGTAACAATAGTTTTTTAACGAAAGGTTTGAAATATATCATCTTCTCTGTATAATCCATTTAGAGCTCCCTCCATGTTCTTCAAAGTAGAACACAAAAGTGTGCCATAATCCACTTCACATGATAACTCTCAAAGTGCAGCTTCATGAAAATTGTGAGGCCTAAAAAAGTGTTCACAGGGTGGAAAAGTTTGAGAAACTGCACTGCAACGCAAACACCAACAACACAGCCTCGCTCATGTGATGTTTGAGTGACCGCAACACATTACAGATCCACTCAAAGATATCTTAAATAATTAAATTCCTTTGCACCATCGTCAAAGTGGATAACACTGACTGAAGAACTTCCCTTTTAGAGCATGTATATATAAATATGCCACCAGCTTAAAGCAGCAGTTTGAGCGGTGGGCAACTATACTGACAGTGGACGCTTTTCTTTAATCTCGGAATCGGAATTTAAAGTTGTGTTGACTGATGAGCGAAGCTTATCCTGGCTAACTTCATTAATGTACACAGGACCAGACACAGTCCTTTTTGACCTCTTCTTCACTTGCTTTGTTCTCACATCACTGCTCCCTTTCTCTGTTCACTCACTACTTCTCTTGACCGCCTGTCCCTCACACTCTCAGGAAGCCAACAAATAAATAACTGAATAGAGTTACTCAGTGCTTCCTTGTTTTGACTGATAGTTCTTGAATCATTAGAAAGTTCTATCCCTGGTGCCAGGATCTCTTGGCACTATTGTATAGGTACTAAATTTAATCCCTAGCTCCTCTGGTTGAAACACAGGTTTAGGTCCTGAGTTCCTCAAAAGGTTCTTGGACCCCTGGGAAAGTTCCTTCGGTGGTAGCACCCTAGCAGACTCCCTTAAAAGCAGGGAAATACAACCCTGAGGGTTAAATACTCTAGTTAGCCTCATGTTAACATTCTTATAACAAATATTTTCATCAATTACATGCCATTACCTAGTTTCAGTGACTATAGAACATGCTATTCACTAAGTTCCACTCACTGCTGTTGCTGCAAATTAGCAGAATCACCACATAATTCAACCAATAATTTTTTAGGCTCAAATGTAACTCACCACTTTCCGGGATTTGTCTCTGGGTTCCTCTCTGCGACCGGGCAGGGAATGGGCAGGAGGTTGAGAGGAGCGAGTGTTTGTGGGGAGTAGCCGTGGAGATGGCCTGTCAGTTCTGTTTCGCTCTGTGTCTGAGTAAGGAGGCAGTGAATCTGCCTCAGGCCTGTTACTAGGTGAGCGGCTGCAGTGTCGACTAGATTCCCCGCTGCTCTTTTTCGAGCTGCCCTTTGAGGGTGTGTCTGAATCTTCCTCACCCCGGGGCCCACTCTTCCCCTGGCTGACCCCACGCAACTTAGCCTTACGCTCCAGCAGGCTGTTCAGGAATGTGCCATCATAGTCCTTTTCTTGAGAGGAAGTTGATGGCGGGCTGACTCTGGGAGGAGGTGGAACAGGACGTTCACTATCCCAAGTGCCCCTCCTCTTTTTGGGTGAAGTAAGTGGGCTTATGTTGCGTCCATTTTTCTTGCTCCATCTGGGTTGATCTTCACGGTCCCTGCTGTCTCTGAGTTCATTTTCATCATTGTGGTAATGCTGAGGCGGACCATTGCGGTAGGAAGGATATCGACTGAACTCCAGAAAGTCCATCTCGTAGTCTCCCTGTTCTTCATGCATCTTCTCTGCCCCTCTGCCTCCCCTCTGCTTGTAAGAAGCAGCAAACTCCTCCAGCTCGTCCAGGGAGCGGTACGTTTTTCTATGCAGATGTTCTGAACGAGGGTTCCACCTGCAAAACACAGCACGAGGCCAAGAGAGGACAGAGTATAGTGTATGTTTGCGTGAATGTTTGTACAGAATCTGTGCATTCAGAGATGTCTATACCTGTTGTGGTTGTCCTCCTTGCTGTGGTTCTGTTGCTGTTGATTACGACCAGGCCTGCGTGACTGTGAGGAGGATGGAGGGTCGTCACTGTAGCGACGCTGAGGAAGAGGCTCGTCCTGGCACCGCCGTACCTCAGAGTTGGGGTCATCACGATGATGCTGGGGTGAAGAGGGGCTGTCACGGTAACGCTGTGGCTCCGGGCTGCGGTTGTCACGATAGCGCTGGGCTTCAGGCTGAGGATCATGGTCAGGGATGGCGGGCAGAGCTTTCTTCTGGACGTTACGGTATGTTTGGCGGAAGCCTGTTTCCCCCTCGTGGAGAGAGCTCAGCTCAGACAGACTACAGGCTAAACAGATCAAAACAACATAATTAATCAATGACGAATGACTGAAGAGAGAAACAAACAATTGAAAAACAAGAAAACAGAGAAACAAAGGAAATGGCAGAAACTGCAGATGAAGAAAGTCTGTGAGAAATTACACAAAGTTGGATAGAGAACAGTTAAAACATATTCTCTCTGGTAAGTAGGCATGCGCACCTGCTGCTGAACGACAGGAAATTCAATATGCAGAAAGCTTGAGTGCAGAGAGGCATGCCAGGACAAGCTCAAGAGAATAAAAAGCCAAAAAGACACTACCAGCAGAATAAACAGTGGAGCATGCAGTCTCTATTCATTGACAAATCTTTTGACAGATGTTTGAGAGAGCAGAGCCACAGGACGGCTTTATGAAGCTTACACTGGTGGCTGCTGGACCTGGCAGGGTTGAAGTGAGCCAGTTGTTTCTCTACATACTGTAGCACCCTGAGAGAGTCCTGATCCTGAGATGAAGGCACACGGTAGGGAATCCCTACAGCATGCATCGGCACTGGAGATACACACTTGACCCATAAGTATAGCAAACATCTGTTTGTCTTTATGTGTGTGTTCATTGTGGTTCGAGGACCATACTGGTGTTTTTGGCATGTTTTCTAGCTCACTATTTTATTTTGACAGGTTAACTTACTAACAAAGAGTAAGAGTAAGATCTTACTTGCTGTGAGTAGGCTGCCATCTGAGGAGGGGGCAGAAGACATCTTGTCCACTAGGGAGGGGGGAGCGATGGGGACCATGGTCGGGACACCAGAGACAAAGTATGGAGGGTATGCAGGTGTCTGAGGGGTGGAGGTGCCTGTCTTTATTCCCTTACCTGCCTCATACACTAAAAAAGCAACACACAATCACATTCAGCATTTCCACAAAAACATACTTCGTTCAAACTGTGTCAGTATTCTGAACCTGTGGACCTGTGTGTGTGTGTTTATACTCACAGTGTCTGGGGCAGCAGCATGTGTCGGGGCAGCACCAGCAGCTGACGTAGCAGCAGCAGGAGTGTGGACAACACTGACACCAACAAATCCCAACCAATAGCAGGAATAACACACTGCCTAGCACCACCGCCACCACAAACACCCACTCTGGAAGTACACACAACACAGAACCCCACATATAAATAAATACCAACACATATCAACATAGAAACAGCTTGACTTAGTCATTGCATAGTCGTACTTGGCTTGAAAATGGCTGTTTGCTTTAAAGAACCATCCACTTATTTGGAGCATTGCTCTCCTATAACAATATCAGACTCATGATAGAAAAAAAAAAAATCATTTTCAAACTGATACACAAACAAATAATGCTGTCTCAAGTGACTTTAAGTATTTTGTCAGATTTCACACAGCTCCTTATTTTCATATATACACTAGTGCTGCCTGTAAACAAACTATGATTTTCCTTTAAATCTATCTGTCCAGTGGTATTTTCCTGCTTTCCCTGTGAACAGTACGTCTCCGTGTTTACAATCATGGTAAATAGACTGTGCATGTTGCATGTAGACTTCAAGTCAGCCTCTGTCCCAATTGCATGCTGTATACTATTTTAACCTTATTTTGAGAATGCTCTGTCCCTGAAGAGGACAATAATGGAGACAATAAAATTATAAATTTTTATCCAAATGAAAGACATATTTGAACATATTTTTCTCTGATGCATGAATGCCACTTGAAGGCCCAATGAAATGGCAATCCATCATCCTTAATGTGATGGGTTGAAGGGATGTTGGGACCGGACATAACACAGTGAGAAAGCGAAAATGTATTTTATGTCATTGGGAGTTTTTATTTATTTTTGTATGTAATAAATGAAAACAAATGAAATCTTAACAAAAAATAGTTGCGACAAAAAGTAGTTGCAGCAAAAATTAAGCGGATTAGAGAGTTGAAGTGAGTGATCCGGCAATTACAACAGATAAACTACATGTATCTGTCTATAGGGACAGAGCAACGGAAAGGGAAGGAGAAGACAGATAAGGAAATCTTTGACAATTTAAAACCAAGGACGGTATTGTCTCGCACAGACACACACAGGCACATGGACACCAAAGACAAACACAGACACTCACACAGGAAACTGTTTCTGCTACAGGAAGGAAAAGGACAGTTTATGCTGCTCTGTAAGATACTGGAGATTTGGCTGTTACAACAAACCAGCTTGGAAAGTGATCTCAGTTGCAACCATTATCACACACACACACACACAACAGGATTGTACCAGTACATTTACACTTCAGAGCACTGTGGAAGTCAAAGTGAACAACAACATGAACTAATGTAACTCTAACATGAGAGATAAGCTATTGTGGCTGAGTGAATCATACTGAGTCATTTTGGGATCAACTTCCACACACACCATCCATTCATTTATCATTTCCCACAAACACTGTGATATTACTGGAATTTGATGTGACACAAACAAACCTCCCTCCATGTTGAGTGCTAAGTTTTTACAGGGCAGTGTCCAAATGATGTGGGATGACACATTAACCACAACCATAAATAACTGTAATGAGCATAATAGCTGTTTTCCAGCAAAGCTCATCTTAGTGGGAGCAACGGCCAGCTCATTATCTGATGCATGTGGATCAGACTGTCGGGCTAAAAGGCTGAGGCCTCATTATAACTGAATCCTAAACACCTGTTTTCATTATTTACTGATGTGAGAGGAGAAGCAGTTAGCCAGTATCAGAACCGTTAGCACAGGTGGAAAAAAATTAATATTTTTGTTCAGATCTCTTTATTGGACTCTTCTAATCTGCACGCTCATTTCTAAATTTCTTATATTGCCTGCACAAATCCACCCATAAGGAAAACCCTGCACCACTAACATCCAAATGGTTCCTACACCCATGTTTAGAGCAGTAAGTAGGGTTAGTATGAATGAAAGCAACCAGGTGAGGGGGAGAACACATTATGCCCCTACCTGGCATAATCTTCAAATCAAAGTCTGGCAGCAGATCTTCAGGCACACCTGAGAAACCTGGAGAGAGACAGAGCAGAGGTGAGGAGAGGTGAGGCGAAAAGAGGAAGGTGAGGGAATGGGGTTGATATAAACTGGAATGATTGATTCAAGTTACTGCTGCAGTAGCATGCACAAGGAGACAAGGAAGACAAAAACAAAGAGATACTGAGAGAGAATGAGAAAGAGATAAATAGAAAGAGTTGGCAGGTCAACAGCAGCATGCATCAGAGGACATTCTGGTCTCGTTCCAGTAAGTCTCCACATCAGAACTGTTGATAAACAGATTAATCATCTGATATATAGATATTAAAAGCTGTAAGGTTATCTGTCTGATAAGAAGATAGACTGGAACATGAATCATTGTCATGAAGATAACATGACAAACAGACAAGAGTTGTGAGTAATGTTACATGCAGAGTGGCAAAAATCACAGGTGGGAACATTCCTCATATCCAGAGCCCGAAAAAATTAAAACAAACTGCAAAGCAACAGTTTGCTTCTGAAACTATTCATTTGTCTCTCTGTGATCTGACTTGTTTTATATTTAAAGCAGATTTATTTCTTTAAAGAGTAAAAGGTTTAATGGATGGCATTTTGATGGAGGGTAAGCTTGATTACTTCTAGACATAAATATGTGTTTCAGGAAAACACCAGAAATACGCCAAGCCCTTAAAAAACACCACCACCTGTTGATTGTTGTTCCTGGTATCTTTCAAGTATTATGTCTCTCTCCTTTCATTTTTTCTTTTATTGACCACTTTAAGGGACTGAACACAAGGTCAGAAGAAGTCCAAATGAAGCATTAAGATGACAGACAAGAGGCAGTGTGTCACAAGCTGGTGCAAACATGTGGATGAATGTGTTCTCTTTGGGTGTGTTCTGTTTGGGTGCATATTTCCATGTGACCTTGTAAGTTGAGGCTTTGTGAAAAGTGGAAAAGATCCTGGTGTTTTACTGTTGATAGTACGATTATCGTGGAGAGGAGGAAAGGAGTGCTGAGCATGAGAGAGAAGCACTGGAGAAACAGGGAGCAGACTGGACTATCTTGGCCCGACTCTGGCTGACAGTGCACATACCTTACTTTAGTATCTTTCTGGAAGGCTAAATGTGCTCTTTGCTGGATTTGAAAACAGAGAGAAACCTATTAAGTTTACTGAGAAGCAGCTGAATCACCACAAAAAACAACTAAGTGCTGTAATTTGAATTATGTGCATTTAAGGCACCTCTACATTTTCATAATCTGTTGTTTTGTCTTCCGTCTCCCTCCTGTTCAAGGAGTTGAAGGAAGCTCACTCAGTTACCTCCCCTCATGAATTTGCCTGCAGGCTGGTGATTCACCAAGATTTACTTTCAAATATGTTGGGATTGCTTGTTTTACCCTACAGGGTGGTGTGTGTATACCATGTAACAATTTTTAAGTTTCCATAATTATTCAAAACAACAGTAAAATCTTTTGTCCAAGTAACATGTGACTTCACAGATGTTGTCCCATTCCTGGGCCCAGCAATACACTTACTTTTATGTCTACTATTATCGAACAGATTTTATTACACTCCATCATACAAATCTCTCTCTGCTTGCCCTGTTACAGGGAGGTCAGAAGTCACGATGAGCTACATTGTCCACATACTCAAGCTTTTTGAGAGAAAGTGGGACATTTAATATCAAGGATACTGAGCTTCGTTTTTCTCTATGGTTGCATGTACAAACACTGTTACCAAATGCAGGCTTCAGAGACACCTTCCCAAAAAGGGCCTTTTCATAGGTTCTGCCAACTATCTATGCTCCATAGAAAAGATGACTTACACCACCTGTCTGCAGAAAGATGGGGTGGATCTGGATGAAAAAGGATTGTCCACTACAGTTGATACTACCTATGAAAAGGTAAAATTTTGTGAGTACAAAATACTGACCAACACTTTGCACATGGCAAATTACTTTACTTATGCACATTTCAATGTTTTCTCAAAGTTTTGGATCATTAGCAGGAAGCCTCTGCTCGATAGAAATGGCACTGAAACTCAAAGGCAGACTGGAGGAGAGCAGATTTCTTTCTTCTTTTTTCAGCCACCGAGTTCTCAGACGTCCACATCAGTCGAGTGGCTCACATGGTGTCATCCTCCATCTTTTGTGTTGCTATGCCCTGCCGTCCCTCCCCCATGTCATTAAATCTTCCCTGTCTTCTTTTCTGTGAAGCCATTTGCTAAAAAGACAAAGGAGCCCCCGATCCATTCGCTGTGGCCCCAACTGTTGTTATGGAAACACAACAAGTGCCTCACATGCTGTATTAGCTAAACCAAGGTGGATTTAGAGTGTCTCAGGTTGAAGACTGCAAAAGGCACCGCATGCAGGCAAATCAAGCCATCGTCATTTGCATGTTACATTATCCTATCCTATGATCATCTGTAACATACTATCATACTGAGGCTGTACCCAACATTTAACAGGATTCAGAGCACACTCAAGTCTTTGCAAACTGTAAAAGCTTATTGTCCAGTACTTGTGTGTGTATTTGTGAGTGTGTATGTGTGTGTATCTTTTTGTGCACACACATAAGTCTCTGAGTGCCAGCCAAACAAAAGTTCAGCCTCAGAGTGAATTAGGGCACCAGGAGCCACACAGCCTCTCGGCCATTGCCATGGTAACATTTGTTGTAACGCAGCACAGAAAAGTACAGTTACTGTAACACAACACATTACAGACATTTTTACAACATGGGACACAGAATGCACACACACACACACACACACACACACACACACACACACACACACACACACACACACACACACATGCACAAGTGCAATATTACTGCGAAGGTCTGGCTCAAACAAACGCTAATTATTCCGCAGTAATTAAGTATCATCACCTTGTTCTATACATTAATATAGAGTATGAGAAAATGCTGTTGTTACAGAAAAGACAAGACTGCCCTAGAAGTGCCACTGCTTGTTATAAATCAACTCATTAATGAGGTTGCATTGTGCTGTCAGTGATGAATAGGTCAGTTGATAAAGGCCTCGTTATGTAAAATTCAATTTACCGTAAATGATGTGTGTGGTGAGTTGTCTATGAAGATGACACTGCAGGGTGTAGTCCATATAAAACAAGGTGATGGGACACTGCTAGAATCAATGACTCACTAACACATTGTTTCAATTTGTCTACCATGTAAATTTGTGGGTCAAAGTTCATCAATGGTGAATTTGCCATAGTTGGCCAAAGCTCGCACCAAAACTAGAAAAACACTGTTGAATTTGTGAATAAGTTGAGTTTAATGGATGTCAGTGAGACACAGATGAGATACTTGCAGAGAATGGTGTGGGCGTCACTGAGATCTTAGGCTTATTTGTTTTTGTTTCAAAACTAAAATCATTTATAATAGGCATGTTGGGAAAGTAATGTCACCTCACCCAGAACCAGCAGCTCCACAGAGGCTTCGTTCTGTCCCTCTAGATCATCAGATATAACCACTTTACAGATGTAAACTCCACTGTCTCCCCACTGGACCTCTCCTATCCTCAGGTCTGCCTCTGTATGAGAAAAGGGGAAAAAGTAAAAAATGAGTAACAAAATCCTTTCAATGGTAGTGAAGATTTAAAAATCAACATGCATCTTCCAAAACATGTAAATGGTGCATTCATGATATTTTTATTCCAGCATTTTAAAGGCTATACTATATATCAAAAAGTATGTGTTAACCCAAGTATTACAAACTCTCCACCGGATTTTAGAGTCTGGCTGCAGGGATTTGCTTCCATTCAGTCACTAGAGCAGTAGAGAGGTCGACCACTGATGTTTGGTGACAAGGCCTGGCATTCCTTTTCTTCCCAAAGGTGTTGGATGGGGTTGAAGTTACGGATCTCACACTTTTGCCTCCATAGTGTATTTGTGAACTCTAAGAATGATGCATTGAGTTTAGTCGTAAAAACAATTCAGATAGTTTGGTCCAAGACTGGAACATACAAGACAATGCTAGGCAGGTGACTCCATTGTAAGGGGGTCAGACATATAAATACAGCAGACAGGAAATGGGTTGCATAAGTCTTTTTCCTGTTAGCCAAGGAAGTGGGAGGAGAGACAGGCTGACCAGACTGCACCACAGTGGCCAGTTTCTCCTTCAACAAACTGACACCTCCTACATGCAGCGTACCATACAGTCTATTTCCATTTAAAGCTACTTTGTGATAAAATCAAACATGTCTTGTTGGTTTTCTTTGAATCATGACAAAGACAGAGTCAGATGGACTGCCAACTTTTAAATGACCATAAGTGCAAGTCAGTGTGTTGGTTTGTCTGTGTTAACCATGTAATTAACAGAACACCAACCCCCTGCCCAATGCATGCTGGGACAGACTCCAGCCTCCCTGTGACCCTGAATAGGATTACATGGGTATGGATGACTGAGCGTCTCTAAAGGCAACATAGTTGAAAGCTTTCACTACACTGACCTGTTACAGGACAGTAGGTGGAGCAGGACAGAGAAAGAGAAGGAAAACCCTAATACTGAGAGAAATGAGTGTGTGGACGGTGGGATGTGGAGAGCTCCAGAGAGTTAAAATAAAAGCGGGACATTGAAGTACATCAGAGGGAAGGAGTGAGAGGTCAGGATGAATGAGAGGACAGCATGAAAACTGCTTCTTTTGTCTGTGTTCCTGGCTGGTGAAGAGAAGGTTGATTCTTCAGCCAGAGTTAGGGCTCTATAACTCTGAGGCCTGCAAACAAGGCCATTGCTCTGTCAAGCACACACACACACACACACACACACACACACACACACACACGTATGTGACGATCCTTGGCAGGATGTAGGATACAGTACTGTAAAGAAGTGAAGACCTCAGGAAACAGGGATGATCTAACAGTAAACTGGTGCACTATTTTGCTATCATGACACATTTGATTAATAATACACCTTATTGCCATCTAGGGGAAGCACCCCAGGCTGCTACTATGGCTCAGGAGAAGAAGAGTGCTGCAAGAAAAGACGAGTGATGCAGGGCTGATTTTTAGAGCTCAAGAGTTTGAAAAAATCTGATAATGACATAATGATATATTGGCCAACATTTTCAACAAACATTTTTGAAAACTGTAGTGACCAAGATATGTTCAGGGCATTTGAAAGATAAACTTGTCATTGCTCACCTTTTTGCACGTGTCGTAACTGCAGTATTTTGTACATGCACCTGAACATGGGTTCACTGTCCAGTTGATCAGTGATTTCTGACTGGATGGATACGAGTTTTGTCCGTTTTTCTTCCCTCAGAAAAAACGGCCCTTCTCTAATATCTCACATCACACTGTCTTCTCATGCCAATCTGTGGCATTGACAAATAACTGCCAATGGTGGGTATTTATTTATTTCATCTGAGCAATATAACCTGATTTTTCTGACAGCTCAGTAAAGTTTAGAGCAAAGCCTCCCCTATCTCTCATGCCACCTCTACATGTGCAAAGAATCTCTCTGACTTTGAGTATTTAATTGGGAATGTGTGGAAAGGATGGGCCAATTCTCCGATTTATGGCTTTCATAAAACCTGCCAGGCTTGGCAGAAGAAGAAATAAAAACAACAGTTTGGATCAATATGTTGAAAAACCAGACACGATTTATGCAGTAAACTGGACGTCCAAAAACATGAATCCTTCAAACCAAAACTGAAGAAATCCTTCTGACTTCATTTCATAGAGCTGCAAGGAGTTAATATTTCTTATTTGGTGTTTCTTTAACATCTTATGTCTTTCTTTTGTTCTTTTTCTCTATTGTATATTTTAATCCATGTTTCTGCTCTGTAAAGCACACTGTGACACACTGAATAAAATGTCCAATGTTAAAAAACTGCTTCAGCCATCACATGTCTACAGTATTTGGCTTCAGCACAGCAAGCAAGTGAACTGAAATTCCATCTAAACAACTGGTGAGCTTAAGTTCAGTCTGTAACACTAAGGAAATGACTTGGCCTGGCTACACAGCTGCTCTGTGAGTTGAAAAGAAAAGACTTGAGATAACTTTCAGCATGGACATCAGAGAAACAGAACCAGAGAAGCAAGTAGTACAACAAATCTTACTGTTGATAATGGAGATGTCTCTGTTCTTGTAGTACTCTGACAGTGTGATCGACGAACCAGAGATGGAGGCCACAGTGCGGACTGTCCGGCTGCTGTCAGAGCAGTCGAGGTAGTTCACTGTCATCCCTGTCTCATATCCTCCAACAGCTCCTCCGGTTCCGCCCGTCAGCCCACCTCCTCCCAGGCCTCCACTCAGGCTGTCGGAGTAGCTGAAGGAATCCCGAGTGCGGTCGCGACAGTATGACTTGTAGACCCACTGCACCACGGGGGTCTGGGTGGACACACTGGTGTACTGACATGGCAGAACTACTGACTGGAACAGCACAGCATACCTCTTCTCATCTCTCACAAACACATGAACTCCCGAGCAATAGGGAGGGAGGACACCTGTGGGAGGATAAGCAGATAATGAAGAAAGTGTGAAAAATGGAAAGCTGAAAAAACAGGTGTTTAGATGATCATTACATTCATTGTGTTTGTTGAACTCAGTTTGGTAATGGTTCTAATCAGTGATTAATAATACAACACATTTGCTTTTGGTTTTCAACAGAGATAAAGGGTAGGCTCAGAGGGTGCATGTTGCTTCTTAAAACAACAGGAAGTAAGGTATAGTAGCGTGGCACGCTGATTTGGTCCACTCATCAACAAAGTTAACAATTGCAGCAGAGGCAGTTGCTGTAACACAGTTTCTGCAAGCAATAACAGTACTTGAAAACATTGAGCATGCAAATGCTCAATCAAAAATCACACTCCTATTTCTCTGAGTCATAACCCAGTTAAATCTGAATCAGACAGAAAACAGATATTTTTAGATTCATTTTCACACACACTTTCCAAGGATATCACTATCTCCAATGTCCAAATAAACGCCCACAAATCTGCTTAGAAATCACGGAGCAGATGCTCCTTGTAACTCCAAAACTTGCCTGAGAATCATCATGTGAATGTACTTGTCTTGATTTTGTCAGCAGGGGGGTACAAAGAGTCCAACTTTAAAAACCTTTGACACAGCACAAATCTAGCAGCCAAAGCAGGTTTCAGTAATAACTGGGATTGTGTAATGAGGGGGATTATGGACTACTATAGCAAAGAGCAACACACAATCATTCAGATGCTCAGTTGAATTGAGGTCTAAGCAGAAACCTACTCCTGTCTGCACACTTTAAAAATAGCTTACAAATCACACACTCCCCTCATTGCCGCATAGAAAGCATGCCTTTTCTGAAATTTTCAGTTTATTAAAAATATATCAGGGTAAACAGTAAACACTAACTAGCTGAAATGAAATGAAACATCTTACAGTTTGGCAAGATAAATGTGGAAGAACAAGGCTGTGTTGAAACTGATTGCTTTTGTTCTGTGAAATCTGACTGTGAGCTGAGTTGACCTGAGACTGTTTTCGTGCTTCTGAAGCCGCGGGATTCAGGGTCACATGATGACCAGGAGCTTGAGTTTGGCAGTTTAACAGCAACAAACGCTGGAGAGATGACCATGTGAAAAAAACATACCCACCCCCCAACACACACACCCCAAAACATATGTGTATGCTGCTGTGTGTGTGTTTCTCAGGCTAAACAGTGGGAGGTGTGACTGAACTGGACCAGTGAACAAGGATGAGGTAAGGGATGAACGAGGGGCCACTTCACTTAATCCAGACCAGACTAGTTCACAGTTTTGTTTTTTACTATAGCACTATACTATATTTCTCAGACACAAAAATTTTGAGTAGAACACAGAATTCAGACATTACATTACACAACTAAACACCATGAATGCACAGTTTGCACGGTAGAACAACTTCGAAGTGCCACGAACAAATCACCAGTGAGACTCTAAAGCCAATCAGACAGACTCTGGTCATGGCCAAAGGTCAGTTTACACTATGTAGATTTCAAAATTAAAACTTTAAAATTTGATTTTAAGTTTTATTTTACTTGCATTTTATTTACAGTATTCATTACAGTAGTCATTTTCAGACCAAGATTAATCAAGTTAATTAAAACATAAATTCCTCAGGGAGAATGCTACTCTGATTTCTAAGAACTGGAACAAAAAAACCCAGGAGGTTGGTTTTCCTGGGATCACAGGCTCCAGGGTGATCTGGGCTTTATTAGTTTTCAGAAGAAGCCACCTCCAGAGAGAAAGTGAAAGCAGGTGGGGGACAGAGGAATTTTGCTTTGAATATGAATGCAAATGTAAAGAGAATAATATCAGAAATAATTTTCCAGATAAAAATCAGTAAGTATGCTGTTTTTTCCTGCTAAAGTTTTTTTTTTTTTTCAGGGAGTTTTTCTTTGTCTGATTTCAGGGTCTAAGGACAGAGGGTGTCGTAATGCTATACACTTACTTTCTAAGCCCCTTGAAGCAAATTTGTGATCTGTAATATTGGGATACTTGACATGACAATGACTTGTCATGTTATGTGTCCTTGAGTAAACCCATAATAAAACTCACAACAATGATATCCTTCGCATATCCTTCTGTAGTATTTCTACACTACACACTAACTGTAACACACTGTATAGCAGGGGTCAGAAATTAGGAGCTTTTTCCAGCATTCTATAGTTAGGGGACCAACACAGATTTGGAAACATGTTCTGTGTTTTACTGTGAGACTGCGAGATGTAAAATTCCACACAATCTGTTTCATTTATGGTTGGATGAAACTGAAAATTTGTTCCGGTCAAATAAGCCAAATTATATTAAGAACATGTGTTATTCATCTCGTTCATTAGACCTCATATCAATGTACTGTTCATGTTGAAGCTTTATTAATATTAGCTGTTAAAAGGTCATAGTTATTGGGGTTTACATGAGCCTTGGATTTACTATACATTGTACCTATAACAGCTTCTTGAAGATTCATGTAAATGTAAATGATGTCAATCGACATACAAGTGAAAAGCAACGGACCAAATATTTTATGAGGCAACATTTGGCCTACAGGCTGCTGTTTGCCTTCTACTGCTGTTTAGGCAACAACTACAACTGTTTTTTCAGTTTTTTCTACTTATTTGTTTCCCTACTCTCGGTTTCTGCAGGCCCAACAAGTTAAACCAAAACCTTTAAAGACATTTTTAATACCACATAGAATTGAATTTAATGAATTTCATAGTCATACACCCACAGGATAAAATAATTATTTACTAAGTGCAATATTGTTATATTATAATTAAATATAAATTACATTTATTTCACATTTTGGTGATTATTTTCAGGTATATTGCTAATAATATAACTGATTAATTATTAATCGTGACCTGGACTTGGATAAATTGGATGGATGGATTGATCAATTTAAAATAATACTAGGCTAATTAATTAAAGGTCAGGAGTTTGGCAATGGGGATTTTCCAGGCAGGTTTAGTTAAAAAGCACATACAAAAACATTTTAATCAGTTTAATCAAGACCTAGTACCTTCTAAAGCCTTTCTTTAGGAAACCTGAGTTAATGCCTTTTAAGACTTTTACGGTTTTATCTTATCTCAAATTAGGTGCGGATTCAATCTTCATCTAATAGTTAACATGCATCTGCTGTGATCTTCCACTTCAAATGTATTTTTTAAGGTACTAGTAGGGTCTTTTGTTTGGTGAACTGTAATTTCAGTGAAGGACCTAGATCAATTTGTAGACCTGAAGTTAGACCTCCTGATCCACAACCCCCACAGCTTCTGGTCGGATCATTCACACATGACTAAATGCAGTGTAACAGTTGACTGCAGCAAAGCTAACATACCAGATAAAAAGACCCATTCTGTATTCAATTTTCAGGAACCCTCAGGAATGTTGAAATGACTTGAATCTCTTAAAGTAAAAATCACTTACAAGTGGCTAATAAAACATAATTATTCATGTGGGAAGAGACACTTTTCAATCTAAAGTTACAGATTTAATTTGTCCCAACATTACGGGCCAATAATTATCAAAGCAGGTTAGCTTGTTTATCTTTAGTGACGTTAGCCCAACGTTACCGTTACTCCAAACTCAAACCTGAGTTCAACAACCTGTTACTCCACCTCACTCAGAGCGGTTTCCATCTTTTTTTTTCCTCTGTTCATCTTTTCTTACCTGCCAGACATAGCATAAAAATCCAACCCTTCGACGTCAAAAACTTTTTCCAAATCCTGCAGGTGAACTTCAAAGAGGTTTTCTGGTCAACGGAGTCTTCCCTTCTCTTTCGCCCCATCCCTGAACTGTGTTTCAAGCTCTGAAAATCAGACCGTTAACTGGTAGATAACGGGACCAGCGTCAACTCGTCAAAATAAAACTCAAGACTTCCGGTTGGGGCCTTTTCAAAATGAAATCTTTGTTAAGGGAGACGGTGACTGAGAACATGAGTGTTGAGAGGGGAGGTGCGCGTCATACAATACTGGAATAAAAATTTGAAATATTGCACATATTAAGATACTCTCTTGAGTAGCAGTATCTCTGAAAGAATAGCTGTTTCAAATGCTTTAATAAGCCTACTCATTTTTGAGTGGGCCTATTAAGCAAATGACCACTTACATTTTTAAAATTATCTTAAATAATTATATTTAATATGTGCCTGTTGTTTCACATAGTGGCACTTTCATTGAAGTAAAGTCTGAATAAGTAAAGTGACAGACTGCTTTCACCATCACTTAAAATAACAACCCACATCAGATTGATGGCCTCTTAAGAGCAGATCTCCCCCCCCCCCCCCCCCCCCATCTACATTATCATCTTATTTTGAAGTCCGATTGACCACACATCCAGTACTACTTGTGTAACTTTGCGCAGAAGGGTGGTCTCTTTCCAGAGACAATGGATGGTGGCGGTGATGAAGGGAAGCGGAAGGGTGAAGTCTGAAAAATAGTGACATTTCTTTACATTTAAAGAAAATACAAAATAAAAGTTTTAAACATGAATGAATCCCCAGATAATATAACAATTAATATTGATAGTACCACTATTAGGCTACTACTAATAATAATGATGATTATGTAAAATAATAATTGATAAGATAACGATAATAATGTGATCATGGATGTATTATAAGACCTGGATACTCAGCCTTGCAGCCAATTTTTTCCAGTGTCCATTTTTCCCATAGACCGCAACAGAGAGGCCTGTAAAACTGTGCACACAGCCAAATATCAATCTTTCTATTCTACATTTTTAAGCCATGGGGTTTTCATCTTTGTAAAAGTTTTTCAAAGCTCAGAAAAAGCCCAGCAGAGTCTTTTTTCTCTGAGTGACGTCACCACGGTGTACGTGCACTCTATCCGCGGTCCCGCTGTGTCTCGTGAACGAGCATGGTTGCTAGGTTACTGCCAGCGTCGTCAGGACGAGAACAAGTTAATAAAAAGTGAATAAACACAAAGGCGAGTTTTCTTCTACACAAACCAAGGTTCATTCATTTTGTGGGGTTTTTTCGTCGCATTTATTCGTCACTTCTTACACTTTTTTTCAGGAAGGTAACTGTTTTTAATCGATATATTCGCCGCATAACTGGATTCACTAAGACGCCGCCATGGGTTTTCATAACTTTTTATGACTTTTTATAACTTTTTTTTTTTGTTTTTTTTGTTTTTTTTTTTTAAAAGGCGGCATGCCGTATAAATATGCTTCTCAATGAGAGAAAGTAAAAGTAATAACTTTGTCTGATGAGTTGTAGTTATCTGTCACATGCAGCATCAACAAAATCCATAAACTTAAGCAGAGTGAAGGAATGCTCAGTGTTCATAAGCTGCAGCAGTAGGTGAAGGTAAACTGCAAGTAAAAGTCCAACTATGCTCAAAGTTGAAGTTAGTCATAAACAATATTCAAGATGCTGCCACCACCATGCTTCACTGAAGGGGATGGTATTGACCAGGTGATGAGCGGTGCCTGGTTTCCTCCAGACATGACGCTTGGCATTCAGGCCAAAGAGTTCAATCTTTGTTTCATCAGACCAGAGAATTGTTTCTCATGGTCTGAGAGGCCTTCAGGTGCCTTTTGGCAAACTCTTGGTGGGCTGTCATGCGCCTTTTACTGAGGAGTAGCTTCCATGTGCCGCTCTACCATACAGGCCTGATTGGTCGAGTGCTGCAGAAATTGTTGTCCTTCTGGATGGTTTGTGCTCTGACATGCACTGTCAACTATGGGACCTTATGTAGACAGGTGTGTGCCTTTCCAAATCATCTCCAATCAACTGAATTTACCACAGGTGGACTCCAATCAAGTTGTAGAAACATCTGAAGGATGATCAGTGGAAACAGGAGGCACCTGAGCTCAATTTTGAGTGTCACGGCAAAGGCTGTGAATACGTATGTACATGTGATGTTTGTTTTTTTATTTAATATATTTGCAAGAATTTCAAACAAACTTTTTTTCACTTTGTCATTATGGGGTATTGTGTGTAGAATTGTGCGGTAAAAAATGAATTTAATCCATTTTGGAATAAGGCTGTAACATAACAAAATGTGGAAAAAGTGAAGTGCTGTGAATACTTTCCGGATGCACTGTAGAACCTTTAAATGGGGCCACCCCACAGGCAAATCAAGAGGCACTGACTTAATGAAGTATCAGGGATTCTGCATTTCATTAAAATATCAATTAAATGTCCTCAGTGAGGAATGCAGAAATTGTATTACTCTTTGACCCCGCCCCCACATAAGGAGCTATTGAGTACAAATGAACTAAATAAAAACAAAAACATAGTCTGGCAGTATAGACTTGTTTGCAAATTTCATTCTCAAAAAGTTGAATGCTTCCTTTCCTCAGTCAGGCTACTCAAGTTGACAGTAGTTTGAGCTGTAATTTACAATAGCTGTGTGGTTTACGCTGTAACAGGTCTCATCCAGATTTTATATTGGACATAAAGTTTAAGATCTGAAACATTCATCTTGGTGTAAGAGATTACACAAACATTTAATGGCCTCACAGCGTCCCACTCACTGTTCAACATTTTTAACCTTTGGTTTCTGGAGCACAGGAATAAGAAATGTGAATAGTTAAAAAGAGTTGGGTTCTCTTTTAAATACACAACCCATGATTATAATATAGTGTCTCATCTGCTGTAGAAAAATAACAGACTAAAACTATAAATGCTAAAGTAATTACAGAAGCTTACAGGGGACTTTACTAAAACAATCATGTAAACTTGAAAATGTCATTTTTCACACATGCATGTGCTCTAGGATTATACTGGACCTGACTACATGAATATGAGCAAAGGAGGAGAAGCAGTCCACAGGCTCCATTTGAAAGTATTTAATCTTTTGCTTGCAGTCAGTCAGGTGTGAGTAGTTAGGTAACTGGTTATATTTCTACAGATTAAGAAAGCGTAGGCTACATACAGGTCAAATCCCATCATATTGTCTTGAATAAAGCAACAAACAATTCTAAATCAGAATCAGTGCATCAATACATTCTGACTTTAAATATATAATAATGTGAGAACAAACCAAGGAGATTAGATTAACTACATAACAACAAAATAAACATGACTCCAGGAAACATAATGAACTGAACTACTCACTCGACACACTCAGGAACAAAGGTGAAACGATGGAGAGAAGCAGCTCAACTTAAGACAGAACACAGAGAATGAGCTCAGGACACAGAACAAAGAAAACTCGTTGCTGTGATAAGTTCAACAAGCTTTTGGTTTAAGTTGACTGATTTTTAAGCAGACAGGAGTTTGTCCACTTCATCGACCACATCTGTCCAGGTTTTTACAGTATTTTACAATCACAGGGTCAAAACCTCATTCAACATGGACACTTCACTGTGTGTTGATGACTTAAAAGTTGCAGAAAGTGTTTTTTTTCACAAGGCAAAAATAAAATATCAGTTTCAATTTGCAAAACACAAACTGCTGCACTCTGAAATGAAACTAAAAACAAAGGATCTTTAAGGATCTTAATTTGACCTGCTGAGGATAACGCCATCAGCTTCACTTTTATAAAATTAAATTAGGCTAAACATTGAAACATGTAAGAAAACCCAGGGAAATAAATCTTAAACATAGGAGAAGATATGTTGAAAAACACAGTGGCTGATGCTGAGTGGTCAGTTAGAGAGACAGTGGGCAAATTTAGGTCCTACAAAATAAAAATACACAGGTAAAATTATCCACCGGTTAAATGTTGGTTGGATTATTGTTATGAATCTGATAATAAGGTTATTTTTCTCACCCTGATGTTCACACAGTGAAAAGGGAGCAGGATCAGGAGGATTCCTCTTTACAGTGTGTGTTTGTGTGTAGGAGGGAAGGAAACATTTTAACAGTGACCATGCTGGACAGTGTCTTCCCGCCTTTTGTTTCCCCCCCACTTCTTAAATATATTTTCTTCTTCTATGATGGAGGCTACAGTATCTGTCTTTTTCAGTTACAGAAGGTATATTTACTCATGTACTATACTTGGGTATAAATTTGAGGTACTTCACTTGAGTATTTCCATTTCCTGCTTTTATATACTTCCATAGTAAGTGCTTACTTCAAAGATTAAGATGACCAGTATATACTGAAAACATATACATTATGATACATACAAAGATTAGACAAAAAACTAAAAATATTCCAAGTATAAGTAAAGTCTTTCATTCAAAAAAACCTTTGAAATATAATCAACAAAATGTACTGACAGTGTGAGCAGTAAATGTCACTCTGCAGTAAAATGATATTTTATTTAACTGGATTGTTAATACTGATGCACCAGTGTTTCAGGTGGAGCTGGTTCGACTACCTTAGAAACAGGTAGATAGTGTTGTCGTGCTTTGCCCCTTTGGGTAATTTACCTGCCTGGATTGTATTATTTCCCTTTTATTTTGAAATTTCTCCCCTTGTGTGTATCTGTCCTGTTCCCTGAAGAAACCTCGAGCCTCTGGTTTTTGTAGCTGGAGTTACAGGGCGCAGGGCCCCCTGGGGGTCGGGGGCCATCAGCCCGATAATTGAATCACTCACATTGAGAGCAAATGAACAAATACAGCAGAAAAACAGACTCTGGAACGATAGACTAAAAAAGTCAAAGGTTTGTTCTCATCATCTACAGCTGAAATTAATTTGAGCCACTGGGGGGAAATGAGTTACCTTGCTAACCCTATAATCTACAGTGGCTGTGTTGTGTTCCTCCTAACAGGTCTCATTTGGCTTTAAATTGGGTACAAAATTTGAAATTTGAATCTCATTTCGGGCCAAGAAATTATATAAACATTTTATGGCCTCACAGCATCAGAGCCCCATTCATTGTTAATGCATGTTCACAAATATTGACCAAACTGTTCTGAGGCACAGGAATAAGAAAAGTGAGTTCTGTCAAAGGGCTGGGTTCTCCTTTAAATGCACAATCCGGATTATGATTGTAGTGTCCAATCCATGATTATAGTGGTCTGTCCTCAAAGCATCTGGTGCAGAAAAATAACAGACTAAATTATAAACATTAAGGTCATTACAAAAGCCTATAGAAGACTTCAATAGAATTATCATATAAACTTGAAACTGAAAAAAAATCCATGATAGAATTGAGATTTCTGACACATGTATGTGTTTTAGGATAAAACACTGGACTGAATAAATGTGAGCAAAGCAGGACAAGCAGGTTCCATTTGAAGGTATTTAATCTTTTGCTTGCAGTCAGTCAGGTGTGAGTGATTACATGTCTACAAATGAAAGAAAGCGAACATACAGGTCAAATTCTGTCACTTTATCTTGAATAAATCAACAAACAATTCTGAATCAAAATCAGTACATACATTATCGCTTTAAATATATAATCGTGGGAGAACAAACCAAGGAGATTAAATGTACCACTGAACAACAAAATACACGACTTGAGGAAATATAATGAAATAAACGACTCACTCGACACACTCAGGAACAAAGGTGAGAGCAGCTCAGCTGAAGGACAAACGGAGAATGAGCTCAGGACACAGAACAAAGAAAACTCAAGACACCTGTGTGAGCTGCCCAGTTCGCTCACCTGTGCTCCTCAGCCCAGCAGTCATGTGACCCCACTTCCCACAGGATGCTTTATTTAAGTATTTAACTTTATTTAATGTATGTACTCATCTACGAACATATTAAAATGATGATTTTCAAAGACTTAACCTGCTCTGCAGTGACAGTATTTGAACATAATGAACAAACAGCGCCCTCAGGCCACTGCATTTACATGTCACTGCGCTCTTTAGGGGTCAAAATGAAAATGCACTCAGTCCTCTCATTGAGGCAGGTTATCAGTGAGGATGTCACTTCCTTGTCAATTGTAATTTTTCTGTTACTGGGGCAGTGGTTGTAGCTTGTTCTCTGTAAGGAAATGACCAGAGATGAGATTTAAAGATTTTTAAATGTATTACAATAAGTGATAAGATGCTAAGAGACAGTCTCATCTCCTCAGTGAGGACGTCACTTCTTTGTCTCTCATCACTTTGTCTGTCTGGGGCAGTGGCAGCAGCTTGTTTTACCCGTCTGTGTCTTATATCAATACAACTCAATGGAAATGACCAGACATATGATTTAAAGAATTTATCTGTGGCCGTGAATCTCCATCAGCTGAGTCTCCTCCCTCTGCAGCTCCACCTTGATCCCTCACCTAAGTGCACTCTTCTTCTCAGTCAGCAAGATCTTGAATTCATTTCAGATATATATATATATATATATATATATATATATATATATATATATATATAGATATATATAGATATATATAGATATATATATATATATAGCCTGTAAAATGATATGAGGTTGATGAGTATTTGATCACTTCCAGTGGTGATGGCACACAGTAAACTCAGAATAACAAACCTAAATAAATGAAGGTGAAAGACCTTGTAAACATGTTTGTTGTCTCCATTTTGCAGCACTGAGAGTCACACAGCAACAGTTTTTTGACTGATAAATCAAAGCTTAGGAGGATGTGCATACAATGAACGCACTTGTGAACGCGCAGCGCCAGGCAAGCAACTTGTATTGAACTGAATGGGCGCCATTTTTAGATCTGGCATCCAAGTCTTATAATACATCCATGAATGTGATATAACAATGCCAAGTGACCATGTGAACGCTGAGTTGTTTAGTTGGTGTTGTGTTGCCATCTAGTGTTCAGGATTCAGTATTCATTTTATTTAATCAGTTATATTTTTATAGCATATTCCAAATGGAACACAATGCAGTATGTTTCACAATAATACAGAAATTTGATAAATCTCTGAAAACTGGTGAGATTATTATTAGTGAAATAAAATGATAGCATGCAGACTGTCATATTTCATTGCATTTCAACATAAATCTCTTCAACATAAAAAAAAAACAACAACATTCTTTAAGGTGACATGACAAAAAGGATCTGAACTGTATATGTTCAAAGTTAAGACATACTATCAAAATTCAGATTTTCATTTACAAAAAAGAAGAACCTGAGAGATTTGTTGTGGCATTATTAATCTCAACAATCAGCAAGTTCTACTTAATGTTGAGGTTAAAAAAAGAAAAAAATAGGGAAACTGACAGGATTCAATTGAACAGAGAGTTCAGTGCCTCTGATTCTACACAATAATATACACTAGGCCTATCCAACTCAGTAAACAAGAATAATTCCAGTAAGAGTAAAGAATAACAAAAACTCCCCTTTCTTAAGTGTGAAGTGGTAGCTTCCTGCTAAAACAAACTACCACCAGTTACACCCAACAACTGAAGCCATCAAGACAAACACACATACAGCCACAAGGATTTGCATTCTTTTGTAACAATGTCTACATATCAAGTGTAAAGCTAAAATTCCTCATCCTTTCTGGATGACACAACTCTCTTCCACACATCACAGCATGTTTTATCTCAAAGCATGTGTTTAGTGTCTCTACTTTAGAATGTGACCAAACCTGATTGAGCTGCATCAACTTGTATTTACACGCATTTCAAAGTCAAACAAGAAAGTCTCCAGTATGTCACAGAAAAGCATGGTTCAATTTTTGACCTGTTGGCAAAACATTCAATTCCACTAAGTAAGAAAATATATTTAAAAAACGACCACAAAAAAAGGTTACTAATAGAACATAAATGCCACTGTATTCTACTATTATTGTACTGAATGGCAAAGTGGCAAAGTGGTCTCAGATTTTGGACCCCACTGTGTGTGTGTGTGTGTGTGTGTGTACTACTTAACATATATATATATAAAAAAATACACACATATTGTTCAGGGGATCTGTGAAATGTTTGTTAAGTTCCTAATATTTCTATGGCATGAGTTTTGCCACAGACAAAGACATAGACAAATTTACAGATTTTTGCCCCGGGCAGTGTTTACATCTTAACTAGAGGGATTATAACTGTTGACCACACCCACCAACTCCCTGTTAAAAACAGATCAGATGGACTTTGTGGGCACCCACTGGTTCCCTGCCCTTCCCCAGTGGATCCTCCCAGTTTTGTGCTTCAAGTCACACCTACAGTATTTTGACGTGATAAACAACCTGACCCTAAAACTGTTCCACCTCTCAAACATGTAATTGCAGATTATGCTTAACTCTACTATAAGAACAGCATTTTCTTTTTTTCTTTTTTTTTTTTTTTTAGCCAATTATGTCATAGTCACGTCCATTTAGGCAAAATGTTGATCGAGCCAATTGGGTCACACCTTGAGTGCGAAGTGACTGGAAGCAATTTGAAAAAACTCAATTGAAATAAAGTATAAGATTGAAGACAAGTGGTTGGTACAGACTGGAAGCCTTAGTCATCGTAGTCCCTCCGGGGCGGCTTATTGGCTGGCACGGATGGTTTGTCGTGATTACGATCATCATAGGGCTCATCATAGCGGTCGTCATCATTGCCACGGTCTCTGCGGTCATTGTAGCGGCGCTCGTCGTCATAGTGGCGGTTATCGTCATAGCGCTCATTGCGATCACTGTACCTGTCGCGACGGTCGTCATAGTCGCTGCGCCGGTCGTCATAGTCGCTGCGCCGGTCGTTGTAGTCGCTGCGCCGGTCGTCATAGTCGCTGCGCCGGTCGTTGTAGTCGCTTCTCCGATCGTTGTAGTCGCTTCTCCGATCGTCGTAGTCGCTGCGGCGGTCGTCGTAATCCTTGCGGTGGTCGTAGCTGCGCTCACTCCGCTCCTCATAGCGGTCACGGCGATCAGCAGGTATGTCATCCTGCCCATCAGCTCTGCGAGTCTCCACAGCCGGTTCTTTATCATGGTACTCTTCCTCACGGACTCTGGAAGGTGGACACACAACAGTCAGATGTTTGGGGTGAGTTTTTGTTTTTGTGTTTTCCTGCGGAACCATCGTTGCCTTGAAACCACCTCAGGCGTGCTGTCATGGTTGTATCTCAAAACATTTTCACATAGGCTGCTCAAATGTGGCTACAGAAATCTGGTAGGTAATAATGAGATTTATTAGTTTATTTAGTTTAACTCTCTGATGGACTGAGTAAATTGAAAGATTTTTTAAATATTTTTGTTCTGTGTGACGTGCTTACACTTAAAACCATTTCTCCTTTAAGTTTTGCATCTCAGCATCAGTTTGTTTGTGGGCAATATTTAAAGTGAACAGATCTTAACTTTTGTCCACATCACAGCATCTTGTTCACAGCATCTGTGTCAGAGTGTTTGTACATCTGCATGTTTCTTTGAGGTAGAGAAGCATTACCCCATGGCATATTCCTCCTCCTTTTTCTTCTTACGGCAGCAGCAGCAATAGATGATGATGATGAGTATGATCAAAAAGGCAACAACTCCGGCAATGATTCCTGCAGTGGAGCCAATGTTCATGGAAGCTGCAGGATTGAAGACAAGTTGGGAGAATAAAAGAACAATTAATATTATAATAAATTATTGTAAAGATGTATTTTTGGGAAATGCTAAATTCCCATATTGTTAATGAAAATGGAAGGTTTCTCTCACGTGGCATGACTGCGACAGTGATGTTGCAGGTAGCAGAGCGGATCTTGTTGCTGGAGGTGCAGATGTAGAATCCTGATGTCTCTCTGGAGATGTTGTATAAAGACAGGATACCTCCCTCTGAAAGACAAAGGGTCAGTCATGTGTACTGTACACATCACTGCTACCATGACTGTGTTGCTTATTTTACAGACTACAAGTCCTACAATGCTACTGCTCATAAAAATACATATTCTGGAAACTGCAACGTGCCCAATAAATAATCACTGTTGTTTATCATATTTCCTGACGGTTTTATAGTACATTTTGGGGATACGAAGGTGTACTAATACAGAGGAGTGAAATATTTCTTTTAGACATTTCTGTCTGTCCTCCTATGTCAACTATTCCACCCTGTTGGTCTTCAAAAGAGCACTTAGAAGAATGTTTTTCTCAGTACACATCTTGATCACCCTTTGGTCATTCTTTAATATCTAAGGGCTCTTAACCAAATATGTTTATGTTAGTTTATGCAAAAATTAATTTAGTGTATGTGAATTATTTCAACTCACAAATGTCAACATAAGAATCCGCCTAAATAACCTACGAGAATTTGTGCTCAACATTAAAAGTGCATACCCTGATCTTGCTGTAGAGCCTATTACTGCCTCTAAATTCCCAAATTTCCTCCCAGCACTCTGAAACTCAACTGTGTTGACTTCCAAAACATCATCAGTGTTTGTGAGCACACACCACCCTGTGGGTCATCTTCAAACATCAAACACTGCGGCCTGATTGTGGCCATAGTTGTTCTTTTAAGTTAAGTAAACCTTTATACACTGACACGTCACTTGTATTTTTCCAGAATATCAATATTCAATATTCAATAGTCCCATCAGAAACTGTGCCACTCATACTTACTGTCAGTGGTTCTGGGGTCTGGAACACGAGGCACATCCCGAACATCACGACTTTCCCACTTGTAAGTGGGTGGTGGGGAGCCCTCCTCAGACACACAGGTCAGGTTGATGTTCTGGCCGTACTCTGTCTTACCCTGGATCTTACAGATGGGCTTAGATGGAGCCACTAGAAAGATAGAAATAAAAATAAGGTGTGAGTTGTCCTTAAAAGTGAAAATAAAATAATTTATCCTGTGATAACAACTTCTTTAATGACATAAACCATATGAATAATAGAATATGTCCTTCCCATCCACCCATTAGCTATACAGGTTTATCCCTCAAGGTTGGGTGGGATACACCCTGGATAGTTTTACATTCATGCTTACATTCACACCTATGGTCAATTTAAAGTTATCAATAAACCTTTTTCTACATGTCTCTGGATTGTTGGAGGAAACAGGAGCACTCAGAGGAAACCCACACAAGTGCAGAGCAAACTCCACACAGAAAGGCCCCAGCTCGTGTGTAGTTTCAATCCCAGACCCTTCTGGCTGTGAGGTGATAGTGCAAACCACTATTATATTATTTCAGTTATGTTATTATGTTGTAACATGACGTAGAACACAGGAAGTGTTGTTTTTTTTTTCCACTTCATTGCAGTAAGAACACACACCTTCAATAGCTTTCATAGCAGAGAGGAATGCTAAACATTATACTGACTGATCTTTATACTTATACTGAAATACCTGATACCATATTAAATGGAAAGAAACAACATGCAATCCACAGTTCTTTTCACCCACGTTTAAACATTTAAATCAAATATTGTATTTTTCTTTGAAAACAAATGCCACGTTACCTAGAACCACCAAACGTGCAGTGTCAGCTGGCTTGCCCTCATCATCACCTGGGATCTGGACACGACACTCAAAAAACTTGTTGTCAGCCAGCGTGATGGAGGAGAGTTTTAGGTTGGCCTTTCCAGAGGGGATGTCTACGTCCACAGACACCCGACCTTCATACACTGATTTGATGTCAGTGGTGCCAGAGGAGTAGTAGGTGAGGATAAGGGTCTGTTACACAATAAAAGCAGCAGGGGAAGATTAAAAGAGGAAGACCAAGTTCTGCTATTACTTTTCTTATTCACAATACACAGTAAAGTAGGATCATGGTGATCATGTCAAATAGACAGACAGATACTTACCTCTTTAGCGTTAGCTTGTGCAGCCTCAACAGACCATGAGATGATGACTAGTTTCCCAGCAGTTAGGGGTTTTGCAGGTGTAAAGCTGCAGGGTAGTGTGATGTTGTCACCCCTGGCATACTCATATATCTCCTGCGGGATGTTCACATTGAGGGCACCAACACCAGACAACACTGTAGATGACATTAATAGACTATGTTACATGTACTTATGTAAGTATGTACATGTTACATGTACATGTTACATGTAGGCTACATACTTATTCCATTCACACACAGCACAAAGAACAACTGATTTAAAGCTGGCCCAGATGATTTCTGGTTTTCGTTTGTCTCCACTAACAGTAAACGGAAAATCTTTGGATTTTGTTGAAACAAACAAACAAATAAACAAACAAACACACAAACAAACTGAGAACTGGGAAATAATTGGTGGTTGCGCCCACAGTGTCTCATATGCGCCATTATCGACCAAAACCATTCTATGAGGTTACCAGTGTTAGGATTATATGAAAGGATACCGTACAGGTCATCAGTATATTAACATTTGACAATATTGATTTCAAAATATTGCGTCCATTACATTTTAGAGAAACAGATCAGTTGCATTAACAGGTCACCTGGGCCTGTTCCGTTTTAGAAGACCTGAAGGTGCTCAAACAGGTGTGGCAGCTAGGTTAGGCGCAAAGGACAGAAACAAATGTTATTTATCAAAGAATAGACCTACTCACCCAGACACAGCAGAGTTAAACTTGAAATCCTCCCCTCCATAGCTAAGACTTTTTTTCTCATGCCAGCCGTTTTTCTGCTTGAGGTTGTTTTTTTTTTTTTTTTTTTCAGAAAAGAAACTGGGAACCGGAGCCGCCCGGCGCGCAGTTGCATCGAAACCCGACAGCGTCCCGTGTGTGATGCGCCCGCTAGGAGTGCCCGCCGCTTCCGGGTGACTGACAGCGCCCGCCACCAATCACCGCAGCCTCTGTTGTTCAGGTAACATTCTTGCTGCGCCCCCCTGACGTGTTTCGGCTCGTCCTCTCATCTAGTAAGCTAGGCCTTTATTGGACTCCACAGTCAGATGAGTTTTCTAAGGCTTGATTTTACAGCAGGAGCACTTGTCGTTTATTTCCCATACAGTTTCTTGCACTATTTCTAATTAAAGATCTCATAAAATCACACATGTTCGTCTTGAAATAGAAAGCTTATGTTGTCAAATATTAACAGAAATAGAAGAAAATCGTTTTTGTTTTACTGTCTTTTAACAATCAGGCTTATGTTGCAAGAGAGAGAAAGATGAGGGGTGTTAAAGGACAAACAAAACCGAACAGTTAGGGTGTTTGTTGTGTAGCCTAGAGTAAAGCTGATGTGTGCTGGTGGAACAAAGGAAGCATTTTGTCCTGTCAGACTGGTTTGACAGGATTTACCACCTAAGGGCACACACACACACACACACACACACACACACACACACACACACACACACACACAAAAGGAAAGAGAAAGAGAGAAGTAGCCGATATGGGGCTCCATTTGTGTCTATGTCAACTGAACATGTGACAAAATACTTAAGTCTGTGCAGCTTTGAACTGAACTTCAGAACCTATTTTAACAATCAGACTGTGTCGACTGCGCACCTGACAGAACATTTGTCTTTGTCAGTTCTACTTCAAACTGTACCTTTGTCATCTAGTTGACTTTGTTGTTGTAGACGACATGTCGATGTGTTGTTTGACTGAATTGTTGCACGTGTCATTTAACTGTGTTGTTGGACAGTCTGACTATTAAATAGTTTTGTCACAACTGAAGTTCAGTGTACAGGTGGACATATTTTTGGCACAAATGGAAGCACATACTATGGCTAGCTAGTCCCTGCATTTCTTTGTCTGTCTATCTCCCTTTATCTGCACGAGAGTGGGTGTGTTGCACAGACATGTGTCTGGGTATGTTTGTTATGTTTTTGTGGGGACATGTGACGAATCATTTTTATTGTATGAATATAGGCTATGTTGTATTTATGTCTGTATTTACAATTGTATTTATTTTATTTATATTTTGGTTTATGTGTGTGTAAAGTGCACTGTAATACATTTGTATGAAATGTGCCTGTACAAATAAATTTTGATTGATTGAATGATCAAAATATTTGATTTTGAGAACCTAAACACATTCACATAACTCCAAACCCTATGGTTTGGGTTTGGCTCTGCCCTGATTTGTAGTTACTGTGCTGTACTATAGTGCCACTTAGTGGATGGAAAAATACCCAACAATACTGTCCAACATTGTGCTACATGGATAACCCAGCCTTTGGAAGCCTATAGAGGACTATATTCAAATGATAATGTAATTCCACAATAGCATTATAATTTTCAACATGTGTATGTTTCATTTGAGTCAAAAAGAAAATCATAATGCAATAGCTCAATTTGCATTTTCATTTTCACATACTTGTATGGGTGATCTATGACAATATTAAAATGAAAATGGAAAAGCTATTTGACATTTAATTTTCAAGGTCATACCCTCCTGCACAGTGGACAGTATTCAAATGCAATATGCAAGACATCGACCACATTTTCATTCACATGTCAAGTCCCCATCATAAGAGGAGGGGGACCCATCCTGATAACTGGGAATGTTGCTGCTAGATACCATTCTTCCTGAGTTTAATAGGAAGGGAAGATCACAAATCCATCAAATTCTTACTGCTGACATACCTATAACAGGTAAGTCCTGTAAATACAAGCCTGATATTACCCAAATTCCCCAAAACGCATCCTGACAGCTGGTAATGCTTGATTCGAATTGATCAGATGACAGATTTATGATCTTCCCTTCCTATTAAACTCAGGGGGAATGGCATCTGACAGTGTCATTCCCACCTGTCGGGATGTGTTCCCCCCTGTTATGATGGGCATTTTGTATCAGGCTGAAATTTACAGGACTTACCTGTTATAGGTAGACTGGTCAGCTGTATGAATTTGACAGATTTGTGATCTTCCCTTCCTATAAACATAATGACTTAGTTTAACATCTCTAACAATTGAAATACCTATGTAATTAACTTTTAATGATAAATGCAGAGTCAAAAACACTTAAACAACATGGAACTCTTGTCACCCGCTGTTGCATTGTAGACCAGAATTTTCTTTAAGAGAAAAGTCATGTTCAGTTTTATCTAGGACAACCAATCGTGCAGTGTTGGCCACCTCCACACCATGGAAGCTGCAGGATTAAAGATAGAGGGGTTGGGATAAGAAAAACAGAGGAACTGATATTCTATTTAAAAAAATGTATTCATTGGAAATGCTAAATTCACACATTGTTAATGAAAATGGAAGGTTTCTCTCACGTGGCATGACTGCGAGGGTGATGTTGCAGGTAGCAGAGCTAATCTTGTTGCTGGAGGTGCAGATGTAGAATCCTGATGTCTCTTTGGAGATATCGTATAAAGACAGGATACTGCCCTCTGAAAGACAAAGAGTCAGTCATGTGTACCGTACACATCACCGTACACATCACTGCCTCCACTGCCACTACCCACTTAACCTCCAAAACATCATTGGTGTTTGTGAGCACACACCACCCTGTGGGTCATCTTTAAACATCAAACATTGTGGCCTGATTGTGGCCATAGTTGTTCTTTTGCAGAGGTGAGTAAACTTTTATCTGCTGATAGCTGACTTGTATTTTTCCAGGATAAATAGTCCTGTCAGAAACTGTGTCACTGCTACTTACTGTCAGTGGTTCTGGGGTCTGGAACACGAGGCACATCCCGAACATCACGACTTTCCCACTTGTAAGTGGGTGGTGGGGAGCCCTCCTCAGACACACAGGTCAGGTTGATGTTCTGGCCGTACTCTATCTTACCCTGGATCTTACAGATGGGCTTAGATGGAGCAACTAGAAAAGAAAAAACAAGAAATTTTAATTTTTTTTTGATTTGTCCTTGAAAGTGACAACAAAAGAATGTATCCTGTGACAAGAGCTTCTTTAGCGACATCCATCCGTCAAATTATCCATTAGCTACACCACTTATCCTTATAGGGTCGCATGGGGGGCTGGAGCCAAACCCAAATGACATGGGGTGACAACCATTCACGCTCACATTCATACCTACAGGTGCCTGGGGGGAACCCACAAAAGCACAGGTAGGACTCTTTAGTGACATATACTGTATAAATAATATAGTATTTTATTATGTAGTTACATGATGTAGAATACAGTAAGTGTTATAACATAAAGATGGCAACCTGTTACAGAGAAAAGGAAGAGAAAAAGTTGGATAAACTCTTAACATAGAAATGTCTTTGTGCTACTTAAATATGTTGTGTTTTTTTCCCCACTTCATTGCAGTGAGGTGATGTGCCTCCAGTAGCAGTATAATGCTAAACAATATACTGACTGAGCTTTACACTTTCAGTAAAATACCCAAAACTACATTAAAAAGAAAGCAGAAACAACATGCAATCCACAGTTCTTTTCACCCACGTTTAAACATTTAAATCAAATATTGTATTTTTCTTTGAAAACAAATGCCACGTTACCTAGAACCACCAAACGTGCAGTGTCAGCTGGCTTGCCCTCATCATCACCTGGGATCAGGACACGACACTCATAAATCTTGTCATCAGCTAGCGTGATGGAAGACATTTTTAGGTCCGCCTTTCCAGAGGGGATGTCTACGTCCACGGTCACCCGACCTTCATACACCGATTTGATGTCAGTAATGCCAGAGGAGTAGTAGGTGAGGATAAGGCTCTGTTACACAATAACAGTAGCAGAGGAACATTAAAAGAGGATAATGTTGATTTGATCAGATATCTATCTATCTATCTATCTATCTATCTATCTATCTATCTATCTATTTATCTATCTATCTATCTGTCCTGACCTCTTTAGTGTCAGCTTGTTCAGCCTTAACAGACCATGTGATGATGACTATTTGAGGACGGGCTCTTGCAGGTGTAAAGCTGCAGGGCAGTATGATGTTGTCGCCCCTGGCATGCTCATATCTCTCCTGCGGGATGTTCACATTGAGGGCACCAACACCAGAGAACACTGTCAAAAATGCAATCATATTGATTATTACCATTTGCTTGCAATTGTCTATCATAAAAAAACACTAAAGTGTGATTAGGTTGATGATGTTAATCTGTTACATGTGCCTCTACCGTGAATGATTCAGCAGGGTAATTTTACATCTGTACAAATAACTTATTATCCCATCCTCCCACCTACAAACACACACAGCACAGAGAACAACAGACTGAAAGCTGGTCCAGATGATTTCTGGTTTTCCTTTGTCTTCTGTGACAGTAAATGGAAAATCTTTGGATTTTGACAAAAATAAAATAAAATAAAATAAAATAATTAAAAAAACAAAGCAACAACAACAAAACAAGACATTTATGGACCCATTTGCTCTGGGAATATGTGTTGGGCAATTTAATCGACTAAGTGATTCACCCAGTAATCAAGAAAAAATAGATAGATTAATCCATATTGAAAATTATTGTTGGTTGCACCCAAAGAGTCTCGTATGCGCTGCTGGAGACCGAAACCATTCTATGAGGTTACCAGTTTCAGGTCTATGTGAAGGAAAACAGTAGAGGTCAACAGCATATTAACATTTGACAGCTGATACAAAATATTACGTCTTATAAATTTTGGTTTGTTTATGCAACAAACGAATGAAACAGTTCATTTGGTTTTAGATTACCTAAAGGTGCACAAACAGGTGTGGCAGCTCAGTAAGGCACAAAGGACTGAAACAAATGTTATTTCAGGAATACTTACTCAAACACAGCAGAGTCAAACTAGAAATCCTTCCCTCCATAGCTAAGACATATATTTTCTAATATCAACTGTCAGTGGTTCTTCCGCGTGAAGTTGTTTTTTTCTAAATGAAACAGGGCTAGCAGGGTAAGAAGAACACAGGGGATAGGAATCAAGTGCCAGAGGCAGAGCTAATGTAGTTCAGCGATTTTATTTACACAGCGAGGTGCAAAGGCTTACAGGACTAAGCGGTAGGCAAGGGTCATGACCATGCAAATAGGCAAACAAATCCAGTTATGAGGAAGCAGGAATCCAAAGTCTAATAAACAGGAAAAGAGCCAAAAAACAGGTGAACATCTGTCTTGCATAACAAGTCATCCAACCTGAAACAACCATATAGGTCGTTTTTTTTATAGGAGTGTCTCCTGAAATGGCGCCCCTTACTGTGGACCGCTGTTGTCATGGTTACAATACTAAACACACGGACTGTACCTTTTTATATACAGTTTATTGAGTGTACCGACAGTGGCATACTTACCTTTGTCGCCATAGTTACTATAATAACGGGCATGGCTTGGTTAGGTTTAGGCACTAGTAAGTGATAATAAATAAATAATAAAACTATTCGGTCAGGTGTAGGAAAAGATAGTGTTTTTGGTTCAAATAAGTTCTTCCTCAACATTAGAGGATCTTTGTTGTCATGGTAATAATACAATAATAACAACGTGGTTAACTTTGTGAAACGGTCACTGATAATTACTTTCACAGGGGAATTAAACACCACTCTCCCGTGTTATATTCCTGTGTTTTGTTGACCCATCCATCCACCGCGACCTGGTCATGGATGTAGATTTATACATCCATGATTTGAACCTTCTCCAAACCATGGATGCATAATAAATCCATGCTCCAAACACAGTCTTTGTCGCTCTACATACTACGTCACTGCACACTTAACCCTGTCATAATTACAATGGCTGCCAGATGTCGCCTAAAAACTGGGACTAAGGCTGATTAACGAGGCTAGTGGGCCCCGGGGTAGAACTGTTGCGCATGTCCCGGGGTCAAGAGATGGCGGTGACATCAGCATTATGTGAATGATAAAAATATGAAAAATGAAATAGCAATTGACAAAATGTTGGAATTTCAAATCAAATTGGAGATAGTAGGCAAAGGTTGAGCACGACTGCTCCGTGGATCAGAGGTAATCAGTCGGGCAGACATGGATTTTGATGAAGTGTGTGATAAAGTTGGGGAACAGATGAATGAAAAATAAGGTGAAAGGGAATAAATGAATTAGAAATGACAATGGTGAGAGATATGACAGTGGGGAAGAAGAGGGTGAGCAATATCAGAGGGAAAGACCTAAGAACTGTATTGTCATAATAGGATTTAATTAAAAGGCTCAAGAAAGTATGAAGAAAATAAACCTGTTTGTGCTAACAACTACTAGTGAAGGTACATTCTCACTGGGTAACTCACCTCATTGGCTTTGGCACATATATGTGCCAATGTGCACACATATATATATATATATATATATATATATATATATATACATACATATATATATATATATATATATATATATATATATATATATATATATATATATATATATATATTTCACATGCCCTGAGTTCAATTGCAACAATATTTTTCATTCAAGCCTCTTTATAATATGAGAATCTATATTTCTTGCTAATATTGAAGATAATAAATAATCACATGTTCAACTGTTACCTGTAATTTGCAGTATTTGCACATCCCAGTTGCATGTTTGAACTGCAGCCTAACTCAAACACAAGCCAAAAAACAAAAAACAAAAAACAAAAAAACAAAAAACAAAAGACAGGTTAACAGTACCTCAAACTCAAACAAAAGCCAAAAAATTAAAAAAGAAGTACAGAAAGAAATAAAAAAACAAAAACAAAAGACAGGTATTACCCAGAGTCATAACACTAGCTGTAGAACACAGTGGAGGACTTAGCAGCTAAAGAGCCAGATATTTCTATCAGGTGTTGGTAGATTCAAATAATTTGAAATCTTTTGTCTTCTTCTTCGTTTTTAACCGTCTCACACTGACCCCTGTGGCATCGAGCTTCTTTCCTGCGTGTGCCATCCCTGACTGGTGACTGTAAAGCAGGGATGAAACCTGAATCGATCTTCAGACAAGTGTCGGAGGCTGTAAAGGATTAGCCTATCACCTGCTTTTTTATTTGTCACTTAGAAGGTTTTATATGACTGCTATAGAAAAACCTGCTACCAAAACCTGTTAAATTGTTGTCGGTCCTGCAGCACTTTGTGCAACACAGCAGCTCCAATATGGCATTTTGTGATGGGCCAGATTTCAGGCCAGACAGCAACAAAGGATAATTAAACTGTGTATTTTTGTGGTACGCTTATTATCATTATGTACGCTCTAAGTATTGATCATAGTTAGAGTGTCGCAACATCTTTTGCATTGCTTGATATTTCTGTGACATTTCAGGCCTGAGTAACCTTTCCTTGTATAAATTATTAATTTCCTTTATTGTATTTTCACAAAGCGAGTCCCTCTTTAGAAAGGGTAGAAAATAATTAAAAGATTAGTGTTTTCTTGCATCCACACCATATGTATGTGTATGTGTGTGTGTGTGTGTGTGTGTGTATAACTCAAGAGAATATACAATGTGTTTTACCAGCCACTCATCTCCATGCTCCTTTCTTTTTCTGTCTCTCATTCCCTCCTTTTTCTCCGCTTAACACTATAACCAATTTCACCCCTTGTGCACTTGGAAGTCTTATCTCCCTTCCATATAATGACTCCGGACCACAGGACACCTTTCGTTTGCTATCTCATACAATTAAAGCACGTAAAATTGCCTGGCGGCTCTTGACAAACCACAGAGATAAATAGGGATTAGAGATGTTCTTTCTCCGTGGCATATTACATCCTGCTGGATTACTGGTCACCATTGTTTCTTTGTTTGTTTTCAACTGTGAGGGGTCTGTTATGAATCATTTCTCTACTTGAGTGCCAGCTAATAGCTTGTTAGCACTTTCTCATCTCTGATACCTGTGATGTCCTATTATCCTGAGGCAGCTGAGGGTCAGTAGAGACATCACTTTCTACAGGAACCCTCTGGGTACCAGAAGATCAGGTAAATTAGCCCAGCCACTCTGTGAAAACGCCGCCATGCCATAGGCCTCAAAGGATCATAACATGACTCACTCCCTGGTTAATGCATCTCAATCACTTTTGGACCTTGTGGTATATAGTTTCAAATGACTGGGAACTGAGCACAGATTCATAACAATGGTCTAAGAATGATATCATCTAGGGAAGTGATGATCTTCATTTGCCTTACATAATCTATAGCCACACTTTTTGTCATGACATTTGGAACAGTAAACACTTCCATGTCCCCTCAGAATTAACTGTAAAACCTTTGGTTATCCCTTAGCTTTTCCTCTAGCACCATCCTGTGGTCAAAATTATATACATACACCGATCACCACTTATACATTACCATTAGGTTCAGTATTGGCTCTGCAAATATTCACTTTTCTAGGGCAATATTCTAGATGTTCAAAGACCACCAGCGTGTGTGCGTGTGTGTGTGTGTGTGTGTGTGTGTGTGCTGAATCTGTTTAAAGATTCCCAGTTTTAATTTATTGTTTTCACTGTCACTTCTGTTTGTTAATGTTACTGTTGTTTTGCTGTTTACTTTCTGGATTCTGGATGGACAGTTCAGATTTGTTGACATTAAAGCCATTCTAAATTCTTATCAGCAAATGCCAGCGTGCTAACATGCTTTTTTTTTTTTTAATGTGGGATTGGGGGGTTGGGAGGGGTGGCACCACTACAAATGACTGCACTGCAATTCATTTTGTGTACCACTCTGACACTATATCTCTGTCACACCATAAGATTTATGGTTTTAAATATAGTAAACACCAAACTATATCATTGTACCACCATGATTCAGCCCAGTGTAGTTATTAAAAGAAAAAAAAAAAAACGAGGTACAGAACAGTGATGTGAGAGAGGAACTAAAACGCCTGTGCATGTAGCTTCAGTTTCAGAAAAAACAACAACAATCAGGGAAATCTCTGCTCTGTCAGTCAAAAACATAAAACTGATTCGTAACATTGTAACTTATGGTGTAATCTATGCTGTAAATTCACTTTGTTTACAGTAAACCTTAAAATCATATTTCAAAAAACCAAACAAACAAAAAACAAGCAAAAAAACAAAAAAAAAACAAACAAAAAAAAACAAACAAAAAAAACCAAACAAATTGAAAAAAGTTTTTAAGTTTTTAAGTCAGTGAAGTTATAAAAATAACAAGCAGAACATCTAGCTTCACAACTGTTTTCTTTTTGGTCTTAACCAGCCTATACGCCTTTAAAGGATATCTCAAACAGAGAATTACAAATAGGCTACTTCTTTCCATTTTCTTATTTTTCTTGTAGATTCAGAACCACAGGCAGGAGTATTGATTGTTCTGGGTGAGGCATATGCTTACACTGACCGCACTGAGTGACAGCCCCTGTGGAGTATCCCCACGCTCCACGCCGAAGAGGACACGCACACACACACACACACACACACACACACTACTTTCCAGTCGGACACAAAATAGTCACTGTCTTCTCCCGAAAGCCTGCAGGGACCAATCAGTGTTTCCCTTAGTTTAAACTTTTATTTAAAATAAAAAGAAAAGAAAAGATATGAAAAAAAAAAAAACACACGTCTCTTGAATAGTTAGTTGGTTTGACCGTGGGAGAGATGGAGCATCTGTACCCAAACGCGTCGCGCAGCGTCACAACTCTCCAAACCTCCACAGGGACGATGTGGTTCACCGGCGTGGCCATCGCTTCAGTCTACGGTGTGATCAGCGTGCTGGGGCTGATCGGCAACATCACGTTGATCAAGACGTTTTGCTCCGCCAAATCCACCCGCAATGTGCCCAATCTCTTCATGTCGAGTCTTGCGCTCGGCGACGTTTTACTGCTGGTGACCTGCGCTCCGGTGGATGCCAGCCGCTACCTGTCAGAGGAGTGGCTGTTCGGCAGAGTGGGCTGTAAAGTCATCCCCTTCATTCAGCTCACCTCGGTTGGGGTGTCTGTCTTCACTCTCACAGCCCTCTCTGCTGACAGGTAGGCTATGATTTTTATTTTTATAGCCTTTTTTGTTGACCCTATAATCAGGACAATTTAAAGAAATAAATCATCCAAATTACCCAAATATTATCCTAATGAGGATATGTTCTGGCCACATTTACTAACCTGATGTTTTATCACTGAAATGACAAGCAAATATTTAATCGTGTATCGATCGGGGAAGTAATATGCACGACAGAGCTGGCAAGGCGGTCGACAGGGGCGAGATCAGGAGGCACCAGTTGCTCCGGATTCAGTCTTCAGTTATTTGCCGTCAATTAATGATTTTAAACCTTTGTTGTAAAATGGGATTAAGAGGTCTTTTGCCTGTGTAGATGATAAAATTAATAACTGTTACAGTGTAATAACATATACCAATAACAAACCCTGAGAGCAGAAATCTGAATAACATCACCTAACACCAGGAAAATACCAGTGGTGTGTGTGTGTGTGTGTGTGTGAGCGAATATAACTCTTTATTTTCTCTTGCTCAAAGCAGCAGAGACCCCTCATTTACCTGTGTCACATAAGATCTTTCCACTGTAAGAAATGGATAATCTTGTGGGTGTCAGAAAGGAGATTGAGTGAGTTTTAATTGGCTTTATCCTCCAGCTTTGTGAAACCAGTGATAATGTTTTATTCCTGGAGTGTATGCAAAAAAACATTTCTGCAAAGTTGTGAATATGCTATGATCGAATTCGAGATACATTTAGAATGATCATTTGAAATACACTGTTCTTTGCTGAGAGTTGGGTAAGTTAGATACACTGCACAGTGTAAGTGTGTATGGAAGAAGACTGATGATAAAAAAAATTTGAGAGAGCAAACCGACTAATTCTGTTCAGTTCAGCATTTAAGGCTGCACAGACACAGATAGTATGAGCAAAATCACATCTGAGATCACAAGACGTCATTTGCCAGCCATTTCTTAACTGATAAACTGCAACAGGACACACCCACATCTGGACATCAGGGTTGTGCTGTTTTCAAAGTAAAAGTCAGCTTTTGAATGTATTGATCCTGTGTAAGGAGCGAGTGGTGACAAAATACTGCTCTTTCTCTCCATCTTGTGGATAAAACAACATCACTGTCCCATTCTGTGTTCCCATTTCAAAAATTTCTTTAAATGCTATCCTCACGTCTTCTGTCTCTTAGAAATGCTGGTCTCTCCAAGGTGATGTAACAATCATATAGATTCATGTTTTGTCCACCAGTTTAAATTATGTTCTGGAGAAATCTTCCTTTTTTTTCTTTTTATTTTGCCAGACAGGTCTAAACCCTACAATTTCCATGAGTCTCAGTTGCCATTGTTATGGAGAAGAGGCCTTTGTGATGAATGAGAGCAGTAACAAATTCAAAATGCCCTGTCACAGCTGAAAACCAAACCTGGTGCCATATTTGCTGAATTCATCCAAAATTGATGTAGAATTTAAAAGTGAATAGATTTAAGCCGTAGATTGTGTTAATTGTTTACTCGGCAGTGTAACCTGTAACCTCCTCTCTTGTTAGCAGCTTAACTGATAGGATGTGACTTCCCAAAATGCACTTGGGAGTTGTCGTTAATTTCTACCTTGAATTCTTTTTGTCTTTTTTTAAAAATATTTTTACAGAGACTACAGACTCACTTCTTGCTGAGCCAAACAATAGAAGAGCCCCAACTGTACCTAACAGCCTGTGCAGAAAATGAAAAAAATATGGAAAATAAATCATAGCTTTAGTGTAACTGTATAGCCCAAAATTCAAGCCAAAAACCAAACCAAACAAACAGGCATGCAAAGGTTTTATATGTTGATTACGTTTCCATTTCACACTGCAACTGCTTGTCATATTTTGGGATGTTGCAGTTTTTGTTGGATTAAACCCATAGGAATGATGCACAGCGGGCAGGGGTCAGAAGAGGGGCCAATTATACCTAGCTGCAAACAATAGCTCTCTTTTTCAATATGTGCAAAAATATATCTTTGTCCCCTATGCACAGTCACAGTTTGGAAGACGAACCCATTAAAGACAAAATTGAATTTTGAACTAGGTAGAAACCGTTTGCCTTTAAGTTTCTTGTCCTGTAAGCTGTGTCATTACAGTTGTTCATCCAAAGAGAGAAATCCTGCTATTGTCATAAGTTTGCAACAGTATTTCTCAGTTTAAGGTAGTTGCAGATTGATTCACATTTTGAGTTAATAGGGGATGGGGTAGATGAAAAGTGCTACAGAGGAGACACGTTTAACTCTGTTCAACAGGACAAGCTTCTCTGCGTATTATCAATCAATCATTTTAAGAAGAGAGATGAAAAGGGCAGGTGAAGAGGTGAGTGTTGATGGGTTTTCAATAACTTTTAACATTTCAATAATCCCAGCTGTGTCTGTCAGTAGTGCACCAACTTTTGCCTCTTGTTTAATTCAGTGTATTGGCTTTGTCACAAGTAGAAAAATAGTGTGGCTTTTTGCACCACATTGCCGTTTCTCACTTCCTCCAAAATGGGCACAGACAGGAACCCATTTTCCCAATGATTACTCAAAATCTCTCACACTGCTATTATTATTATTGTTATTATAATTTTTTTTTTATCGCCACACACACCTTAAAATCTGTGTGAAAAATGGTGTGTGCACTTTTCTGGCTGCTCTGTTTCTCTATGGATGTACTGGATTTGCTAATGGGGGTCGTTGTTGTTGTTGTTTGTTGTTTGTTGTTATTACTTTCAACAACATGACAACGTGCACGTCAAGTGCACCACACAACACTAAGCTGCAAGTTTATTAGTCACTGTTGAACTGAATACAGGTATTTCTAATAGTTTGTCCACTGCTTTTACTGTAGAGTAGATTAAATCTAGATTTAGTATTAGACACGTCTGCCAGTATGATTCAATACAGCCTCCAAAAATGTTGAATCAAGTTTTCTCTAAAGCACTTTCAACAAAACTGAACTTTATAGCCATAATGGGTTCTTGTGGCATTGTTGTATAAGACTACAGTGTTTTTTGTTAGGTGTACCCAGTAACTTCGAAACGTGAAGCAGAGAATATGCGGAAGGTGAAAGGGAGGTGTGTATGTTGAGGTTTGGCTCGCTGATTTTTCCTGTTTAGGATAAGGAAATATGATTTAGTGTGATTTAAATCGTCTAAGGACATCGGTATCCTCAAATAAATGTCCATAAATCCACAGGAAAATCACAGAAAATAGATGCTCCTTATTGGTGCAGAATTTGAGAATCATTACAAGTTTTCCTCAGGAATGAAGTAACCCAGTGAATAACAGGTGCTCCTAATGGCTCTGACAAATTATCCTTGAACCAAGTGGTTTTATATAATTATAAACAATTACTTTAAACACAGACAAGTGGAAAAAAATTGAGGACTATGTTTAAACAGAAACAAGAATTAATAAACTGTGGAAGTAAAGAGGGCAAGGACAAAAGTACTCGACTGCCTTTCATATAACCTGCCTGTTCCTTTCACCACAGTTAAGATTTTAATTACTCCGTTCAACTATTCATAACACCACCAGCCTCATGTTATCTTTTAGATGAGGCTTGTTGTTATTGCTCCCCATTTTGTATATGACTTCCTCAAGTTCAATAGGGGTAATGCTTTGAACACTAATACATAATAGATCAGCGGCAAGACGTTACTACTTTTTGTGGACAGATAGGAGGAAAAATCTGGTTGGTGTTTATTCTCCTCTAGCGTTACACTGTTTTGTTACCTACCTGTTACCATAACGAATTATATATTTTCTTAATAAAATTCGAACTCACAGTGACAAATCTGTGGCTCTCAATAATATAATAACTCCATGAATATTAATTAATGGTTTACCAACATTTTATACTGCATTATTACCAAATGCAAAAACAAAGGCATTTGTTGAGTCTTTAATGAAACAATGGAATAGAAACTTCTGAACTTGAGAATGTAATATCCACAACTCTTACCATCTATCTATCTATCTATCTATCTATCTATCTATCTATCTATCTATCTATCTATCTATCTATCTATCTATCTATCTATCTATCTATCTATCAGGTACAAGGCCATTGTGAAGCCCTTGGACATCCAAACTTCAAGCACCACTACCAGCATTGTCCTGAGGGCGGCGCTCATCTGGCTCTTCTCCCTGGTTCTGGCTATCCCTGAGGCCGTCTTCTCTGACCTCCACACTTTCAACATCACTTCCACTAATGAGAGCTTCATCACCTGCGCACCTTATCCCCATGCTGGGGAACTGCACCCTAAGATCCACTCCATGGCCTCCTTCCTTATTTTCTATGTCATTCCCTTGCTGGTCATATCTGTGTACTACACCTTCATCGCCCGCAGCCTGATGAGGAGTGCCTCAAACCTGCCTGTGGAGGGAAACATGCACGCAAGACGACAGGCCAGTGTTAAAGCTTTAACTAGCAGGGCAGTAACCCCATTTGCAAAATACCGAGGTCATTTTGTGTGTCTTATGTCATGTCTTATTCAGTCAGTTAATCATAGTTTTGTGAAATTTATTTAGTTACATTTCTAGACCAAACATTGACTCGTAGGTGGTTTAATCCTTTTCTACACTGCTAGGAGTAAAATTCTGGTGAGGAAATACTGATTTATTTATATAGGCACCATGTGTGAAAATTTAGCATATAACCATCAAAATTCCAGAAAGAGCAGCAACAACATAACCTCAGTGACCTCAGCAGTTGCACCAGTCCTGGTTATTAGTTATATTTTTTGGTTAATGCTGTAAAAAATGATCTATTATCTATTTTTTCCTTTTTTTGATGTTTTAATGTCACTTTTATTAACTAGGATTGGTCTTTGGTTTTGAAGTTTTTTTCAATAACCCACAGGTTGAATCAAGAAAGCGCTTGGCGAAGACGGTGCTGGTGTTTGTTGGTCTCTTTGCGGTATGCTGGCTTCCCAGTCATGTCATCTACTTATACCGCTCCTATCACTATTCCCAGGTAGACTACATCAGTTACTGACTATATTTCTGATAGAGCATTCCTGTTTATTTGTTTCTCTCTGTTTGTATGCACGAGGTGTCCAATATAGATTTACTGTCTTTATCTGTATTTTGTGTATATTTGTATCTGTATATGAGGGGGGTGGGCTTATACAGGAGGTTGTTAGAAATCATCCATACAGCTTCATTTACTGGATTTCATTGTTTTCTACTGGCTTTTATATCCCCCTGTAAAAAGTATTAAAAACAACATCTGTAACATATAATTTTAACCATGTATCTAAATGAATTAATTAGTTATTAGTTGTGTCTTAGATTCTGTTTGTCCAGAGCACATCCATAATCAGAATGATGGATTTATTGCTTCTCAACTCTCCACCGTCTATCTCTCCCCTGCCAGGTGGACACCTCACTGGCTCACTTTGTGTGCAGCATCGTAGCTCGTATCCTGGCCTTCACCAACTCCTGCCTCAACCCCTTCGCCCTGTACCTGTTGAGCAAGACCTTCAAGAAGCAGTTCAACCAGCAGCTGTGTTGCTGCTGTCGTATGATCCGCAGACACTCCTCACAGAGCCCGACACATTACAACACACATGTGGCCTCTGTCCGCAGCACACATTACTCCATGGCAAGTCTGAGCATGATCAATGGAAGACAGATCTATCAGGAGGATTGTGTGTAAGTTTGTGTGTGTGTGTGTGTGTGTGTGTGTGTGTGTGTGTGTGTGTGTGTGTGTGTGTTTGTCACTTCAAGAAAAACACATCCACATTCAATCCATTGCTCTTTTGGTGATGTATCTGTATCTCATATCAGTTACTGTCATAGCACTTTGTAAAATATCTTTACAAATATTTGACTTTCTTTTCCACGTCAATTACTTTACTGTGGATGCACTATTTAAAAAAGAAAAAAATCCATGCTGCATTTTTGCTTTTGAGTCAATGGCTAATTGTTAGCCATACAAGACGGTCATTCCAAATACACAAAATCCTAGAAATTTCATTTATACTTATAATACTAATTTGTTTCCCCAGTTATGTCTTAATTGGAAATGCTGCCTGGACGAGGCTCACTGGATACTGTGTACCAGTGATGCAGGTATTATGCTTTTGTATCACATGGAAATCACAAGGAGGGCGTCCCAGGTGTAATTAGGTTTAGGCGAAACAAGAATGAGAGTCTACAGCCATGCTGGTGGCTCTGTGAAGCTGTACTTAAACACAGTGCTTGGAGCTGAAGCTAAGGTTGGCATGTTAATATGTTCACAATGATGATGCTAGCATACTGATGTTAAGCAGGTATAATTTTGATAATCTTAGTTTAGCGTGTTAGCAAGCTAACATTTGCTGATTAACACAAAATGAAAAGTACAGTTGAGCTGATAGGAATGCCACTATATTTTGAGATATTTATAGATTATAAGAATTGGAAAAACAGAAATTTTGACATAATTATGTCAATTAAAAAAAAAGACTGTGTAAAATCTGTGAACAAATTATATCAGTTGTGATGACAAGACACTGTGAATTTTGTGAATGTCTGTGTACAGATAAAGAGCTGAAAACTATGTGTAAAACTCAATGTTGCCACAATGTGTGTGATGCTGAAGTTGCAACTATGAATTTTGACCCTATTTTTACATCTGAATCTAATTGGACAATGGAAAACTAATTAGACAGCAGAGATTACAACTAGGAAGTTCTTTATAAGTGTTGGTGAAATTATGTTGGTTGACAAACCAAAACCAGGTTACAATGATGCAAGTGCCCGCAGTGTGTATAGATTGTTTCATGGGAGCTGTAGTTTATGTGCTCACGTGAAGTATTTGTTAAAATCTAAATGTTTTTCATTTCTTGTAGCAAGTGCTGTAGTGAAGTTGATTTGTCTGAGAATGTAAATCCCAGGAACACGCTTCATTTTTTTCATAAAGACCAGTGAAAGAAATACTGATTGTTGACAGAAGCTACTGGAACAGAGGCTAGCTCGGACACGAAGTCATGACTTCAGCTTTCTATAGCCTCAGTGTCTGGTAAATATCATGTCTTTCAAACTCCATGCCCCCAGTTTGTATAGCAGGTTGTTGTAAATGATAAGCCGCCAAGCTCCAGCTCAGATAACTCTGATGACATCATCAGCTTATTCAGCACAGGCTGAGCAGTAGCCTACTCCTTAACTTCACTGAACTCCCTGTGCAACACTGATGGACCCTTTACGGGTTTCATTCAAGCTTATACATTTTGAGAGAGGTACAGAGTTGAGACATGACAACTGCATTTTGCTTCTGTGAACAGTAATCATCTCTACTGAAAGTACATGTGAAGCCAGTGTCAGTCTTCAGAAAAGGTAGATCAAGGTTGATCAGTAGCTCCAAGACAATAGCTCTTAAGTCAAGGAGTATCTAAATGACCAACACTGGCACTTTTTATGATTTTAGGACACAAAACCAGATTGAACAAGATCATATGTTTTTACTATGATGTTGCCAAAAGATAAAAGTTCAATGTGCTCTAAAATGTGATATATATTTTTTTATATGTTGATGGATCTTCTACTGAATACTGATGTATAATATTCTGCCTGCACCATGTTGCTGTATGTGTATAATATTTCTAAATGTCAGATGCTGTGATAACTGTGAAACTTAAAGCGTACCTTCAGAGCCGTACTGTAAATGTTAGTTATCCTCTGGTTAGAGATTGTCTTTTGTGTCTCAGTTGTACACGGTGTGAATGATAAACAGTGCATGTGCTAGAAATCACATTTGGAATTTAGTATTGGACTGTGTAATGTGTGCTCATATTTTTGTAGTTGATGTGTTACTTTACATGCATTTCTCAAGATTGACAGAAGGTCAAGAATGTAGGTGTTTAGCTTATAGATACTGCATCGTGCATTCCTCTCACCAGTCAATAAAATAAAAAATGTGAAAAATGGCAGTGAAATGAGTGTGCACTGAGTCTCTGTTTCCACATAGTTTCTGCATCACTGTGCTCACTGGATATAATTATTCTGCACTGTCACATGCTAGATTTACAGTTGCCATATCACACCACAATGTCCTAATTTGGTGTTTCACAGAGGGAGAGGATCATGCCCAGGTTGCAATGAGTGCGTGTATAATTCAGTCTGGATAGTGTTTGTTTAATTGTGGTGTGAGTGCCTTGTCAAATTTCTGTCCTGCATGGTCTCAACCTTCTACTTAACATGTCAGCCTTATAGTCAGGCTCATCCTTTCTAAAGTCTGGAATGTAAATAAGGATTAGTTATTATCTTTTTATTTTAAGGAATGATAGAAACACAAACTGAGACTGATATAAGCACATTAATATGTGTTTGAAATCCCTTTCAAAAAGAATCCTGCAGAAAACTGTTAAAGGTCACTTCAAAGTGGACTTTTTAAAGACTGTGAAGGAAACCAGTAAGAATTTTCAGCATAAATCCTGCAAGAACATTAATCCAGCTTCCTGCATTTTCTTTAATAGTCCCTGCATAACCTGGAAAGATGTGATCTGGAGCACATGGCAACAGTAAGAGCTTTTAAAAAGGTGCAGCAACTAACGTTTTGATGTTCCTGCATGATGGCAGAAGGAATATTGCATGACCACCTCTCACAGTTGCACCTGCAGCATAACAACAACAAACATAACATCAAGTGTAATGGCTAGTTAATGTAATGTTTAAATATTTTCTCCGTGTATGTTTACATATAAAAGTACTCTGCTTTAAATAATAATGTGTGTTTGATTTATATTTCCACAAAGAATTGTAATTTTGCAAATGCTTTAAAATGGCATCAACTCATCATTCATTGTAAAAATGCAAAGGCTATGAATATGCAAATATTTTTAATTTAAAAAATGTAACAGCTGAACACAAGGTATCCCCTTCTTCACACAACAGTCCATTTACAGGGGATTTCAAGTTTCCACATCACATTCATCCAAGTCCCCAACTGACTTCCAAACTATCTGGGATGACACACAATCATCTTGAACGCGTGTTTAATTCAGACTTCAGATAAACTTTCCTTCTTCAGCAGATGAGTGTGAAAACATCCTTCTAGTGTCCAGCTCTGCACATACACCAGGGTGCACAGTGAAGCTTAAACAGCAGAGGGACTCCAAGAAATTCACAATCTGTGTAATTAGTATTAGACTCAATTACACTTTATTTTCACTCTTTATATCGGCAGAAATTCATTAATGTCACAACACTGAATTACAAGATAATCACAAAACTATGTTAAGACTAAACACTCTATCTAAGGTAATAATAAAAACATATAAAACAATCAAAAGTCTCTTCAAAATCTTTAATTAATGGCCCTAAATCAATGTGTTAATATTTTAACATTTAAACATGAAATAAAATAAAAATGGCAGCCCGCCAAGTGCAAACTGATTTTTGAAGTATTATCTTTTAGAGAGATCATTACCCCTGTGACCTGATTATATACTAATACATGAGAGGCACAAACTACAGCTAAGCTAGCTGCCTACTGCTGGACACTCACTGTGTTTCAAGCCCCAGCTCCGTTTAGTAGCAGCTAAGTCAAACACCGTTGGTTCCCACTGTATATTCACATTTAAACCCACAGCTGATAGGGGCATTTTACCAAACAACTATATTACACTTTCAAACTTTCTGGTGCCAGCCAGGCAGATACCAGGTTGCTTAGTGTTATCTTATTGTCGCCTCAAGTGACATCAGCCAGTGGTGTTCATGAAAGCTGGAGAGAGTTTTGGCTTTTCAACTGTCAGCTGACTTGCAAAGTAAAACAACTACTGTAAGTTGTCACGTATGTGGTGAGACAAGAGTTTGCTTAGATAATAACAACAACAGTGTTGGGTCAGCTGTTGTTAATATTTGAAGGTGAAAATGTTCCCAATTTTGAATCCGTAAATTAGCTTTTAACTAGCATGCAAACACTGACATCATTAGCACCTTATAATGCTAATATTGTACATTGTTTTGTTTTTTTTCTTACACTAAAATATCTTTTCATCTGTTACTTCAGTAACGAGACTCTGTCAGGTCTGACCACAGTATAACTAACTTTCTATTTCATCGCCTCGGCAGGAGGAAAGAAATTAAAAGCAAAAACATTTCCAGCCCACCTGAGCAGCAGTCACTCTAAAAGGTCAGTGTTGTGTGTGTTCACTGAGCAGAGTATTGATCCATATGTGGTTGGCGCCCTTGTTTAGCTTACGTGCTTGCCTAGGAAGCAACCAAATGCAAAGTGCCAGAACTATAAAAGCGCATCAGAGGACTGAAATGTCATCATATTCCGCAGTTGATGTCAGTGTTGTCTCAGGGGAAATTTATGACTTTCAGACAGAAGTTATTATTGGTGACATGGGCCTCCCAACAGCATCTGTACTCATCTTTTAACAGAGCAGTAGCAAACTGAAACTTCTTTCTTGTTTTCTTTGAAGCTCTGTCTTTGTGCAATGTGTCATTTTTTCTGTACAATCTCCAGGGAATGTTTAACTCTTCAACAACACATACAACTAAAATGTGTTTATTTAGAAAATGAGATACTGAGGAAAATATTTTAGTTGTTTCCATATCTTCTGGCTTTTTGTTTGCAGGAGGAGGTTGGGCTGGATGGATGGGTCAACAAAGCACAGCATTTTGGCACAAGAGATTGGGAGTCTGGAGGTGATGAAGAGCTGTATGGCTCTGGGGGTGAATCACCTGAAGAAATCACCTCTGGGGAGGCCAGTTTACTTAAATTTGTTATTTTATCAAAAAGGTGATCCTTTCTTCAGGGCAAATTAGTAAAAAACTCAGTTGATATTTTTTTGAACAGCTAAGGAATTATTAGATTATTGCTTGCATTAAGTACTCAGTGGATTTTTGGAGATCATGTTCTTATATGTTTAGATGAGTCTCTTAGTCGCATATTTGTCATAATTTCAATATATGGCTCTACTTGCTTTTTCCCCTTTTAACTGAATGTTTATTGTTGTATAACAACAATGGTCCAGTACATCTGCTACTGTAGATGTATTTTAAGAGACACTCCTACAGGTCATATCAGAGGGAATAGGGGCAAATGACCCATATGAATGTTCTGATTGGAGGACTTGTTGGACTTTGAATAACGTGACTTTGTCACATTTGTTTCTGCTGATTGGAAATTTTCTATACAATTTTGTAATCTCCTCACATTAATAGGCTTGTTACTGTTGGCTGAATAAGACAAGAAAATTGTTTCATGAATCATTTTCTTTTCACCCACTGGGCTGTATTGGGGGTAAAATCACCAATGTTTGTGCAGTTTCATGTCCTGTAATATGCAGTTGCAGATTCCTGATGAGAAAAATGGAGAGATGTGGCTATTATTCATTGGGCACCCTGGAGACTAGAGAAAAAAAAAAAAAACCTGATGATGTTCAGTGTATGTGTTAAAATGTATGAAAATCTCCACAGGTCTTTCAGATGGACTGAAGAAACAGGGTAACATATATAACACAGACCTGTCCTTTGGGCTGGTGACATGGGCATCAGATACAGCCCGTTTTTATACTTCAGCCTCACTAAGTCCCAGTTTGAATATTTCATTTATAGACTGCACAATATATTAAAAGTATGTGGACACATACTTGTATACTTTTGGCCTGATTATGTGCAGACTATTTCTTGGCTGGAAGCAATCTTTAATGGTTGCCTGAAAACCTCATGATGACAACAAGACTCCAGAAAGTCACTGTGCCATGGCCAAGAAATAGTCTTTCATAAAGCCCTATGTAAAACCACATTGTTTTTACACATTGGTTTTTATACAGATTAAACAAAGATGACATAATGTGTTAATTAGCAAATTTAGAGATGCAGGTTGGTGGATTTTCTTCCTTATGTACAGAGCCGGGCAAGCTGTTTTCCCCTATTTCCAGTCTTTATGCCAGGCCTCTGTGCAAAGGCTATGTGCAAGTGGACGTCAACAGAGAATAGCAAATAGAGTAGGGCTAAAAGTAGGGCTAATATGGCGCCTTGGCCAGGTTGTCAAGACTCATCCTCCTCCACACCCAGTGGGGGGTGTTGAGCTGTATGGCTCTGAGGATGTGTCACATGAAGGAATCACCTATGGGGTGGTCAGTGTACTTAATTTCTTTCTTCTTCATTTCCATTTCTTTTTAAAGAAAGTGATTTCTACAGGGTAAATTAATAAAAACAGTTTCTCTTCTAAATACAATTTTTTTTGTCTAAATTGATGTTCAGTTGTTATTTTTGTGAACAGTTAAGTAATTAAGAGATTGCTTGCATTAAGTATTCAGTGGATTTATGGAGCTCATGTCCTTATACATTTAGATTAATCTCTTTATCTGATAATTTTAATATAGGCTTTTTCCTACTGGCTTTTTCCTCATTTTCAAAAATAAATGTAAATAAATGCCAAACGAACATGAGTTTAATGCATTGTTTGCAATAGTGCAAACAATTAATTTCTAATGATGTTCTTACTCCAAATAAAAAGTGAGGAACAGTGAGATGACAGGAGGACATAAAGAGAGCAGCAAGGGGGAGACAAAACTCCTTGTAACTTAAGCTTGTTTGGTAATTTGCTTTATGTATTATAGAAAAGGCTGTGTCCAAATAATAATTCAAGTCATCACATGTGATATTTATTCATATTTTCATTTTGACAATTTTTCATTGTTCTATGATGACTTAGCACAGTCACAGACAGCATTATTGATGCATGCTCCGGAGCACTGAGAGACAACAACATTTAACCATTTATGGTATCTGACCATTATATAATGGGCGCAAAATCAATTCTGATGCTAACAAAAAGAGGAAGGACATATACTGTACGCACTTTAATGTTTGCGTTTTACAGATCGGCAGCACTGCTGAGGAAATTAATAGGAATACCAGACTGGAAATCAATACATTCACCAAGCAACAACAGTAAAATACACGCATTTACAAATGATGGTCCTGTTTTGTGAGAAGCTGTATTTACAGTCCACTCAAGCTGTCATTTCTGCTTCAGGTCTTTAACCATTATCAGAGAAGATGGAGTTTCACCTGAAAGCTCAAATACACAACATATAACAAATACAAAGCATATGGAGGTGAAGATTTCTATCTTCTCTGTCACTATCTAGCTAACAAAAATTGTGTGTGTGTGTATATATATATATATATATATAAAAATAAAATATATTGAAAGGATACCAATGCAGCCGATCTTGTGTTAGCTTTTTAAAGTCAAAGTGAATACAGATCTCAAAGTGAAAACAGTTCTTTACAAAATGACCTAAAATTAAGCATTCACTCCCTCCAAGTCAGTATTTAGAGGATGCACATTTAGCAGCATTTGCAGCTTTGAGTGTGTGTGTGGACAGGTCTTTATTTCAGCTTTGCACATGTGGAAATTTTTTCTCCCATTGTTCTTTGTAAAACTGCTCAGTCTGTGTTGGGCTGCATGGGGACTGTGAATGAACAGCCTTTTCTCCAAATCCACATGTACACATATTCTCAACTGGATAGAGACTCTGAGTCCGCAGCCACTTTATGCTTTGGGCTCATTGTTCTGCTGGAAAAACAAATGTTCTCTGAAGTTGCAGATTTCCTGCAGACTGCATCAGATTTTCCTTCAGACTTCCCTATAATTTGCTGTATTGTTTTCACTCTCCACCCTCACAAAGCCTCCAGATTTAGGTGTATTTATACTACAATGAGTTGAAAGCCTTTGACTTCTCACAGGTGATCTCCATTGGACTGATTATGTGACTTAATGTATACAACCAATTGGCTGCACCAGTGATGATGTAGATGTGTCCTGTTCAAGATGCTGACTACATAGCCATGTGTTTTATTGTAATGTGTCTTTTATGAGTTATTTAAGATTACATTGTGTAATTCTGTTTTTTTTTTTTTTTTTTTTTTTACTTTGAAGGATCTTTTTCTGTTGGAGCAGAGTCACAAAAGCACATTAAATCCCCATCTGTAAATAAAACATGAAAACTTTCTGGGAGGGGGGACATTTTTATAGACTCTGTATGGTCTCAGGTTACAATACCCTTATTGTCTTTCTGACATAACCAGACTTAACTTACTGGGAATTGTTCACTTTACTTAATTTTTCATTCAGCAGCTTTTGTTGCCAATGAGCAAGCTCTGCATGCAGGTGAGTCCGGTGATAAGTATATGAAATTTGAACAAAAAAAAAAGGAGTATTGGTGAAACATCCCTTAGGAGTTAAGCAATATCCATACATTCATAGCAAATTCAAATTATAAAAATAATCTTTTAATGTAAACTACATATTCAGTGCACAAAGAACAAATGTACAAAACATAAACTTGACACATTGATTGAAACGTAAGGTAAGCATGTTAAAAAATCAATTAACATGGTCTTGTGAGTTAATATCATCTTAATTAGTTAAAGTGATCAGCATAAATAGGACTGTAAATAAATTATGAGCCTATTCTCTCTGCCTCCAAACATCCTTGGTGAGCAGGTTGTCGTAATTTATTTCCCCAGTGGACTTCTACTTGGGCCATTTGCATCTGTGAATAAAAGAGGGATCATTTAGAGGTACAAAATACGTATGAACTTTTTAGAAACTGATCACTTTCTTTATTCAGTTTATCTTGCATCATCATTTCACTTGTTGCTTATATGATAACAACAGCATCTGAGTAGGTCTTTTGTATGTCTCATGTCACTTTGCAGTACAGACCACGGGAATTAAACAAAGTGCGCACAGGAAACAAACACATCTCTCTGGCCTACCTGCAGGAGGCTTGATCAAAACGCTGACGCTTGTTAGCACAGATTGAAGAGTTGAGTTGGCAGCGATGGATCGGTCTTGGCTTGAGAGTTGGCGCAGGTCTAGGAAGACAGTCACAGCGCTCCACATCTATCTCACAGTCAGGCATCCATGAAGTGAGTGGAAACTCTAAGCAGGAGGTAATAAATAGGCAGTGTTTAAGTATAAGTACATGAAATTACTTATCTTAAATTAATGTTTTCTTGATCTTGTTAGCTGAATCTCCATATTAACTCACATCATATATATAATAACTAAATTACAGCATATTCAATTCACTTTTATATGTCAATAAAATTAAAAACTATATCACATGAAAAAACTACATTGTCCAGATGATATACCTGGATTTTGGATCACTCATCATTTGTGAGGTTGTGCTTTGAGTTAACTACTCCCATGCTCACATGCTCATGCTTATGTGCTGATGTTAAGCAGATATAATGTTTACCATGTTCACTATCTGCTGTGTCCACACACTAGTTTTTGCTAATTGGCACTAACACACACACACACACACACACACGCACACACACAAACACACACAAACACACACACACGCACACACACACACACACACACACACACAAACACACACACACACACACACACACACACACACACACACAAACAAACACACGCACACACACACACACACACACACACACACACACACCTGGTGTACTGGAAGGGTAAGGTATGCATCTGTCAGTGGAACAATCCCAGATCAAGCCACTGGCACAAAGTCTCCTGGAGTCCTCTGCCTCTGACAGCTGGCCCATTGGAGAGCAGCTACCAATGATGGATTAGAGCAGATGGATTAGAAAATATCACATCAAATTCAGCTGAGATATAAAACCGGCTGAGGTTTTGGACTCACCCACTGCTCCTGTGAGGTTGAGCATTACGTCGTATTATGGCGGGCTCCATGCACCTGCACTCTGTATGATTAGCCACTTTTATTAGCACAGGCTCTGGTACAAACTTGAAGGGAATGACACTAAGGACCTGAAACAAACACACACACACACACACACACAGTGTTTGAGTGTTTTTACTTAACCCTTAAAAAGGTTAAATAAAAAAGTTTCAAAGTATATCCACTTATCATCTGAGATTTGGTCACTCACTGTTTTATTGACATATACAGTAGTTGTGTTTCTACAGGTGACGCCCTCTTGATTGCAGCAACCACTACACCTGTCAGTGGGAAAATAAATTCACATCTGGGTAAAGTGATGTGCATGTTCCATACATACAGGACACATGCACTAAGTTGTTGTAGCTGACTTTGAGAAAAGTTACAACTATTATTTCTATTATAAACAGCTAGCCTGGCTCTGCCATAGGTAGACTAACAAAATCCTCCTACCAGCACGTCTAAAGGTCAGTTTTACAAAAGCCAGCTAGGCTGGCTCTGTCCAAAATTATCATATTTGCCTACTAGCAGCTGTAAAGCTCACTGATTATCATAATATATCTTATTTGTTTAATCCGTACAAAAACTGAACTGCAAAACCCACACATTGCAGTATTTATTGTGTGCCGGACTATTTCTTGGCTGGAAGCAGCAACTTCTTGGAGTCTTACTGTAACCGCGAGGTTGAGGTAACAACAACAACACTGTTTTCTCTCTTCTACCAATCCTTATACTAAACTAAGCTAAACAGCTGATGGTGGTAGCTTCATATTTATCAGATAAAAATGTGAGTGGTATTGACCTTCTCATTTAACTCTTGGCAAGAAAGCAAATGAGAGCATTCCCCAAAAACAATATCATTAAAAAACATATTAAAACACCCTTACACATAGTTTTGAACTGATATTAGGACATCAAATATGGACATTTGTCAAAACAATGACTGCTGAGACATTTTAGCAGCTTGAGTGTTAGACTGGATGCAGGAACAAAGGCATAGCTTTGAGTTTGGTGTACAATGTTAAAGTTGTGGTTCGGGTTTCATGTTAAACAAACCTGTGGATGGACACACAAGGTGGTTTGAAGAACATTGAGGGGTCGGTGCCCAGCTCCTTGGCCACGTCAACACACGTTTCCCTTGGCATGCACTGAGTGCGCTGCCACTCTTCATCTATGGCTAAATGCAAGACACACAATGATCATAACCACATTAGCACGCGTACACAAGCTTACACTGACATATACTGTATGTTTCGACCCACCTTTAAGTATTTCCAGGCTGTAAGATTCAGCAGCGTAGCGCGTAGAGCGGTGTGACCCCACTGAAGGTGCAGAAGAGAGGGTTTCTGTCGGGGCCTCTGGCTGCTGCAGTCTCAGACGACACATCCACAACTTCCAGTCAGGAAAGTCTGCGAGCCTCAGCAACTCATCCAGACTGGAGGCTGACCGCACTTTCCTCTCCCACTGCTTCATTACCTGGAGGGATCACAGTTAGTCATCTTTTCATGTCTGGAATAAGACTAAATCTAAACACAGCTGTCAAAATTACCTGTATTAGAATAAAAATGCTATGACATTTCAAAATCACATATTATTTCTTTGAATGATTCTTTTGAAAACTATTTTAAAGCAACTTATGAGTACAATCACAGCCCTCTTCATGTCTAGCCTACAATTTTTCATTTAGTGACATTAGTGAAGATTACTGAGGGCATATTCAAAAAACATGCACAGGTCTGTTAGAGGGCAGTAATCATAAAAAGACCAAAGAATCCTCTATGGTAATTTAAACATTTAGCAATGTCAGTCTGTCTGTCTGTCCACCACTTTGGTCCAGACTGAAATGTCCCAAAAACTACTGGATGGATTGCAATGAATTTTGGGAAAGATATTCATAGTTCCCGGATGATGACTCTTGCTGACTCTGGTGATCCCATCTTTTCCTCTAGCAACACCATGAGGTTGACATTTCTGGGTCAGTGGGAACCATCTTGACAAATGTTAAATGGATTGCCATACAATTTACAGATATCGAAGGTCAGTTTGATTTCAATTTATCAAATCATCTGGTTTGTAACAAATACCTCCAAAACTCTTGACATTCCCATCAACCCAAGCTGTAGGACTTTGTGTATAGGGCTAATTAGCAGATGTTAGCATGCTAACAGTTTCACTTCACTTTTTTCACTTTCACTCATATAACAGACACAAAATAGTTTACTCTGTTGTGAGTAATCTGTGTTAGTTTGTTTCATCACTTAAATGTGTAGAGTTGCACTATTGAATTTGCATTTCAATTTTTGAGGGCATTGTAGTGGGTAAATTTCACACATAAAATTTTGGAGGGTAAATATTGTGCACTATTCAAGAAACAGGGAGTGATTTTGGACATAGCTCTGGTAAATGTTACATTACAGCCTCACAGAGCTGCTAACATGGCTCTCGACTCTTAGTTTAGTTCAACAAAATATACAAGCAAAAAAAAAAAAGAAAAGCTGGTAAAATGTTGAAAATAAAATGTTAAAAAAACCGAACTGGGCAACATTAAAGATATTTAGAGCTGCATTCTGTGCATTGTTTTCTGCTAACGTGTTATACAGTTGATATACTGTTTGCTGTAGTGTGCATTGACTTGGAGCACTTGGCCTGATGTCACACCCATTAATCAAAGTGTGATTATCAACCGCTGAAGCAAGAGCTTTGTCTGCCTTTACGCCTCTCTGTCTCTGAACACTGCTCATTCTGAAGTGTGTGCTACCAAAGAGCATGCATTTATACACACAAGAGGAATGACATGAGACCAGATTTAATCCCATGACATCCAAAATTAATGGACCTTAGCCAGCAAAACCACTAGTATGCACTGTGAGAGGAGGCGCCAGTGTCATCCACTTAAAAGCACATGTGCGGCATGTACACATACACATACACACTGACACACAGTTTAAAGTATTCTCAGAGAGGAGAAGAGTTGTGACTCAGGGGTGGGAGAAAACTATCAAACCACCTGTCATGTGACCGCAGAGGGGCATAGTTCCCGTGATGACATAAACCAGAACCAAATGGAAACCCAATCAGCTGGATGCAGAGTCCAATGCTTTTCGTTTTTCATGAAATATGATGTCTAGCACTAAATCCAAAATGATGTCTTTGGTAAAGGTTTTTTACAGCTTTGTTTTTGTTTTAACTTGTTGAAATTTTAATAGACGTTAAAGAGCCAAGGGTGTGATCTATCTGAGCAAAAGAGTTCCCAGGCAGGAAAGCCAAAGCCTGAGACTGGATGGTAGGTCTGCCACTGGGGCGGAGGCACATCAGAGAGGACAGTCATACACTTGTCTGCACAATGTTTGTTTTATTTACTCTGGACAACTATAATGATCTGAGCCCTCTGATGTGCTCAGTGCGTTGCAGAACAGAGGGTGGGGTGTGTTGGCTGGCCAACTGCTTCCACTTAAATCAGAGAAACAACTGAAAATAGGGAGGTTTCCCCTCTGCAAATTCTACCAGGGGATAGACCACGAGACCATAATGAGAAACAGAGAGGGAGAGTGCCTCAGAGAGGGATGACAGGAATTGAAAGGAAGGTAAAGACTTGAAGAGTTTCAATAGACGGTGAATGGGGGGAACGGAACATTATGGAGATGAATAATGGCTTGTTAAAGAAAATCAATTTACATACAAGAATGAAGAAGAGGGGTAAAGTGGTTCAATAGTGCCTCTGACGCAGATGCAATGTTGACGTGCATTTCCCCGTTTAGCCAAATGCAAGCGTGCACATGATTGCAGTCATGTCAATTTTGATTTCAGAGGAAGGAGCATGGTGAGCACATGTGGGTATACTGCGAGCTACGGCAGCTGTTCAAGTGTGGGGATTAGTGAGTGAAAAAAGAAAAGAGGCTGCACAAAACTGCAAAAACAAGTTAAATCAATCCTGGATTCAACAATAGTATACGGTGAAGTTATAGTTATACACCAGCTACAAAAAAGCAGTGAACTGCAGGAGACTTCCTGCATTGCTGCTTTGTTACATATACATACACATATGTCAAGACATAAAGCTTCATGCCACACTCACCCTGCTTCCTCCCTCTCTGTGCATGCTGTGGCCCACGTTGATCCAGCTCAGCTCCACCAACAGAGTCACCAAGCAGGAGAGTCTGCACAGGGTCTGTTTCATCGTCATCATCATCCCTTGGCTCTGCTCACTTTCTCTGAGAAGCGCTCAGCAGTATGAACTTGTCTTCTTTTACTGCTGGCAGACAGCACTTAGAACTGACTGCCTCTCTGACTCAGTTTCCCAGACCAGCTGAATCCCTCAGACCACACACACTCAGTCTTCTCAGTGCAAGTATGTGCAACCCAAACTCTTGATCTTCCAGCTTCACAGTAGAGTGTGTGCGCGCGTGTGTATGCGTGTGTGTCTGAGCCAGACGTAACCTGTCACAGCAACCCAGACACCCGTGAGCCAAATGGAGAAAACATGCACCTCTTACTGCTGAAGCTTTGATGCAGAACCTGAGGTGTCCAGTTAAATAACAACACTACTAAAAGTAAGAGGTTGAAAATTACCTCAGAAAAAAAACACAAGTCAAGATTCCGATGAAGTCTCCTTATCAGCAAACTTTGTTTTGTCCAAATGGGTTGAAAGCCTGTGAAGTATTACAGGGCCTCTTGCTAGATGATTTGAACAAATTCCTTTCTGTTCAAATTCTTCTTCTTTATATTCCCACCTCCTGAAAAGGTTGCTGGGCTCCTGGTTTCCCTGGTTACGATATCTGTACATTAAACTTTCCCTCTGTCACTCCTCAGTTCTCCAGATCCTACTGTGGCTTGTCCAAAGACAAAAGGCCCTCAGGTGCAAGAATGGCCACAAAATTCCTTCCTCTAAGATATGGGCTAATTCTGCTGCAGATTGTTCTGCCTCAAAGCACGGCTCTTTATTTGCTTGTGTGTTCCCGTCTTGCTTTTCTAATATCTGTTTGTCAAATGATCAAGTCCTCTGACTGTTAAATCCCCTATCAGTGTCTTCTCCTCTGGAGTTGCCAAACCGCACACAGCCAAAGAGCAGTAACATGTGTTTTAAATGTGATCCAGACCTCTGTAACGTGTGAGGGGAAATAGGATGCCAGCACCACCCCTGTCCCACCGACACCCCCCACCCACTCATCCAGGCCCATTTGACTCAGCATGTAACATACATAATGGATTAAATATGAGAACAGCATTTTTAATTTGCATGCAAATGAGGAACAGCAGCCTGGACATCTGTTCTGTTGGCTGCAAAACCAATGTTTATAATAATAATGAAACATGCAAAAACATTATTTTACAATATTTCTATGTGGTAAGCTTTTGGTTATTGAGGTCATGTAATCTCAAATAGCAACTGGAATACCGATTCATTTAGTTTTACAGGAGCTGGATTAAAAAAAAAAAAAAGTTATGCTTGTTTTCAGCAAGTTCTATGGTACATGCCGTTAAACATCAAAACAGTGGTAAAACAGTTATATTTATTTGAAGTGCAATATGTGTGCAAGCAACTTTAAGAATTTCATAACAGCTCTGCTACACAGTTATTACAGAACTGACATTTAACAAGGGAAGTGGAAAGTAGTCAGATGCACATTTTCCCTAAAATCTGTACTTAACAAGGGAGAGGGGGTAAACTACTACTGTGCTAACAATGGAGCATGTCATTCACTCCCACATGAAGCACTTGGTGATGTAACAAGTTAAAACATATGCTGGAAAGTACATACAGCATATATCCCCTGAAAAAAAAATACCAGTGTTTTCAAACATCAAACTTTTACCTCTACTTTGTACAAACAAATACCTCTATAAATATGTTTCTATAATAAGTAAAGTAATCATTTTCACCAGGGACAAGAGTGCAGCAGCGTAGTGTTCAGAAAGAATCTCTGATCTTGGATCTCCAGTTTATGGCCCTTTCAAAGCCATTGCTGCCACTCTGGTAGTCCCTGATAGCCTGGCTGATCTCTTCTTCTGTGGTCATTACAAATGGACCTGGAGGGCAGACACAACATAGAATATTTGTGACTTCTGAAACACATCATGGGTTTCTTTTGTTCAGTGACATGGATTAACTCAAATCACGTACCGTGTTGTACCACAGGCTCTTTTAATGGTTCTCCAGCAATTAGCACAAAGTGGGAAACTTCAGAGCCCTGAGGAAGAAAAAAGAGGCAGCGCTATCATCTTTGTCTGTGTGTCAAGTCGACTCACCACAGCCTGTCATTTGTAATTTCAAAATCAGTGGTTACAAACCTAGGGATCAGATTACTTCTTGATTACTGACCTCCTCAAACCAGGACCATTTTAAGGCATCACAAGCGAAAGAGGTTGAAAACCACTCGTCTTAATCAGTGATGGATCAAAACAAGGGGAAAAAATCTGAAGCTGAATAAAAGCTGACTGAATCGGATTAATTTGTGAGCAATAAACAAGTGTTTGTGTGCTCTGATGCCAGCAAGACAATTTAGATTTAGGTTAGCAAGATTTAATGAGGCAGTAAAACTAAATGTGAAGCACAAGATTGACAGACTTGACATGGAATAAAAGACAAACAGGTAATGCTCATTTAACAAAATTGGGGATAGCCAAAGGTGTTTTTCCAGCTCTGCAACATCTGGAAATTCAAGTGATATAGCCTATTAACAAATGTCACTCTATATAACAGCAACATGCCAATGTTTGCAAAAGTCCATGCCAATGTACGGCTCTGAATAGTGGCAGGAAACCAACGCTGATATGAAAAGACTCTGGAGAAATTGCTCAAATTGATACCTGAGAAGGCTAGGTGCCCTCTTCTGGCCTAACAAGATTAAAATCTTGGAATAGAAAAAAAACGAAGGCAAGGGCTACGTCACTGAAAAAGCCAGAGGTGACTTAAAGTTGTTACATGCTTTTTTCAGCAGGCTCTGCAAACACACGCACATACAAACCTCTGTAATAACATAGTTGTGGTCAGTGCAGAGACATGCACTGACCGCACAGGCGCATGCCCCTTGAAATATGAAGCATCAAGGTCTGCAACCAAAGCAGACTGCATACCAAAGAGATGGACTCTTCCAGGCAAAACAAAATAGAGAAAACCAAAAAAATGATGTGGTGCAGTGTGATGGGTCAAGCTGGAAAATAGAAGGGGGGAGGGCCTCAACTTGTTGCCAAGAATAGGAAACAACAGAGGAAGCTCATTGTGGCTTCATGTCCGGGGGCACGAAGAGAATTAAGTAAATAAATCATTAAACAAACACATCAGTAAAATCCTAAATAAGACTAACAGTGTGATTTATTCTCAGCTTCCGAAGGGGGGCAGTATGGAAAAATGTTTGGGAACCACTGGTCTTAATACACAGAACTCATGTTTCTCACCTTGTTTTCAACTTTGACACAGTCTCCATCTCCAAACACCACCGTGTGATGGGGCTCCACCTTCTCCTGCTCCTGATCCGGGCCTTGAAAACAGGAAAAGACCAAGTGCTTAGTCCTTAAAAAACACTAGAACTATGATTATGTTGAGAAATAAAACACACAATGAACCTGTTCTGTTTGGTATTATCATTTAATTAATTCTCCAAGACCAGTTTACTTGCTGTTAATGAGCCAACATGTGCATCATTAATAATAATTACTTCTGTTTCATAAATGTCAGGAAACCACAGATCTTTGTAGCGTAACATAATAGAAATATAGACACCTGCCTGTTTCAGACATTCTGTCCTGGTTTAGCAGTTTGCACACATACTGACACTAAATGCTGAGAAAGCCAGACACTTCCACTTGTGGTCGGCCCGTTCATCAAAGACAGCTGGTTCTGATTTAGCCAGACTACATGTAGAGTTGGAGACTTAACATTCAAATAACTTCTTTAATCTTAGCAGCCATTTTCATCCCTTCGTGTCATCAGAACATCTGACGGCAATTACAACCACAGAGAGTGAGAGAGATCCTGCAGTGTAATGATGGAGTAATCAAATGACAATGAAATTTTGTGGAAGAATATTGTATGGGGAATTCTGAACGAGAACAACAGGTTTCGACAAACCAAAAAAGCCTCTGAAAATTAGTTATGCTGCCTGAAAGGATTTATTCTCATGCGAGGGGAATTCCCTGATCACATGTTCTCGTCCAAAAAGCAGGAAATACAGAATTTCACATTATAAGGTCAAACTGCAACACTGATACTACGGGGAGCACTTAGGCCTTTGGGTAAGGTGATTGATATGAAGCCAAACTCTAAGATGGTTATATTTTACACATGGTAGTCCAATCATTGAACTGCTTTCGTCTGAAGCCTGAAGACATCCTTATTTAGTGACAGTATGAATCCATCAAGCTTTAAAGTGGAACACATGGGCCTCTTGGCTGAATGCAGAAGGGAGGCTGCGATTGGACTGAGATCACAAACGTAGATATGGCAGTAGGAAGAGCAGGGAGGGAAGTGAGGGAGTGATCAAATACATGGAAAAGAGTGCACACATCAGACTAAAGAATGTTTGTATCCCCCTGGTTGTCTTCTTTTTCTTCTTATATTAATCTTAAGTGTTAGCAAGTATGAGACAGGTAATGGACTGTGTGTCTGTATAAGGGAAGTAAACCATCTCTTGCTGCAAAGCTGAAATAAAAAGAGTGTGCAGTGGACCTTTGTTAACTCACCGACATGAATAGATCCTGATAATGTGTAGATGAATGTAGTCCATCCTGTCAAGGAGAGAAACATTTTTATGATAAATGTACATGCAATAAAGAAGTTGGTGAATAATTTCAAAAAGCTCTGTTCTTAAACCTGCAGAAACAAGTTGTGAACACAACTTGACACATCATCAGGTTTTAATTTGATTTGGTGAACTTGTTGGCAAACAGCTGCTTATTTACACATCCGGCAGTTACAGAGAAACATGACTATTGCTATGACTGGTTCAGGTGTCTATCATCTCCTGAGGGAAGTAACTGCCTCTTTAGCTACATAAATGCTCCACTGTGTTCACCAGCTGTTTGCTGACTGTGACTGTCTGACGTCTGGTCCTGAGCAGGTTGTGTTGAGTGGATTTTTACTTTTCTGTTTTCACCAGAAGCAGCTGCCTGTTGTAGCCGAAAGGGATGCTATGAGAGTGGTGAGAGATAAATCACTGCAAGCTTTCAAACTGTTATTTCATAAATTGTTATTGTGAAAGTATGAGATTTAGTCACTTTATATACAATAAATCCAAATAAAACAATAAATAAAGGGATACTCAATCAATTTTACTCATGTAATTCAGTTTACTCATCACAGGGAGTACTACTCAGCCTGTGAAAACAGTTTTATAATGTTCTCTGTTGATCTGGGGAAAAATAATTCTGATACCATGAGGGTTAATGACAGATGATATCCAGTTGCATTATTGAAAATTATTTAGGGATCCAATGTTGTTGGAGCTTGACCCACCTAGAGATGAAAAGTCAGGATATCCCAGCCTCTACTGCTTCAATTTTGTCAAATTTGTTAATTTAATCTTTTAATCTGTCCTGTGTGAGTTCCCAGCGACACATTAAATAATTTAAACACCTGCTGAAGGATAAGGATTGGTTTAATCTGCACAAAACACCTCAATATTTACACATACCTTCTACCAGGTAACTGTCACACACTGAGTCAAATGAATAAAAGAGCTAATAATATGTGACCCAACTCTACAAAATGCTGGCTATTGATGATATACACTGAGAAGACTTCAGGTGTAATCCCGCACTCACTGCAGGGGGAGCATTAATGTCAAATTATGTCATCTTCAATGACTTTAAGCAAACCTTTAGGAAAAATCTGCTTTGTGAATGAAATGAAAGAAACTGCATGAAAGGAAATTAATTCAACACATGCACCATGCCTCCAAAGGCTACTGGTGGTACCAGACGAAGCAAAGCTGTGGCACTGAAACCCCTGTTTGTGAGCTGATGAAGGGTGAATTTCATCAGTTATTATGAAGGGGAAAAGAGTGCTGTTTCTAAGCAGAGCAGGTAAAAGTGTTTTTCATTCCCATGCTATGTTCTCAAGTATCACACACTGTTCTGTTTTCTGCCGGAAAATATTCAATACTGTTTGTGGTAAACAGGGTCGTCTCATGATAAGGACACTTCAGAATACATGTATGCTCCCAGTACCAGGAAATAAAGAAAGAAGAGGCTTATGGTCAGTCCCAGAGCAATCATGAGATGCTTTTGTGTAGGCATCATCATCATCACAGACCACTCTGGCACTTATTACTGTTCTCAAGCATCCATTTATAAGTACACTGTGGTGAATTTTGAATGCTATTCTCCCACCTGAAGGGACTGGCTGCACATGCAGGGCCCCCGCCTGCAGCCTGAAGTCCAGATACAGGGTGGGTGTCCTTGTGAAAACCTTAGACTATAGGAAAAAAAACAACTGTCAGAAAATAAGCATTCTCTCTAGACACACAAACAGCCACAAGCTTCAAGTATTTTGTACAAAACAGAAAAACCTTTCATACAAACCATCAGAACCATCTACACGGCTATTCGCTTTAAATGGCTTGTGAACAATTAGGTAAATCTGCAGTGCTTTCACTTCACAACCTGGTAATCATCAGGCGATTCAATGTCAGAGTCTCACATTGGTAGTTCCATGGCTTACATTTCTTCCACAGATCAAACAGCTTTGTGTATTATTTTTTGTCCATGAGCACACTGCGCATTTGCAGATAATGCGAATGACCTTAAAGGAACTCTTAGACTTGAGGTTTTGCAAAGAGGAAACATGAATGAGAAAGTGAGCAAAGTTAACGAAATGAAAGCTTTTGCTATTTCTCTCCTATTTTGTGCCAAATGTAATCTACTAACAAACAACAAATAGAAATACATGTAAATTAATTATTCTAGAGATGTATCTGTAAATTGTGCAGTTTAGGGCAAGTTACTTGAAAAATGTAATAAATAAGTCCTTAGATATTAGCGATTGAAAAAGTAAAGATTATTTCAGTTACTTGGTCCAGCTCCACCAAAGGAGCCTCAAAGTTTTTACAGATGCAGAAAAAGAAAACGAGACAATGTGGTTTAACAGTCAGTCAGGCTATGTTTTGCAGGCCCAGCTATCTGAACAGAACTAGTGACTGCACACAGCTCTGCAGAGGTCCCGTCCTCACAGTGAAGCTGTCAGGGTTACACATCCACCAAACCAAGCTAGTTAAGAACACCACCTGCTCAGCACCAAATGGCAGACAGACAAAATTAATGACTAACATTTACATGGTGGAGCTAATCAGCCAGATATTTCCCTCAGGAGTTGGTAGAGACCAAAGACAGAGCTAAAAGAGAGTGAATATTGGACTCACAATGGCCTCATGCCCTTTCAAAATTGCCACTTTTGCTCATCAATCTACACTCAATAACCCCTTATGATTTGTGGCAAATTTATTGAAAATCAAAAACTGAAATTTCTCATTTACAAAAGTATTTAGATCTATTGCATCCTGTTTGCTTTAATTATCCTTGGGATGTATCTAGAACTTGAGATGAATCCACCTGTGGCAAACCAAACTGATTGGACAAAATTTAGAACATCACACACCTGTGCTCGTAAGGTCCCACAGTTCACACTGCATGTCAGGACAAAAACCAAGCCATGAAGCCCCAGAAACTCTCTGTAGACTGCCCCAGAAAATTGTGGTGAGGCATAGATCAGAGCAAGGGTATAAAACCACTTCTAAAGCTTTGAGTCTTCCCAGTAGCACTTTGACCTCAGTCATTGGAAATGGAAGAAATAGGAACCACCAGGACTCTTCCTGAAAGGTGGCCGTCCAGTCAATCTGAGTATCCAGGAAAGAAGGGCCTTGGTCTGGGAGGTCACTTTAACATAATGAAAATGAAAGATTTCAGTTTTTGATTTTAAATACAGTTACCAAAAATAAAAAAAAAATTAAAAAAAATAAAATAAAAATCAAGACACAATCCTGGTGAAAATGTACACAGTGACTTTTACCATTTTACCATTACCATCACGTCTGTAAATTTAAAATCCTATACACAGGGGCTGTTTCTTACTTTCTTACTTTTCTTACTTTAAGGAAGGCTTACTTGGTAACTTAATAGATTTTCTTCCCTGTCATCGGTTCTGTTCAGTTTTTATAATCAAATCATATTAGGACTGGTTTTTGTCCCAAGTGTACTCCATTCTTGTCCTCACGACATCAAACTGCGGTTAAGAGTGTTTTCTTACAACAACAACAACAACAACAACATGTAACGAGTGATCTGAGTCGAGATGATCTTAAACCAATCTGTTGGTGTTCTGCCCTGAAGTAACACTGTACATTACACACACACACACACACACACACACACACACACACACACACACACACAAACTTCAAACTATAATACATAACAACACATATTACCACCACTCTCAACCTCATGTTAGGCCCAAGTTTGTCATCACTCCTCACTTCCTCAAAAGTGTCCACATATTATATATATTTACAATCACACACACAAGCACACACATAGACACACAAGCCTCTCAGGCTGGGACAATCTGCTTCTCATTTGCTGTTTCCTCTTTTCAGACGGACATTCCTTTACACTAACACTGGTAAGATGTAGTTCACAGACACTCCCTCAAACACAGACACAGACACAGACACAGACACAGACACAGACACACACACACACACACACACGAATACATGCACATTTATTTCATTTGTTTGTTGTGTTTTCCTGTTTGCCTCCAGCATCCAGCAAATGAGCAATCGCCATGAGATCAGCAGCTACCAGGAAAGTAAACATCATGTTCAGCTTCAAAGTGCTCTTCAGACTGTGGCTTGATTTAATGATGTGGCGGTGATATCACCACCCTGTAGGCAAATTATGGAGATGCATTCACACACACGCACACACGCCCGCACACACAGAAACGGGCACACACCTTTGCACCTAAAGCTTCTCCAGATATCACAGCGACTGTAACGCCTCCTTGGCTGGGTTTGGGGATCTCCAAGCCTTTCAGCTCCTGGTATGCTGGTTCCACCATCTTGTCTTTCCTTGGCAGGTTCACCCACAGCTGTAAGCCCACCACCGGCTCCTCCGACACAGGCATTTCAGCATGGACCACCCCCCGTCCTGCAGTCATCCACTGGTGAAATATACCATTTACAGTGTTAATCATATCCGTGCTTGCATTTTCTAATAACACAGTACTTTTTTTTAGATATTTATGCACGACATCTTCAAGATAGATTAGCACGAAATTTGATCCCAATGTTCACAGTTGCTTCTACCCTTTGACTTTTCATCATGTGTTACCATTTTGACATTTTTGGCTCAAGGTGAAATGTCTCAACAACTATTGGATGCATCGTCATGAAATCTGGTGGAGGCAGTTTTATAGTTATGTTCCCATCAGGATGAATTCTAATAACTCAAACTAACTCAGTCTCAGTTTCATTTTTCGTTCACTACTGATCAGTGTATGTCAGAGGCACAAGTACAACCTCACAGAAAGTCTTTGTCAGTGAAACACCTGTTGTTGTAATAGTGATACACTATAAAGTCACTATTTAACGATCATCTGTTAATAATTCTTGGCACTGGTTGCGTGTGTGTATTTCAGTGTGTGCATCAAGGAACACAGATACACAAAAGGTTGTAAAAGCATTTGCAGACCAGTGTTGTTCCAGATTATAGCTCTTATGTGCTGGAAGTGTTCACTGAAGCGTGAAAAAAAATAAAATAAAATGAATGAATAATATTGAAACATAACTGCAGTTGGCAGGTGAGAGAGGTGAAAAGCACCACTTTCAACGGAAGTACCTGTCACATAGGCTTTATTCTTTTTCAAGTCATTGCATATCTGAATATCTAGCTGAAGACATTGAAAAAAAAAACCCACCACTTCTGACGTCAAAGTAAAGCCAGACACGAGAGATTTTCAGTAAAATATAGATACATTCATGACAGGTTTCTAATATACATGCCATAAATTCTAACACAAAAACCCAAACAAATAACTTAGAAAGAATAAATATTCAGCATTAAGAGCTGTTTAAGGAGTGGAGTTAAAAAAAGCATTTGGAGCCGGTCTTAGACACTTAGATATTCGAAACACTGGATAAAAGGAAGTTTAGTTTAACTGCTTCTGCTTCTGCTTCAGGCCTGGCTGGAAATTTCCACTCTCGAACTTTGCTTTAGTGCAGCTGGACACTGACAATTCATCTGTGACTGTTCATCATGCTGTTGGGTTTCTTTTATTGCTGCGTGCTGGGTATTTACTGTGAGGATGATCAACTGGATAATAAAACATGCACAATTCAACAGAGCATAACTAGACACCCAGAGAACAGAAACAACACAGATCTGTGTGATGCCTGAAATGAAATGAATCAGTGGATCAGGTTAAATTAAAAATTTCTAATATGATATACATAATAAACATGCATTCTAACTTGGAAATAAGCTGTCAGCTTGGATAGATACAGATGGACACTGCATGAAAGTATGAAGACTGTAATTAATTTAAAACAGCTTGTAATATAAGTCCGTTATAGGTAAGTATTTAAGTTACAACTCATGCTAAAAATGTTTCTTTCAACAATGTTTAGTTGAGCAGACAATTAGTGTGATTCTGAAATATAGATTTTCCTAAAAATGGATTTGTACAGATGTGGAATTCATTCATTTATTCATTAACTGAGATGGTTGTCTCTGCTGGCGCGATGTCTTCACCACTTCCTATAATGAAATCCTGCTTTAATCTAAGACAGTGTTTGAACTTTCCCTAAAGGACAGGCAGGCGTCTCTTTGAGCATCTGCAGCTCCCATGTGACGTCCGAGGCTACAGAGGGTGTACATGGTGGGTTAGAGCAAATTCAGCTGAACCGACTGAGCCCCTGCTACAAATTGAAGCTGAGTCAGCAGCCTGTGTGTGTGTGCGTGTGTGTGTGCGTGTGTGTGTGCGTGTGTCTGTGTGAATGTGACTTTACTACTTTAAAAACACAGGAAACAACCCACAGGGCATTATATCCAATTAGTGTGAGTGCACAACATTATAATGCATATGTAATGAGTTTGTGGGGATTTGTGTACCAAAAGGCTTAAGTCTTCTTCTGCTGTTTTTACTTGTGAACGGAATGCTTCTGATAGAAGTGAATGACTCATAGATAACAATGATCCCTCTGTTAGATAACATGCATCTCATATCTGAGAAAAACAGAACAAATTCACTTTATTTTTTAAATTTTATTAATGGCAAAGAATAGTTTGACATTATCTGGAAATATGTTGAGATTTACGTCAGAAGATTGATACCTCTCTCATGACTCTGAAGCAAATTCCCAGTTTTAGAGATGCTAGTTGGCAGATTTTGTTCCATCGGAAAGTCAAGCTTCCCCCTGTTCCCAGTTGTTGCACTAAGATAAGCTAACCGTCTGTAGCTTCATATTTACTGTAATAATGTAAGAGTGGTGTCAATCTTTTCATTTAATTCTTGGACAGAAACCAATTAGCATCATATCCAAAAAGTTCAAACTATTTCTTAAAAAATACTTAAAACGAACAGTATAAACAGTTGTGCAGTACTTGCAGATCTCCAGGTTTCAGTCGTCCTGAGTGGCCACAGAAGTCTTCATGTGCTGTGATCCCCTCTAAAACATATGTTACCTGTTGAGGACACATACATACACAGTAAGTAGCATTAACAATTAATTTGATCTTTTTTTTATCATTTTGACACCTCTATTATGAAGTAATGAAAGTCATTTTTTGCATTAAGTGAAATACAGTGTTCCAAGTTTCATTAACTCAGTCCATGAGCTTACAAACGAGTGCTCCTACGTCGCTAAAGGCACATGTGCGCTTGTCTCACTACCTAAGCGATCAGACTGGACAGGAAGAGAGGTGCTGAGTCTGGAGTCATGAGTTCAAAGGTGAACATCTGTGTAAGGGTGGAAAGCTCAGGCCCCTGCAGTGAGCTGCCTGTGATCTGTCTTCACAGCTGTGTGATTTCAAAAGTCATGTGAGCGTGAGCAAACACACCTGCTGAAAGGCATGCTGGGAGTGTAGCCTAGTCCTGTCCACCCACACTGCAATGTAAGGACAATACCTTTTTTTTTTTAAGTTCAACTTAAAGATAGTCCAACCTGCCATGTTACCTCCATTCATCAGTGAGGTCATCTTGTTATTTGTAATATCACTAATATATATCACTAATACCGTTAAATTTCTTTTAACTTTGGAATACATTTAACATTACTTTATTTAATTTAACTTAAAAAAAACACTTAACAGGCTGAATGTGATTACAGCTCAAAATGTTTTTAGTGGGGATACACTTATTTATGATGCCATTTTCAAAAACTAGTTTCAGACTAAGTGGTTCACAGAGTGGGAGCCAAAATAAAAGAAAGTTATCATATTTTCCATTCATTTGGGCCTGAAATGAAAAGGCATTTAACCATATATTGTTCCACTTCATTCAGACATACAGCAGAAATCAGTAAAGCCTAGGGAAACTCAAAAGGCTGTCCATTTCTAAAGCTGCAATAAAATGACACACACCACTTATTGTATAAATGACAAGTACAACTATTCACTTTCCAAACCATGCTCATTTGCCATTACTAAAAGCAGCATTAATTGACTTGGCCAAATCAGCACAGGGGAATAAGCTGTAAAAAGAACACTGACATATGACTGACCTTATAAAGTCATTATAGCTATTATCAGAATCAGAATCAGAATCAGAATCAGAATCAGTTTTATTGCCAAGTATGCTTTCACATACAAGGAATTTTTTCTGGTGATTGGTGCAATTGATCAGCAACAGTGGGGCTCTCTAGCCTTGTTGATGAGGCTAATAGCAGATGGGAAGAAGCTATTTTTGTGGCGAGAGGTTTTGGTCCTGAAGGACCGCAGCCTCCTGCCAGAGGGGAGTGTCTCAAAGAGTTTGTGTCCAGGGTGGGAGGAGTCAGCTACAATCTTCCCTGCACGCCTCAGAGCCCTTGAGGCGTACAGGTCCTGGAGGGACGGAAGATTGCAGCCAATCACCTTCTCAGCAGAGTGGATGATACGCTGCAGTCTGTTATTGTCCCTCTCCGTGGCAGCAGCGTACCAGATGGTGATGGAGGAGGTGAGGATGGACTCAATGATGGAGGTGTAGAAGTTCACCATCATAGTCCTTGGCAGGTTGAACTTCTTCAATTGCCTCAGGAAATACATCCTCTGCTGAGCTTTTTTGATGAGGGAGCTGATGTTTAGCTCCCATTTGAGATCCTGTGTGATGGTGGTTCCCAAGAAGCGAAAATGCTCCACGGTAGCCACGGGGGAGTCACACAGGGAGATGGGGGTGGGTGGGGCTGGGCTCTTCCTGAAGTCCACTATCATTTCCACTGTCTTCAGAGCGTTTAGCTCTAGGTTGTTCTGCCTGCACCAGGTCACCAGACGCTCAGTCTCCCACCTGTAGGCAGACTCATCGCCATCAGAGATGAGTCCAATGAGAGTGGTGTCGTCTGCAAACTTCAGGAGCTTGACAGACTGATGGCTGGAGGTGCAGGTGTTAGTGTACAGGGAGAAGAGCAGAGGAGAAAGAACGCAGCCTTGCGGGGATCCAGTGCTGATGGTCTGGGAGTCAGACACGTGCTTTCCTAGCTTCACGTGCTGCCTCCTGTCAGACAGGAAGTCGGTGATCCACCTGCAGGTGGAGTCAGGCACGCTCAGCTGGGAGAGCTTGTCCTGCAGCAGAGCCGGGATGATGGTGTTGAAGGCAGAGCTAAAGTCCACAAACAGGATCCTGGCATAGGTCCCTGAGGAGTCCAGGTGCTGGAGGATGAAGTGGAGAGCCATGTTGACGGCGTCGTCTACAGACCTGTTGGCTCTGTAGGCGAACTGCAGGGGGTCCAGGAGTGGGTCAGTGATGGATTTGAGATGGGACAGGACAAGACGCTCAAATGATTTCATGACCACAGAGGTCAGGGCAATGGGTCTATAGTCATTTAGTCCTGTGGGCCTTGGTTTTTTGGGGACAGGGATGATGGTGGAGGATTTGAAGCAGGCTGGCACGTGGCAGATCTCCAGTGAGGTGTTGAAGATGTCTGTGAACACTGGAGACAGCTGATCAGCACAGTGCTTCAGGGATGATGGAGAGACAGAGTCAGGACCGGCTGCTTTGCGGGGGTTCTGCTTCTTAAAAAGCCTGTTGACATCTCTCTCCAGGATAGAGAGAGACGTTCCTTATGTTAGAAAAGCTGTCTATTAAGGAACACAAGGCAAGCGCCTCCTCTCCTAAGTAAATGTGTAAATGAGTAAATGTGAAATGTAAATGAGGCAACACACGAAGCAGCTTCATCAGTCATCATGTCTCGTGTTTCTGTCCATCTAACAAATTTTAGTCCCATATTCACTCTCCTTCCAGTTCTGTTTTGTTCTCTACCAGGAAGGAAATATCTCTCAGCTCTTTAGCAGCTAATGCTAATACTTGCTGGCTATTTGTTAACATTGTTTGTCTGCTATGGGGTTTATCAATATCAGCTATCATAGACCAAAACACATGTGGATGCAAGTGGATTGACCTACAGCCAATCAAAGCAACAATGTGTGACATAGTGCAGAAGAAAATAAATGAACCTTTTACCAAATCCTGTCAGTAGTATGACAAACATATCTCTTTTATCAACAAATGCAGAAAGCAGAATGTGCAGTTGCTTGTTCTTCTTACACAGAAAATATACCATCCAGCTCAATTGATGCTGTCACAAAAGTGGATTCAACAGCCTGCTCTACATCAGCAGCAGCAGAAAAGATGGAAATCTGTCTTAACGAGAAGGGGGGCAGACCTGTGAGTAAATAAACATGAGCTCGCTGATTGGTCTGGTTTCCAGGCTAGTTCATCAGAGTATTGTTGCTGAAAACATCAACCTGCTGCTGCTGCTGCAGCTGGAAATGAAGCAGATGAGAGCTGTGAGACTGAATCAAAACAGTAAAGTTGTGGGGCCGTAAAAACTGAAACAATGAGCTGAAAGGCTCTGCAGAGCTGAGGGAAACTGCAGATTTGATGCAGCTTTAAAGTAGCTGTGATTCAAACATCCAGCTTTTAAACTTTATGAACATTGAAAGGGTGTGAAAAATCAAACAACCCAAAAATCCAAGTGTGTTGAAATTATAAATAACATAACAATTTAGACACTTTAACAAGAAAATATCTGATATTGTTATGTGAAAATGTTATTTCCCTTAGCAATGTTTTCATTAGTTACTTCTTCGTCGAGTAAATAAGATTGATTACTCATTTTCAATACTAATACTACAGTCAGACATGAAATGAAGACAGCAACTAATGATAAAATGAAAGGAAGGAAAGGTGAGGAACAGGGGTGTCACGAAATACCAGCAATGACGATAACCTTGATATTACAAAAAAATAATGTTAATATCGTGTTAATAATACATGATAATGTCACAAAGGCAGATTTCAGGCCTTGTGGATTAATTTGACTCATAGGATTATTTTTTTATTTATTTACATTTCAAATTTTCTATAAATATTGCGACAATATCCTTATGATTGATTCCTTTGGCCACAACAATTGTGTAGTAAAAATCTGACATCATGACAGCCCTAGTGTGGAAAAAGACAGAGGGAAAGCTGAAATGTACTTTAGGTTTTACATATGTAGCTAAACACTAAGGCCATGTCTAAAGAGCAATGGGTGGCGACAGCAGACTTCAATGTTATAAAACAGTGGCTCTAAAACTTTTTCAAACCAGGGGCCCCTAAACTAACACAAATTAGACCACGGAACCCCCTTTGATAAGATTTTGTCCAAGGGTCCCCCACGGTTTTATCACAGAAAGTATTTGAAATCCGTGACCAAAATAGTCATGTACTCTGTCATTGTGTCACTTATGGATGGAATTCTAATTAAAATGAATTATTCCTCTTTTTGCTGGGGACCAACAGGAACCTCCTCAAGGATCCCAAGGGGTCCCTGGACCCCACTTTGAGAACCACTGTTATAAAGGATTCAAATGTAGAGCTTCATCATCTGGGAAGAGTTTGTGTTGGTTTGTGGGGAGAAAAGCTTCATTTTTTATATATGTGTATACACAGTACAGGAGACTACTGCAGTAATGTGATCATATTTGTCAAGGTTAAGGAGGACTTTCATTGGTGGAGAGTACGTTTATTTCAAATTCATAGAAAACAAAAAAAAAAAAAAAAAAAAAAAAATCCAAGGATGATTCCACAAAAACACAGCAGAACCGAGGGCTATTCCTCTCTTTCAAAATAGGGGATTTTTTTGTGAGTGGTCACGAGAAATATTTTAAACCAAACCTTTCAGGAATGAACTTGAGTTTATACAAACTTAAAGGGTGCAAGCATATATCATACCTCTGGCTTTCTGTATGATATTTGCAATTTACACACCGAAAACATCTTTTATGGAAAGCAAAGTGTATAGTAATTTGCTTTCTGGCCACCGTCCTGTTGTCGCCATCTGGTGATAAAAGTAGAAATTTCACCCCTCAGTAATACCTGTGCTTCTTTTGTTATGCTCCTTTTTTAGCTGTTTGGTTAAAGCATTTGTACCATTTCAGTACTATATTGTTCTGAGACACTAGGGGTGTTGTACTTGTTTTGGCCAGGCAGGTTCCCTTGCATCAGTGAGTATGCGTTGTTTGTCAGCTCATGTACTGACTCATGTAATATCCTGAGCTGAGTTTAAAAAAATATGTTCGTGAAATGAGGTTGAAAACATACAGATATGGTTGCTCTGTGTTAATATTTGGATATCAACTGTTTTACTCATTAGTGGGTTCAGATAATTGTGTTTTCTGAAGAACATTCTGAAAAGACACCTGTAATATCATATGTAGGGATTATTTTCATTATTATTATGTGAACTGATTTATCATTTGGTTTATTAGAGGGTCATAAAATAGTGAAAATAACTAAACTAAATAAACTAAACTAAAATGGTGGAAAGAAATGTCATCAAACATCTTGTTTTGTCAGAGCAACAATCCAAAAACCAAATATGTAGAGTTTTTAATGTTGTAAGACTAAGAAGAGCAGCAAACGGATAAGCTGGAACTGGCAGATATTTGGTATTTTTGTTGTAGTCAAGTCCAGTCAATTTTATTTATACAGCCCAATAAGACAAGTCACAAATTTGCCTCAAGGGGCTTTATAATCTGTACACCATAGTATGCCATCTATTTAGATCCTTCCTTTGAATGAGGAAGGGTCTCTCCAAAAAACCCTTTAACTAGGAACATAATGGATGGCAAACTTAAAAATTATAAAATGATGCTTACTACAACAATCTATACTTGACTGATCAGTCCATGTACTATATATTAGGAAACCACCCCAGATAGCAACCTGATGAAGGCTAGGTGGTGAGGGGAGTAAACCATGGAGTCCTGGAGAGGAGAGGAACGTTTGATAGAAGGATGAAACTTTTGAGTTGTTATCATTTCATTCAGCAACCCATTCAATGCTTTAGAGGCTACATATTCAAGACTATGTATTTAACTTTGTCAAGCTTACATTCTGCCACTCTAAATAGTTTGGAAAGCCTAAAATTATAGTCAAACACACTTACGGTCTCAAATCCTCTGTGAGGGTGGTCGGGAAAACCTGCTGGTTTGCTCACTCTGAACTCATCCAACATCAGGAAGGGATCCAGGTTCCTCAGCTGAAAATAACATATGTACAATATTACAGGAACTGCAACTTTCAGTGTGTTGTGTTTCACAGTTGAACTGCATTAACATGCTCAATGACTTACCTCCTTTCTGCCAATGCTCCTGCGGACACGAGCGCCAACTCCCTCTGCCTGCTCCACACTCAGAACTGTCCTTTCTACTTTCCTCACATTCATTGTTCTGGGAAAGGTTTAACCAGTCACTGCAAACATCAGATACACAGTTGTGTTCAATGAATGGCCATTAAAAACATTTATGGATTCAATATTTTGGCTTATTCTTTAATTTCTTTTCTTGTGCACAGACACCCCGAACAGACAAAACATACAATTCTAGTTTCCAATTCACCTGTGCCCAGTTACATCAAAGGTTTTCCTCTTTATCATGTCATAGGGGTGTTTACACATCTCAAATTCATTTCTAAGGTACAGTGCATTATAGGTCTCAAAGCAAAATCTTATCTTATTGCAATTGTTATTGTCAAAATAATCTTTCTTGTAAGGCAAAAAAGGACCCAGACTGGATTGATAAGGAGAGCCTTGTTAGATGAGTTTACCAAAATAAAATTCTGCAAAGTAACATGATATGACAAAATAACCGGAAAGGTGATGCAATCCCTGGGTTTCCCCGATTTCAAAATACTCTCGTTGACAAACAGGAGGGTCTCAGCTGCTCAGCTGAGCAACAGTGACTGAAACAATCCCACTGATCTGACATCAGCGATCTCCTGCCAGTGCATCAGCTGATCAGTCAGCTGAGCGGATCAGCTGGTCACTGACTGATCTCAGCGCTGCTGCTGTGGCCAGCTCAGCTTCTCATAACTTTCGCTGCGTTGACTTCAGAGTCACTTCCCTTTAAATGTCATTGCAGCATCTCCGGGCTGGGATGCTCCCGGCTGGCTCATCATTTTATCTGCTTGAAAAACGGACACTTTGCAGGATTATAAGAGCATGAGGGAGCTTCTGTGGTTCCTTTGACACCGCCGCACTGTGCTTATTCATGAACCGCAATGATACTTTATCGTGTATTTTTCATATTTTGGTTCTCATGCTTTCATATATTTCTTTTTGTGCGTAATAAAGCGCAGCGCGTCATGTGAAGGTTGAGATCACCTGAGGCGAACAGCACTTTCATCGGGATGTTTTAACATTAGCTGCTGCCGACGGTAAATTACACCGACAAACGCCTCAGAAACTAACTAAAGTATTGGATTTCTCGATTACAGCCAAACATCCAACCTACCTGAAAGTTAAAGACAACAAGTCCTGGCACTGTTTTGATAGTTTTGAATCTTTTTGCGGTGAAATTTTAAAGACCGCCTGTTTCCTGTTGTGACTGACTGCGGCCCTCCCACGTCCTCAGGTGGGATTACTATGCGGAAGTAAGGCAGGGGGCGTGTCTTAAGAGGCTCCACCCACAGTGTGTATCAACCTCAACGACTGTTGTCAGAAGTGTGAATCGAAAGGGGGACAAGTTAGTTTTCACAAAGCACCCCAGTAGACTCATTTTAAAAAGACAATCTATGATCCAAATGTGACCATTATCCAAGCACAGGACTAAAGGTGTCACTGTCATGTCAAGTTTACAGCCACAGGTTTATCCAAGATGGTTTAACATATGGACCTCTTTATCCTTAGACCCTTGATTTATATAAAGAAACACTCCATATACATTTTAATGCCATAAAGACGAACACACAAAATGCAGATTTTCCATCCATGGTACTATATTTTTGTGACTACACCTGTAATTGATGAATAAAAAAATACTGATTGGGCCCATGAGGATGAACATGTTTATTTGATACACAATTGTTGTTTCACGACATTAATCAAACTCATAAAGTCCCATTAGCAACAGACGACTGCTCACATGTGAATTCAGGTTCCTCAGGCTAAATGGTGAAGTTAAAGCCACAATAGGCCTTGCATCTGCTGAATATATTCTTCAGTTTTAGATTTCTCCCCACACAGGTCAGAAGCACCTCTACTGTCTTGTTGCTGATGGCGCATGATGTCCTTGGCGATTCGCAGGCTGGCAGCCTGTCCACCTGCCAAATTTACTGCATGAGGTCCAACCTGTGTGTGTGTGTGTGGGGGGGGGGGAGTAGGGGATTTATACTCTGTAAAATAATTACACAGATTGTTGTTGAGGCCTATTTTGGCACACCAAAACACTACATAGTGGACCTACCTGAAGAGCGGTGTACTGCCCCATCAGATAGAGTGGGCACCCTTCTGCCCACTGTAAGCTTTCTGATATGCACGGCCAACCATCTATCACCTTCAATGAGGAGAAGCCAGGCATCATTTATGAATCTATAAGTCTTAGATTATGACAGTAGAGCACATGGCTTGGTTTGAAAAATGAACACATCTAATGCTCCTATCTCGCCATCCTTCAAGTAATGAAACGAGATGTTTTAACTCAAGCAAAACTTTTCTTTTGTTCCCTGGAACACACATCACATACATACAGAACATAAAATCAAAAAATCTACAAAATACATTTTTCTGTTTCACTCACCTGAATTGGGAATTCTTTTATCACCTCGGAAAGCAACGGGTCCTGTTTCACATCAAGTTTGCAGCCGGTGGCGAGCCAGATCATATCTCCAGTCCAGTGGTCCCCAGTGCTGAGGGAAAGGCTCCAGGCTTGGCTCCTGTAGCACCAGCTGGCCTCACTCACCTGGACAGTTGGATGACGTCCGGGTTAACTCACCTCACATTACATTATGTTCCTTCACCTGACCTCATGTTTTCTCACCTAACCTACCTCTCTCATGTCACCTGATCTCATCTCGTTTTCATTTTCAGTAACCTCACTTTATAACATTTCACATCACATCACCTCATACCATCTCATCTACTGTTTCTCACTCAAACCAAATGGGTTAGATCTCCCCTACGTCTCACTTCAACTTAATTGACCTCATCTCATCTACTTTTGTCTCACGCTACATCGCCTAATCTCACATCAACTCAGCTCGTATATTCTATTTCACCCAACCCCCATCTCAGTTCATCTGACCTCGTCTGACCTGAGCTGACCTCAACGGAGCCACCTGACCTCACCTTATTGTATCTCAATTTATTTTACCTCATATCATTTCATCTTCTCTCATCTTCACCTCACCTTTGCTACCTTACCTTATCTCACTTCATCTCGTCTGACCTAATCTCACCTCCTCTCACTTAAGATCATGTCCCTTCATTTTACCTCATCTCTTCTCATCTGACTTCCTCCTATCTCTTCTCATGTCAACTGATCTTGTCTCACCTTTAATGACCTCATATTACCTCATCTCATTTCATCTCATCTCAACTGACCTCGTCTCATGTCACCTAACATCACTTTACCTCACCTCATGTAATATGATTTATTACATCTCATCTCATCTCATCTCATTCACTAAACCCTCATCTCAGACCCTGTGGGATGTACATGTACCATTACCTGACAGTATGTCTTCACATCCACCTGTCCATTCAGTATGAATGGCTGTAGGTGGATGTAAGCCTCTGGGGTGACGGCCCCTCCTTTCCTTGCCTGGCGGATCATAGCCAGACGTTTGTGAAGACTCCGTTCATTATAGAACTGCCGTAGGTAGGCTTGGCCATCCATCTTGATACCGTGTTCCACATGGGAGTAGCGACCCACCAGACTTTCCACATCACCCACATCAAACTGCTTTAACTGCAGAAGAAACAGTGAGGACTGATATGCACGGTGGAGGCAGGCAGCTATATCTACAGTAATTCTTTATGGTTGGTCCACATGCAGTTCCACACTGTCACTAGACCTGGAGGTGCTTCCTCATGACCCATGTCACATGGCTGGCACCTTGCTGCAGGGCAATTGAGACGACATGAGCGCTGGTCAGACCTCCACCAACTACCATTACTCTCTGCCCTGTTTTACACACTACACACAGTTCTAGACACACATAGGCATAAGGTACTTGTGAAGGAAAGTGGTACAGCAAGGATGGGGGAATCAAACAGCAGAGATCTGAAGTCTTCAGAAGCATAGAAACCTCATGTGAAAGCAAAATATTATTCAATATTCTGACAATTCTGGCAAATGTGTCACGACATTAAGGTATGTAGTGTTTTTGCTTAGCAATACCAATTATCCTTAAAGCTCTTGAAGAATTTGTAAAATATTGTTTGCTTTTCTGCATGATTGTGACGTTACGTAATCCTCAGAAGGAATCTGACTTACCTTGAGTTTGAAAAGTCTCTTTCTGTGTCTGACAATCTGTGTCTTGAAGTTCTTGCTTAGAATTTGGCAGATGGTGCATGAGGTGCACTGTGTGCTGCAAGCGCTCCTCTGGGTAGCTCTCTCCAATGCTTTTCACCCATGAAGGGATGTTTGCCATCTGAGCACGGGTTGGTCCTGTTGCCATAACGACCTGGTGAGCTTTTAGGATGCTGCCCTCTTGAAGTTGGACTTGAAAATACTTCACTCTCTTCCTTGCCCCATCTCCCTTCCTTTCAGTCATCCTCATGGCCTCACCCTCTGTTTCCCGCTCCTTCACACAGTCATTCTCTTCTTCGTTCTCTTCCTCATGCTCAATAACAGGGATGATACGCCCTGCTGTGCCCTTCACCAGCAGTTTGCCCAAGTCATATCTCTCCACCTGTATATCCAGATTCATCAACTCAAACAATTCAGGAAATAGCAATGCTCAGATTTTGGTACGCATGCTTCTTAAAGGATAATGTTGGCATTATTCCATATTTTTTTTCCATCTAGCTCAACAGATCCTATGAAGACAAACACCAACAAATTGTTAGTCTGGTCTGAGGGGGATCCCAGAACAGCCAGACTTGACCTGAACAGACCTAAGGATAATTTGACCAGAATGTCCTCAGAATTAGAATAAAGTCATTGTAACTACAATAACTTGGTTACATGCTTCAAAGACAACATTATACAAATATTTGAATGTCCCATTTCCACCTCCTGCACAAGTGTGATAACAGAGAGAGCTAATGAACACAAATCAAGAAGCATACAAACACAATGTTTTTAAAGTTATTTGTTGTCTTTAAATGTACTGTAACATGTACACACACACACACACACACACACACATATACAGTATGTCTAACCTGATCTTTAAAGAAGTCCACACTTAGTTTGGTTCCCGGCAGACTGAAGGATAAACTCTTCTTCAGTGTTGAGGTGATGTTTAGTCGTTTCCTCTCCTTCTTGCCAAGTCGCATGTCATTGAAAAATGCATTTTCGTCCAGAATATAAACCTGGTCTGGAAGACAGTGAAGCTCTGCTGAACGATCGCACTTTACAACAAACTCCTGCAGTGCTTTCTGTCAAGACAAACACACACATACATGCGGTTATGTATATCAATAGTGTGGAGACACCTTCCTCGTTTCTACTTCAGGGGGAAGTTGTTTGATTTTATACCTTATTGTGAGGGTCTGTGTGCACTAGTGTGTGTGAGCGCAGATGAGGGATGTTCAGAGCTGTGAATTGGCTCTCCCACAGAGTGGTCCACTCTCCATATGAATCCACCACCCGGAGACTCAGTGGGGGGCAGTTAACCTTGTCTGATATTGTTGACTTTGCTGGTTGCTCCTCCAGCGTCATTCCTGCAGAGACTAATCACAAACGACATATGGACTGAATTAAAAGGCCACATAGGAAGCAAAAGTCTTTCTGATCATGGTACATATGCATGTAAAAATGCATGAGTAGTAACACTGATAAAGGGGCATTCATCAGTAAACTGAGGTCACTTGGCTCCAGACTTCTGAATCACATTTCAGATTTGTTCAGTGAGTCAAATGTTATGAATGAAAGAAGTGTAACTAATGTTCCACTTCAGTCTGTCAAAATGTTTGGAAAGACAAGACTAAGAATTGGAATAGTAAGCCAAAATTTGAAATAGCAAGTCAACATGAAAAATGATGTGATACAAAATAAAAAGCATGGCTTGGGAAGTCAAAAAGATGAATGAGGAGCTAATAAAACATTCAGAGTAAGTAAAAATTATTTGAGAAAAAGTCTAAATAACAAAAATGTCTAACCCACATTGTTTATACTGTAATTTAAATAGTCCAAATTATTACTACATCAGTGTATAAGATAATGGTTTAAGACAAAGTCCAAACAATGAAAAAGACCTTGGTCACAAATTTAGTTACTAATCATTAATTTCACAATTTTAATTACGCCTCAACACTGTAACATGATTATGAGATAATAATATATGCAATTATTTAAATTGCTAATCTGCAAATAAGGCTGCAAGTTAAGATTATTTTTTATTAATCACTAATTTGACAAATTCTCAGTTAATCAATTGGTAAGTCAACATTATATACATTGTTTCTGGTACATATGATTTAGTCAGTAAAGTCATGCATACTGTACCAGTTGTTGCTCTCCTCTTCTTCTTGCCATTGCAGCATCTGTTGTTGGATGTTCCTGGGTTTGTCTCAGACCTCAGAGGATCCAAGCAGGAGGGGGAGAGGGGTGAGTCATGTCCCAGGTCTGAGTTTGGGTCAGGGTCGGGATTGGTTAGCAAGCTTGCCAGGGTTAAGGCATGAGGGCCACCCCCTATTAATAATACATCCAGTATCACCATCTGAAACACACACAATGACAAAAAAACACAAACACAGACAATACATGACAGTGGTTGACCTCATACAGTTAAAAACCAGCGTAGGAAGGTTTTGGACAAAGCCTAAGTTAGTTCCTTAATTCTGACTGTTCCTAAACTTCCTAAACTGTAACGTGTCACTCTTACTGAATGGTGACTTTCTTGGTTTCAAAGGGATTTTTACTCAGATTTGGTACAGTATTCATTTCAAATTAAATTCATGCAAACAAATTAATGATATTTATAGTACCCCAACAGAAAGAAAAGCCATGAATTAGTTATTATTATTATTTATTTTATGGTACTTTTATATTGTGAACATCAGTTTGTCAGTGTTCCTCAGATCCTCACAGACATTTCAGTTTTAGTTTTCTAACATTATCTATAAATCATAGACTTGGTCAAAGCTAAAGAGTCAAATGAACTGTATGAGTTGTTTCTATAACTCTTGAGAGGAAGTTTTTAGAATCTCAAAACAGGAGGTTTAAATTATAGACGTCAAGAAGAAACTTCAAGCTTCATCTGATAGTTTGAATTGTGTGTTTTTACAACAGTCACTTTGTGTGAAAAACTTTTATCTAGGACATTAATATTTGAGTTAGTAAAACATTACTCAACACCTTCAGCTGCTATACTAATGAAAACTTTCCTCAGATACACGCGTCATGCAGAATCATGAATCTCATGAATATGTATGAGGTTCAGTATGTTACAGTACCTGGTTGAGTTTGGATTGTCAACTTATGCCAGCCTCTGAGATGGTGGAAACGTGGTCCGTATCTCAACTCTGACATACTGCAGTGTATGGTGGGAGACCTGAAATGTTTGCGACAGTGGCATGTGCCTCTCATGTAACTCAATCCACCTCAGCGTCTACAGATTTAGCTGGGCTTCACTGGCTCGATTGGGGAAGCTGGAAATAGTTTCAGTGTGTGCTTATAAATTTAGTAACACAGCTCATCTCAGTATCAAAACAGTGAAGGTGTTACACTAGCACTGGACTACGTTTGCAGTCACGTGCACACACACAACATGACCATATTTTTTTATTCTTTTCTTTTCCTTTATCTGACTGAGATATTATAACAATAAAAACAATATAAATAACTTTAAATAACATTTTGGGAAATAAATAAATTTGCTTGGTTGCTGCAAGCTAGATAAATGGATTGATACCACTCTCGTTTGTGTACTGTAAATATAAAGCTACCACCAACTGATGGAAGTGACTTCACTTGGCCTAGAAAAAGTGCGGCACCTTACCACTTATAAAACCACAAATTGCTGTTTTTACGTTTCAGTATTTTTACACATTAAACAGTCCAGATATAACATCTTAATCAGTGAGCTTTAGATGTGCTGGTAGTTGGAGTTTCTTACCTATGGACAGAACCAGGCTAAATGTTTCCCCTTGTTTACTTTCTTTATGCTAAGCTAAGCTAACCAGCTGCTGGCTGGAGGAGCTGGCTCTGTCAATTTCAAGCTGTGCTGACTGTTGTTCCAGAGGCAGCATGACAACAGGTACTCTATGGAGTTTTGCAGTAGGTGTGTTACGGAGAAATGTTTCTACTAATGTTGTACCTATTTTATTTTTTTTTTTTGCATAATGCACACATGCAAGTATTCAACACATTCACAGTATTCAATGTTCAGTGTTAAAGAAAAATCAGCTTTGCAAATGTTTTATGAGGGGAAGAGAACTACATAGGGTACCTTTAAAGTTTTCCAACAAAAAGCCAAAGGTCCACTCACTTGGTTTTTTGTAAAGCCTTGGAAAAACTGCTTTGTCCAAAGTCAAGCGTGTTCCTTCAAGCTCGAAATGTATTTGTCCATCCACATTCTTCCTGATAGATTTTTATACACAGATATGATATGAAGAACGAGCCCAGGGAGAGCTTTACAATACACATTAAAGTGAACCAGTGCATATCATGTCTGCTCACATAGACGTTATTTCCTCTCAACAACAGCAGTATCACATCCAGTAAAGCACAGTGGTGTACAGAATTCAATGCTTTGATCATTTATAAAAAGCAGAATACTGTAATCTGATAAGATCAACCTTTCAATGGAACACCATGAATGATTTTACACTGGCACAGTGTGAAATACTATGAACAGACTATTACAGTTTGTGAAGAACCGTTAACCATCTCTTCCGTTTCTAGTTGGATGGTTAATAGTAGAACCACGCACAGTATAAATTTATGTTTTTTACCCTTCACTATCACCGAGGAAGTAATTTTCTACCAGTAGTTCCCATGTCTACTGTGACTGTAAAAATCTGGATTTTGTGTTCTGTTAAGTTTTGACAGTAAAAGTGATGTATTGGTATTGGTATACAAGCAAAACAAAAAAAATAAATAAAATTAAATTTAAAAAATCCAGTAAAAGAAGAAAAAGACAGTTAATTATTCAGGCCTTGGCTGCTGTTAGTTATTACTTGTTCCTCCATATTTGTTACAAGTTCTGTTTTCTAACAAAATCTCACACTGTGTACCCTTTTTATTGAAGATTTACTCATCTTCATTTACTTCCTCCTCTGACATCAGTTCCCCATCCATGAACATGTCAATGGCCCTTCTTTCGTACTTCCCTATCTAAAGCAGAAGCACGAACACGCTGAAGGCTTTAAAAGGCTGCCACTGTCACTGGTGTCGCCTTCAGTCTTTGGCATCACCAGCAGCGGACCCTTTCGCCACAATGGATCTGAAGGTGGGTGACAAAATTGAACTGTGTATAACACTGAACCCCACTAAATGTGAGATTCATGGTAAAAGATATGATTGTGTATATTGACTGATGGTCCTTGTTGAAAGTTTGCTCATTTATTCCTAAATGTCAGGATACGGTTAAGGGAAGCGTGCTCATCGTCCACCAGATCCTTGAGGGAAAGCATCAGTATGAAGTGGGAAATGTGGTGAAGTACAAAAATGTGACTGGAGAAAAGATGTTTGTCAGGTATGAGTCAGACACTGTATATCAGAAGTTTTCTCAGTGAATAACACAGACTCTCTCAGAAAGAGAGACTGGATACCTAATTTCTTGTGTTACACTAAAAGAAAAAATTAAGACTAAGAATCATTTTACTTATAGCATTTTTCAAGCGAAATTGATCACTTAACAAACAAAAATCACAAGACAAGACACAGGATTCTGTAGGAACAATATAAAAAGCTTTTAAAAAATGGCAGTGACAACAGTTTTAACACAAGGACGTAAAAAACAAATGATGTGGGATATAGAAAAGTAAATCTGTCAAATAATCATCTCATCACTGTCAGTTGTCACATAAATGAAAACAAGATCAAAGGGAACATAAAAAAGAAACATAAACCCTCGCAGAAGAGATGGTGAGTCAACAAATCTTTTGATTCATAATTTAAAGCTCAGTCAGTGCCCAACATACTATACCACCACTTTCTAATAAGGTATACGTTACAAAAGGGTTTATAAATAGTTTTAATTAGACCTTAAAATAATTGGTTGTTTAACTGATTTCTTCATCAATAGAAAATGAATTGGCAGCTATTTTGATATTTTGTCATTCATTGTTCTAAAATCCCAAACATTGCAGGAGGGGAGACAAGCTGATGCAAATAAACGGCGTGGACCTGCAGGTTCTCACACCTGAGGAGTTAGCACAGATGTTAGCTGATGGTAATCCAATGCTGGTGAGTTCATGGGCTTCCACTGTCTTGCACACTGATCATCTTCAAGGTACAGTTTCTATTTAAGACTCTATTCTATTCTTTATTCTATTTCACTTTTTTAGTCCGAGAAGCCTGAAAAAAAATCACAGCATCTCCATGACGTATTGTTGAATAAAACAATTCTACGGTTACTGATTATTTTAAGAGTAACATCCACCATGTCAAGCTGTCACTGTTGTGAGCTGCTGAATGAACATGCCTGCTAGGAGCAAATTTCTCAACTTGTCTTTATTTCAAACCTTTCAGTGAAGTAAAATATATAAATATGACATTAATAAACCCCAAGAGTGCAGTGGCACCTTATTTATATTGTGTTTTTTCCTGCACATTACAGAGTCATTTTTCCCAAACATAAGTTTTGTTCCCCAGTACTGTACCTTGCTCAGTCAGTATTTACAAAAACACTACACTACTACTACTACTACAAAATCTATTTCCTCCAAAATGTCCAGTTGTTACTTACCGTTGTTGTTACATGTTCCCCATAATTTTGATTTCTTCCACTGTACCTACATTAGTATCAGTAGTACAAGTATCAGTAGGAATATCTATTATAACGTGTTATCATATGACGACAATTGCGGATGTCTATATCACACTGGTAAATCTGTTTTAATATTACACATATATATACATATTGTATTGTCCTGGAAGTAAGTCAACATGACATGACATTGCATTGTAGTAAGCCTGGTACTTCTGTGATTTAAGGAGAAATTTTCACACAGCCAATAACACACAGAGTCAGATTCAAAAAGACAGAGTCAATGCTGAGCCTGACCCAGCATCCATTGCTATCGACCCTCTCCTTATGGTCTCTTTAGAAGGTGCATAAGGCGAGCAGGATAAAGGAGCACAATGAGCAGCCCCCCACAGATGAGGACAGTTTACATCCCTTCTCCAAGGAATCCACAACTCTCAGTTTCAGCATGGAGATGACGAGGGAGGAGGAGGATGAAGAGAAAGATGAAGGAGGGGAGGATGGGGATCTGCAGGTGGACGTTTGTAATGCTGAAAATGAGGAGAAGGGGGATATGCTCATCGTTGCCATGAAGAAAACCAGTGTCTCTGTGATCAAAGGGAGGGCCTGCAACCCCGGGAGTCCCTGTCAGGGATGTAATGGGACCGGATGTAGCTTTAATGATGTTGTCATGGTGGCAGAATCCAGCACAGTGACACTTGGTGAGAAACTCAACTCCAACTTGTCTCCTCTCCTCTCCTCTCCTCCAAATTTTAATTTATTCTACACTGTAATGCATTGTATAAGTGTGAGATAGCAAATGTTTGTCAGGGATAGAACAGTAAAGTCCTGGACTTTGTAGTCTCTGGTGTTGTTTCACAGTCAATAAACATGAAGAAATATGAGGTAATAAGAATGAAAAAAGTAGAAAAATGAATCACATAAACAAACTATGATTTGTTCAGAAAGCAGACAAGGCAAACATATCAAAAGCCAGCAATGGAATAAGTATTCAGACGATTCACTTAAGTAAAAGTATCAATTCAATAATGTAGAAATACTCCATTACAAGTAAAAGTCCTTCAAAATCCTAAGCAAAAGAACACAAGTATTAGCTCATCAGCTAAATGTACTTGAATGTCAAAAGTAATGCTGCAGAAAAGGGGCCCCTGTGACAATGTTGTACTTGTATTGTTAACACTGATGAGTGAATTAAGCATGAGGTATTTTACTGCTGTAGCTGGTTGAGGTGGAGCCAATTTTAACTACTTTACATACGGCTTGGTATTCGAGTCCAGTGGTTCCTAGCCAAGGGTTCAGACTCCTCATCTGAGAGGTCATAAGATGTTTTTTTTCTTATATTCTCTAATATTTGGTTTTTTGTGAAATATTAACTTGATTAGTTAATTAAATGAAACCATCTGTTGGGAAAATATTTTTTTGGTTGAAATGCTAGAAACTGAAAAAACAAGACACTTAGAGCCCCCACTGCTTTTTGGAAATAGGTTGAAATAAGTTCTAACCACTGCTTTAGTATTTAATAATGCATTATATTCAAATACTCAACTATACCCAAAATTGTACTTCAGTACAGTACAGTACATTGCACCACTCTCAAAGAAATACTGTAAAAGTTGCTGTACTTTGATGTAAAATCCTAGTTAGTTAGTTAGTTAGTTAGATAGATAGTTAATCCTGTAATAAGTTATTCATACAGATTGTATCCCTGATAAAATAATAATAATAACATAGTATAAAAACATAGCATTGCTACCAAGTGACAACCATGGATCACAAAAATAAATAAAACACTGGATTCTCTGAAAAATTGCCACACAACTAAAAGCAGCAAGTTGAGCTCTTGAGAGCAGAATTACGAAACAGTTATTCAAGCTGAGCCATATAAGATGCACTGTGCATCTTCCTTCCATTGGTAAAGCTTTAAGAGGCTTCGAGGTGAAAGGTGAGGAATGCAAAAGCACCATTATCACCAAAATGACAGTGGAATAAAAAACTCACCATCAACCCCAGTTTTTTTCTCTTACAAAGGGGATATGCATGACCTGTGTTTGACTGCTCCCTGTGTCACTTTCAGTTCCAAGAGGAAGTAGCAGTTTCAGAAAGGACAAGGTTGAACTGAAAAACATTTCAGTCGAACACTTGGCCACGCACCAATACCTCAGGGGTCTCTGCGCGCAGAAAACCCTCTATGCTTCACCGAATCCAGGTTTGTCATTAAGAGCAGCATGCAGCAACATGGCACAAAGTAATCACCTGAATAATTTAAATGACAGTAATCACAAATTAGCTTAATTGCAGATACTCTCTTCATCCATTTATTATCATTTGCAATTCACTGTTGGTTATTCCTACAAAAGTTATCATTTTCTCTATTGGTGGAAATGAAATTCCTTTTTTGAATTTTTATTTATTTATTTATTTATATATTTGTTTGTTTTGTGCATGTATGTCTGTTCAGAGAATATCACCATCTATCACTACAAGTCAAACATCATGGGGAGGGCTTTCAGAGGAATACCGGTGGTCCTAAACTTTACCAACTCAAACTGCTTCCTAAGGTGCTGCAAGGAAGGAGAGAGGGTGTTTCTACAAGTGGAGGTAACAATTACTGCATGAGTTAGATATAATAAGCATCAACCTGTCATACAGTCACAAGGAAACAACTGAATTTTTGGGTATTTTATCTTGCTTCTGCATTTCAGTCTATTTCAGAGCTGTTTTTAAAATCAAATGAAAGAGAGCTGAACCTGGGAATGAATGGGCTTAGGAGTGACTGCCACAGACAAGATAGGGAGAAAATTAAGAGAAATGTAGAATGCCACCAGACTTTCACATGTCAAAAAAATTACATTTATTTAAAAAGGATAAAGCCTTGTATACAAACATCAAAAACTAATCCATTTCAAATTGGTTAAAATACTCTCAGTCTAGAAGTCACACCAAACTAGTATCAATGAGGGTAAGAATATGGTCTTGACCTGCTCTATGAGATTACTTCTGTTATGACTTGTGTTATATAAATAAAATTGACAAACAAATGGAATACTGTAAATACACACACACACACACACACACACACACACAGATCACACACACACACACACACACACACACACACACACAGATACATTTACCCAAATTAAATAAGGTTACAAGAAAGATTACTTAATTATAAAGAGGCCCCTACTGTGATTTCAGGAAAGAAAGAGTAAAGTGATGCTAAATGGAAGTAGGCTATGTTATAGATAATTAAAACTAATGAGGTGAAATTGCTCTGTTTTTAATTTAAACACACGTTAAACAAGTTGATTATTAGAATTCTTATACTACAAAGTAAAGTAATCCTCACTTTTGTCATTGCAGACATGTGAAAAGCAGAGGCTGAAGCAGATCTCCAAGAGTGATGAGAGCACCCTCTCCTTCGTTTTCTACATGAAGTCTGACCGGTCAAATCACACAAAGTTTGAGTCAGTGCTGCACAGCGGATGGTTCATCCAAATACTCAACACAGACTCAGGAGTGAAAATGGAAACCCTGGATGGACGGCAAGAAGAGCACTCATTCCTCTTTATCATTCAGAAGTGATGGAGTCAATTCCTTCAGGTGCATTCACAATTTTTAATCAAGTGAGTTTAACATTTGAAATTCTTTAGTGAATTTTATTTGGGACTTATGGGGTTTTTGTTAAACTGAAGAAAAATATGACAGGAGCTCTTTTGTTTGAGCCATCTGGCCAATTAAAGGAAATCAAGGTGACTGTGTCAAATTCTGCTTTTGCAGAAGTCCGTAGATATGTATCATACAACTATGTCTAATTCAAAACATTTGTGTGTATGTGTGTGTGGTCCAGACTTAAATATGTGACATCATTTTTGGTAATCAGCTGTGATGTTTTAAGTGAACCTTTTGTTACAAGCATTAATATTTTGTATATGTAACTTTCATTTAAAAATATATATTAAAATAAGTTAAAAAAAAGTTTATAATAATTTCTTTTCTTTACAATAAAGTTAATAATTTTATTTATTTAACACTTTCTAATGTACGTTATTATGAGATGTGAGCAAAAACTTATGTATGACATAAACTATGTACATGAATCCAATTAACACAAACATTAATTGAATTCTGTATGACTGGTTATATTAAGCTTATGCTTTAAGCCTTTGATCACATAATGTCAACAAATGAAGATGTCTTACTGATGTATTACCATCAAGAATGTACATGCAAATATTATAATATGTATAATATACACACTGTCAGCAACACGTATTCCTTTTGAAATTGCAGTATTTCAGCAATATGCATGTGACTTACATTTTCAATAAACTTAGCACTGGCAATCTGCAGTAAGTGAATACTTTGGTCTGCCTAATTTCATTTTCATATGCACTTATCTACTAGGTGTGTATTACAACATTTACTTTTCAAAGCAGTTAAAATGTTAAATAGTATTATGAAATAGAAGGGTCAACATTAGCATTGCTTTTCACCACTAGAGAAAGCTCTTGGGGAGTAAATGAATGAACTTTGAGCTGAACTTGTACCGTTTCTAGACTGGTCAATAAATATCTGTAAACATTAACTTTGGCTATGAAGCAATAGCAAAAATTTACATATAGCACCTTTAAGTGTGGTTGACTGTACTATTTTGAGATGCCATTAAGTTATAATAAGTATATTTAAATTTTTCTTAATGCATACATATTTGAAATAATTCAATATGTCTTAAATTTTGTTTTTGCAGTTTATTCAATGCATATTAATATCTGTCCAAAAGACATTTGTTAATTTAAATATACACAAAGTACATGGTAAAAAAGTCCACTATTTCCACAAAAAAGTAAAACTGATTGCACTTTACGGTATGCCAAAATAGAAAAGGAAAACAAACTTTTTTCATTTTTAAAGATATTTTTTGGGCTTTTGTGCCTTTATTTGATAGGACAGTAGAGAGTGACAGGAAAAGGGCAGAGAGAGGGGGAATGACATGCAGGAAAGAGTCAGGCCGGTTGGAAGTCGAAACGGGGACTCGCCTACTAAGAGCATTTGTGCTCATGTGGTACACACCCTAACCACTTGGCTATTGGGTCACCCAAAAGGAACACAAACTTAAGTGTAGTTAAGTATATGTTAAGTTGTACTTATATATTCCACAGGTATAATATTAGTATACATAAATTATTACAAGGGCATTCAGATGGAGACATACCAAGTGTACTTTTCGACAGGGGTATTCACCATACAATAACGATGAGGGTCAAATTCGCAGACAAATTAAACTTTTACACATTTACACATTTAGTTATCTTGATGTTTGATGAGAGGCCACGCAGTAGTGCTGGAAGACGGAAAGGCCTATAAAATTGAGAATTCTTGCTTTCTTATTCTTGGACAGTGACTATGAGCCTACTGTACGAGAGCTTTGATGACACCTCCCCTCGGCGCATCGCTGAATCAGAATCCAGTTTGTTCACCATCATCCTCAAAGGCTTTGTTAGTTTGTCCTTCAATGGTTGTTTCATAGGGATTCTCCAGACCTGTCTTTACAGATTTCCTACAAACACAGAAAGAAACACAACATGTCTCCCAGTCACGTCATGTAAGTAACTGGTCTAACATGCTAGTACTGAGTCTTGAGAGAAAACTTACTTCTTGCGCTCTCTGACACCAGACACAACAAGGTAGACGCCCATTAGCACCACGAGTCCCATGACCACTCCAAACACCACGAGCCACACCTCCACCGGCTGCTGAACAGGAGGGGCCAGTGTTGCTGGGATACCCACGAATTCCAGCGTCCTGTCATCCAACTGGAAGGCATCATTTATTCGGCCTCGACACAACCTGGGATCAATATCGAAAATGGGTTTATTATTGCTCATAGCTCTCTAGGGAAAGGTCAGACAGACATGACTATATCAATTATAGCAGGAAGCAATTCAACTCTAATTATATAAAAGCCTGACTAAGAGTATACAGCAACACCAGCAGCTCTGTGGCACAACAGTGCTTTAAGGTAAATGCTAACATCAGCATGCTAACATGCTCACAGTTATAATGTTAAGATGCTGCTGTTAAGCAGTTATCATGTTACCATCTTCACCATCTTAGTTTATAGCAGTGGCATGCTAACATTTACAAATTAGCACTAAATTCTGGAGCTGAGGCTCATAAGAATGTCAGTTTGGCAGGTATTTGGTCATACACCAAAGAAATGGACAATATCTTTGACCTTGAGTTATTACAATTCATCTTAAGGAGGGAATTTGTGTCAACAAAGTCAAGGCATCACCAAAGTCATTAGGATTCACCCTGTGGGCACCATGTGTTTGGACAAAATATGGCAAGTCATTCAATAGTTGTTGAAATGTTGATGGATTAGAGCTAGTGTGACTAAAATCAGCCAGGGTATTACAGCTGCTTAAGGAGTCTGTTAAACATACAGGGTGAAACAAAACAAGTATGTTGCAGAGTTTGCAATATACTGTATGCAATCAAAATGCATTTGTGTGCTGAATAAAGCTTGTGCCTCACCGGATGGCAGCCTCCACATCTTTCTTTGGGATATATGTAGAGGAAGCTGCTGGGTTGGTGACCACAATGTAGAATGAGATTCTGGGAGTCTCCTTATAGGTGAGGATGTTCTCTGATCTGCAGGTGCAAACAGAGAAAAAGCCCTCAAACAAATGTGATAACAAAACAAAGTCAGAGGAAAACAAAGAATAGAGTATCTTGATAGTTTTTATTCCCACACAGTTGATACTGACGTGAACAGAAGGGTCTCGTTCTTTTGCATGTAGTACTGCCTCAAAGCATATGCAATGTTGGTCTTGAACAGGTACAGCTCATTGGCATTCCAGGAATACTGAAACACATTTTAATATTTGTCATGATACCAAACACACTTCAGTTCCTGTTTAAGCTGCAAAATTGTTTTCATTTGTTGTGTAATCAGATACTGTAAACCTACAGTGATAACACCTCTAATAATGATGAATAATACTCACTGCGTTATCACCCAAGGCAGCCTTCAAACTTAGTCTCACTTTAATGGCGTACTGTGAATCTGTAAATAAATCAAACCAATTATTTGCTTTAATAAATTGATGTGATTTGATCATGTAAATATTTGACATGAAAACACCAGTGACTTAAGTCTGTGTTTTTTCCACTTCCTTAAAAATGTCCTTGGGGATTTTTTTAATTTCAGTGCCAGTTACTAGAAGTAACAAAAAGTATTTTTAGTCACAGTTATTATGTAATGACGAGAGAGTTGTTAGTCCACTCATACAGGTTGTATACCTCTGGGGCAACTTTTCAGATCTATCAAAATGTGTTCAATTGACCGTGTTTGGTTTGGATTTGAAAGCTCCATTAAGATGAGTGAGAGTATATAAAAACACTCAATCCAGATAAATTTGCTGTGCAGTAAAGTTTAGTAGTAAAGTAGCCTAGCTCCCTCCAAAGGTATAAAAATCCACCTACCAGCACCTCAACAACGTGTTGCATGTCCTTTTTTTAATCCATACAAAAACCAAAGTGTAAAAACAAAATGCGCTGGACTTTGGCAACCTTGTGGTGACAACAAGACAGTAAATGAGTGGGCACAACTACATGTTTTTACATTTTGGTTTTTGTATGGAGTAGACTAACATGACTACTTAATATTACTTTAGGAAAATTGATTGTTAAATTGATGTTAACAATCTTTTGTACTTACATGGATCTGTTTTTGTCTGCCAACCAACAGTCCTGTTGTGTTTCTTGTTCTCTACCTTCAGCCAGTCATGAAGTTTTTGAAAATAGTCCAACAGGGGGCGGGCGTTCATCTTAGTATCACCAGATATTGTGTGCAAAGCTCTGGTCCATGACTGGGACCTTCCCAGCTCTAACATATTCCTAACAGAAAATATTGAGAATGATGATTATAAATGATGAATAATAAATAATGATTATTAATTACATCAGCATTTATACCTGTGTACCACACTGTAATATAATGTGCTACAGGGAAACAGAAGTGAGCCATTATTTCTCTGTTGATTTCATGTGGGTACGTGGACTACTCACAGAAGATAAGTATAGGTTCATCACATGGATGAACAAAACAACTAAACAGATTTCAAAGAGGAACAGGGAGTCGTTCATACCTCAGCTTGGTTCCTGCTGCTGTAGAACCTGTAATGTCACATGTGGATAAGGCATCTGTGTGATTGGCTTCATTGCAGAGGGCTTTTTGGAACTGAAACTGGTAGATGGTTCTTGTGAAATACCTGTATTCACAAGAAGAGGCAAACACACACATGTGATGTCCATTGAGTGAACTGTGAGTAAGTAGCTCTCTAGTGCAGTAATTAGTGATACTGTGATAAAAAACATATAGTGCAGCTTTACAGAAGAAGCGTTACCTGATGAAAGAATAGTCTCCAGATACATGGAACAGAGCGGGTGGGTCACAGTAAGTCTCGTCCCTTGGCACCGGCTCCACCACCCCTACCAACTCCCTCCTGTTGTGACAACAGAGAGTCAGCACTGATGCAGGTTGATATTGTAATTACAGCCCAGCAGTGAAGCAGCCACTGAGTTTAAATACCTTTATTAAAGTTTAAATACCTTGATTTATCTGTAGAATGCCCGCCTTTCATTTCAAATGTGAATTTAGATGTCAACAGATTATATATCTATAATTTACTACATAAATTCATCACAAGTCTGTTTAGTTGTTTGGCTTCATATAGGTCTCTGCTTACTTCATCTCCCACCAGTACTCCATCCATTTGTCCTTGGGGATGTTCCCTGCAAACACCTGCCACCTCCACTCCTCCAGCATGTAGGTGAACGGCAGGGTGGCCACGATGGTGAGCGCCTGTTTGAGCAGGAAGTTGATCTCTGTTTCTGCAAGGCAAAAAGTAAACAAAAGTTAAAAAAAAAAAAAAAAGTAAATGACAATTTGTATAACATGAGCTGAGGGCCTAAGGTCATGTTATACTTGTTTATCTGGTGTCGCTGAAGAAAACTTTCAGGAAACCAAACAAATGGTGAGGCTAATTTTATTCTGCATGTCATTTGAGGGCAGCAACCCAAAGACACATCAGTCATACCTACTCTGATTTATTTAGATTATATACACTGGGGTCCAAAAGTCTTCCCATTCTGGAAAGTGGTCTCAGACTTTAAGTTCTGTCATATATAAAGCCTTCAAAACAAGGTCAAACATTAAACCTGGAATAACCAATGTTTTGGCCACTTGGGGGCAGTAGAAACATGCATAACACTGACATCGATGCAGTGTCAGAGTCAATATGGTGAACTGAGTTGCTAGCAAACAACAAATGGTTACATATTTACACATCCAGCAGTTGAGAAGCAACTTCTGCATACATTTAAAAGTGAGACTCTGGCAACCTGTTGAATTTAAATCCTAAATTTAGTCCCTTTGTGGCTCTGTTTTTGTCTACACTAACTCCTGAACGAAATATCTGCCTCTTTAGCTGATAAATGCTCCACGATGTCAACTAGTTAGTCGCTCACTGTCTCTGTCTGATGTTTGATGCTGAAGCAGGTAGAGTACTTTTGTTGAAAACAGCTGCCTGCTGGTGGAAAGTGGTGGCGCTAGTGGTAAAACACTGCATACAGTTGAGGGAAAATTTAAATTTTCAATTACAGCGGCTTTAATGTTTTTTGTTTCTAATATTTCTTTTGACAATTGTCAGTGTCGTCTACATCAATCTGCAGTACCATTATCATAAGTGAAGTTGGCAGGCAGGAGATCCAGGCTCTGCAGGTGTTTGGGCGTTGCAGCAGAGAGGGACATGATTTCTCCCACAGCCTCGTGGAAACCCTCGTTGGCTCCGTCCCTCAGGAGATAGGACAGGTTGCGATAAGCCATCTGGTACTGGTTGTGACCCATCTCATGGTGCACTGTGAGGAAGTCATCCATGTTGACCTTGGTGCACATTTTGATCCTGGAGACATCACGAGAGAAGTGTTGCTGTCAGCACTTATATTGTGTGATACAGACGTGGCATGATACCATATCAGATTTACTGTACCAATAAAACAACCTTTGCAATAACATCTGATCTGATGAGTCAGATATAATAAACAATAAAATGAATGAAGGCCTTCGTTAAAGAGACAGGTGGAGTAACAGTTTAATGAATAATACGTTTTATTCAGTAATTTTAATTCACCTGATGCTTGAGGAGCCAGAAAACCTGACATCTGGAAAGAGTTAGATTTTTCATTTGGACAAACTTTATTGCTAAAGATACTGAAACCTCAGAAACAGTTAGTGCTGGGGCAACTATATGGATTAATATTTGCCAACATTAAAACTGTTTATCTTTATCAGCTGGAAGGAATGAGTCAGAGATTAATCAACAGCATTGTTCTGCCAAGTTCATATTTATGGCCCTTGTGTACTGATCTACAATCAGATAATTCTTCTCAGCACAAAACAAAAAACATACAAATCATCTCAAACAGCTGTAAAAAGTCTCAAGGTTGCTGAAGAGAAGTTTTAATTCCAGAGTTGGATTGATTTTGTTCTTATGCTTCTTACAGCTTCATGTGTGAATATTTGTAAGTCTGTGGATTTATCCCACCAAAAAAGTTTATCAATGATAAGTTAATGGCTGATTTTCTTTATTGCCTGAACATGGAAAAAATTAAAATCAAGCATACCTTGTCAATCTTATAACTATCTTTCATTTCGTTTCATATTGATTAATGTAAATCTGCCAATAAAAACACTTTTTTCCCCTTTGCATAAAGAATGTGCACTGAACTCACTAAATATTGCACTTCTTAAGAAGGCTGTTAAAACTGTAAGTTTCATAATGTCTTTAAATTTATTCTGTTTTATATATATATATATATATATATATATATATATATATATATATATATATATAATATATATATATATATATATATATATATATATATATAAAGTATCCTACCTAAAGTCCTTTGTATTTCCCATGTCCCAGGCTGTGGGGTGACAGACCACCTTGCGTCCATCCACAGGCTTCACCAGCATGGAGTTATTCCAGAAGTTGTCAAACATCTTGTACAGGCCCACAGACATGAAGAACTTCTCTGCCTCTTTGAAAAGCTGCTCCTCATTCCAACCCTGAAATTTAAGTTGACATTTGATAGCTGATTTGAGTTCCAACAGAGGATTTTAACATCTTTTTTGTTTCATTTCTTTAACAATGCATTCACCATTTTTGCAAACACATGTTGTTCGTGTCTCATGTATTATTTAATATTTAAACAGAATAACAGAATCAGCTCGATGTTTGTACCTTGGCCACCATAGTTTTGCTGACATCGATATCTGGTTTTTCAGGGTAGGGGACAGACAGCCGGTACAGGTTGGTCCAGAATCTCCCCCACATGTCACCTGAACAATCCGCACAAAAAGTTACCTTTTTTTTCACTTTAAGTTCTCTTAAGAAGACACTGAGATGTTCTTCAACAGTAGATCTAAGTCAGGTGCTTTAAAGGAGCTGACGTGTGAATTTGAAAGCCAAACAAGGGACAAATCAGTTTCAGCTAAATATGCATTATATTACTGTATATTACTGTCTGTTGCATTTATTTTTCCTTTGTAACAGTGTTTATCTGTGTTGTTACCTTTAAACAATTAAATTATTAAACAACGTTTACCTGAATGCCAGAAACATGTCTTTACCAAGTCTTAATATATGTATAATCTAACAATTTACATCTTTAAAACATATATTTAAAGCTCATTTCACAAGCATTTCCGTTCTCTTCAATCTAACATAAACATGGTAGTGATGTAGTGATGAGGCCTCAACAGCAGAGGGAGACATACTTCAGTTCTGGACTGGATCTCAAGTCTTACAGGAACATTGGAATCTCCCTGCTCTAAGGCTGTATTTTTTCTATACTCGACACATTAACACATACAGTATCTTTCATAACTTTGTGTATGAGGCCATTCCCAATAAGTATCTATTTTTATACTTAGCTAAGGGATTTTCATTCCCCCGTTCTGTTTGTGTTCTGCTTTTTTAACTTCCTCTTTTAGACTTTCAATCTAGTTGTATTCTATAGATGACAATCAGAGAGGGCAGCAAATGAAGAATTTCATTGCACAGTGCAACTGTTTCTCTGTATATGTGACAATAAGCTTTGAATCGTGAATCTTTAATGATAATAAAGCTCATGATGTTGTTGACCATGTGATGTTTGCTTTCTAAAGATGAATTTCTGCCCCAAACTCAACAAAAATTGATTTTACTATAAAAAAATTATTAGAGAAAACTAATTCTGGAACAGGAATATCAGCAGGCTTCATATTTCAGTTTGATGCCTGTGACTGATCAGTTCTGACCAAAATCCTCAACATACCCAGCAGGTGGGCTGGCAGAGGTCCTTGTGAATCAATGTATCCTGGGTAGACCTCCATGAGCCTGGCTCTCACATAGGCATGCAGCTCCTTATATAATGGCAGGATCTGTGGAAAAAATTATCTCTTTTTTAACCACTGAAATTATTCTGATTTAAGCCTTTGTCAAAACGCAAATTTCAAAGTCTTTGGGTTTTCTCTTTAATGTAATGTAACTTTTCCATAGATAGCGAGCTTGAAATTCCTTTTAGTCAGTGACTAAGGGTGGATTTTTCCAGCACAAAGAACCATTACATTTTTTCTTTTTTTTCTCAGAACTGAAGTTCAAACAGTAGGAAATAAAAATAACAAAGGCACAAAGAAAGATCAATATGAGAAACATAAAGTACCACTGTCTTCCAAAAATCTTTGATAACAGGACAGTCCCATACACAATGCTAATTCTTCCTGGCATGAATGGATATTAGACGTACCTCTTTGTATACTGAACGGACATCATCCATCAGCTCATCTCTGGTGTACTTGTACGGAATTTCATCCTCAATGGTCTCATAGTTATATCTCCAGTAAGCTCCATAGTCATTAAAACCTGAATGTGTGTTTGTCAGAGAGAAAAAGAAAGTGTAAGACAGACACAGTTCAGCTTACAAAAGTTGTTTTCTGTATTTCTTTTTTTTTTTTTTGCGCTTTTAGATGTTATGACAGTGGTGAACCATATGATGGGCCACAGTGGTGGCTTATTTTCTATCTAGCTGTTTGTTAATTGCGTCACAGGAAGTTCTTGGAAGGATCTATCATTGTCTGATCCCTGAACACTTTTAGCTCTGTGTATTTGTCCTGTGCCCTATCAGACGTCACGTTATCTTCACCCATCCACATTCTACAGTATTATCTTAAATCTGTATAGCTCCCTCATAGTCATAATATTTTATAAAGCTTTGTTACGTTTTTACCAAGAATAAACAAAAGCTCCAAGATTTACATCATCTGTAGTTTCACTTGTCATTCATACACTGAAAAAATACATCCTCACAATAATACTACATCAAGTGGCATATTTTCTTTTGAATGTATCACCATTTAGTTTGGCAGCTTCATTCTTCAGATCCACATAATCTTCATACAGAGGCCTCATCCTCTTCCCCACCTCTCTCCTCCAGCCCTCCCACACATGCAGACGCTCAGCGTAGTTTTCGCTGTTGGACATTACATGTTCCAGGCCTGTAAACGGAGAAACACACAAGTCAGTGACAGAGTATATGGATCTCAGATAAATGTTTATCTGTTCATCAACTCTGTACAGAAAACATTTGCACTAAAACAGATAGCAGCAGTGGAATATAACTAAGTACTTTTACTAAAGTACTGGACTTAAGTGATGAGGAACCTGAACTTAAGATTTTTAATTTTATAATAACTGATATTTTCTGGTATTTCAGAGGGAAATGTACTTTTTATTCCACTACATTTCTTTGACAACTACAGTTGCTAGTTATTTATATGATCAGATTACAAAATATACATTATTATAGAAGAAAGTAACAACAGTATATACAATTGTTGTAAAATTATCAACATTAAAATGCTGCTTACATGATAATCTAATGATTATCATTTAAACCTAGTGGTCAGGCCCCTTCAAAGAGCCACTGGATAAATCAACAAAGTTGTGAGATGATTAATGGAGTTGACAGGAAGAAAAAACAAAAGTCCTGCCACATAAATCTGTATTTATTTATTTTTTTTAAACTTTTTTTCTGTTCTTTGTTGTTTTAGTGAATTAATGGATAGTTGTACCTCTTTTGGGCCTTGAGCAGTTATTTAAATGAAACAATATGAGAAGTTTAAAATGTAAATCTGTCTTTGGAGGAACTGCTAACGACTCATTGACATCTGAAATGTGACAAGGGGCATTTCATAAACTCATCACATTGTTTTTTAATGTAAACATTAATGTAAAAAATAACTACAGCCGTCTGATAAATGTAATGGAGTGAAAATATTTCAATACAATATTTCACTCTAAAATGTAGTGGAGTAGAAGTATAAAGAAGCATAAAATGGAAATACTCAAGTGGAAGTACCTCAAAATTGCACTCGTGTAAATGTACTTTGTTGCTCTCCACCACTGGAAACATGTCACTGTCATCATGTTTTTAAATCCGTCTTTGTCAAAGTTTAAAATGAAAAAACTAAACATTGTGATGACATAGTTCCCACAATGGATGACAGGATCTTGGTAAAACCTTTGTTCAAAAACTTAAATAAAAGCCATTTCCTTTTCTTAGTTGCCATGTTAATTATAAACTGCTTTATCTGGCTTTGCCTGACAGTAGCAGGAAGCTACGTTGCCATAACCGGGAGTGTACCTGGCTCCAAAGTCTGGCAGTTAAGGGGGTCGTCGATTAGACACACTGTTGCTGTGCTGTAGATTGTGCTCATCTCACTCATGACCTTGTTCAGCTGCAAGCAGATTGAAAACAAGGAGAAAATGTTTAGGTTAAATGTGAGTTGCAGATCAATACTAGTGATAGAAAAACTCAAAACTACTATAGTAAGTAGTAAGAGGGAAGTGAGATGAAGCTTGCGTCTTTGCAGCTTTTGTTAACATGAAAGAAATGTGTTTTAAGACATATCCAAACATATATCTAAGAAAGAAAGACATTTAACATGGAGCAGTTGTCTTACATGGGCAGCTTTATCCTGGGAGAGAGCACCAGAGCCTTTGTCTTGCAGGGAGATGAGCTGTAATTTGATTTCTGGATCCTTGATCTCGTTGATGGGGTATTTCTGGGACTCTTCTGAAATCTGGGAGTAGAATTTGCCCCAAATTTCCCCCTGCTCTGACTGCAGAGAATGAAAACAGACGCATCAAATTATGTAAATCGAGTCATTTACACAACCTCTGTTTTTACTTCATTTAGCCAGGTGATCAATATCCTTTCCTTTAGGATATAGATATCCAACTTTAGGATGTTTTCCCAGAGCTTACCAGTTTGTCTGAGTTCTCCTTTGTGATGTTGGTATTGTATGCCCATGATGCCAGAGAATACTGGTACATACGCTCAGTGGCCTCCTTGTCAAACCGCTGCAGAAACTCCCTTGCCTGGCTCTCCACATCTGACTGAGCAGAAACAGCGCAGGACAAAGCCAGCAATGTTAAAAGAATCCTTGCGGACATCTTGGCTGCTTCAGCTTCATCCACACTCACAAACTAACTCTGAGAAGGAGGGACACTGTACTCAGTTATACAGTTTCAATAACCTTCTGTGCTGCCTTGGCCTTTGGACAGAAGAGCCATAACTGAGGGTGTATCCGAGTTTTCATTTACAGATAAACATGAACGTCACTGAGCTGTGGGAGTCTATACTTTGACAGATTATCAGTCAAAAAATTGACACTTAATCACTTTTGAATGGTTCACAGCTAGTTATATTTGTCCATAGTGAGTAAATAGGGTCCTCTGATAAGATGTCTCTCCGTTGACTATCAGCCTGTCAACATGAGAACACAAATCAAATCAGCTTTTGGCATAAAATTAAATGCCTGATGTTATGATCAAGAAAGCAAAATAACCAGTGTATAAATTACAATGACTTCTGTAAGTGAATCAAGTGGAAAATTAATTTTCCATGATGGTACTTTTAATTCTGCACTGTGTATGAAAGACACCAAAAACAGACAGATGCATGATGAGCTTTTACACCTCTTCTTGGAACTCATTCTTATTTTATTGCTTTTTCTCTATGGGCAGAATTAGCTGTAATCGACTTTAATGTATATTATTATCTTGTTTATTCTTTTATGTTTTGGTTTTTATTTACTTTTTATTCCTTATTTTATTCATTCTTTTTGAAATGTTCGATATAAATGAAGTTATTATTATCACTATAATCAGACAGGCCTCCAACCTTCTTATCAAGTGGCAGTGGATTTCCGAGCAACATGCAAAATGCAAGTCACGCACCGCAGTGCTGATAAGAAATCAGCCACGAGGGCAAGTTTTATTATTATTTAGATTTATTACCATCACCAAGAAATTGGTCTTCGTCTGCTACAAATCAATCAATAATCTACTAAAGCATCAATAAAATAAAAAAATTAAAAACTAACCAGAATTGTCTGAACATCATAACATCAAATCAGGACCTCTTTCAACACTCTGGCCTCTGTTTGAAGGCTTGTTTTGTATACAATTATCTATCTATTGGTGCTTTTAGTGCCATTGTCCTAATTTATCATTTATCAGAGCTGCAAATCCACTCAGAGCACCTACATTAGATCCCTGAACATTAACCTGATGCAACAATGCCCTCCTGTGGAGATGATTGGAATAATCATGCTCATTGAAGGACAAGTTCACTTTTTTTTTCCTCAAATCTGTCTTTACTTTTAAACAGTACTTACATGCCCATAAGTACATTAAAAGCATTATTAGTTGGCGTGATTTTTCCTCCACAATACTTGTTCTGTGCAAAAATGCTTCCTGAATTAGTCTGATTAAGTGAGTGCTTTCCAAAGTAACTGTTGAGATTCTCTCTTTGTGTTAATATCATCCCACTGCAGCTCATAAAGGAAGAACTGTATGGGGAAACACAAGAAGAGAATTTGGTAGAAAAATGCTGCAATTTTAGAAGATGGCCATTTAATGTGTCTAACTCAGACTGCTGACGCCTCATATCGTGGCCAGAACCTCCGCAACAAACGCTTGTTGTTGATCCCTGTTGAAATCAACAGTGCTCACCTAATAATGAGCCTCCACTTATTGCTAGTATAAACTGTACATTATGCTATTTGTGTGGAGCCACTTTGATAAATTTTGACTGATGAAAGTCCGAGAACTTAAATGGTGTGAGAAGAGAGTACAAGTGAAGTATTTCTGCCTTTTGTTCTGTAAAATAATGGGCAGAAAAATGAAGATTCTTCAGAGTTTATTGCAGTCAAGGAAGAAGAACTCAGATTCTTCATTTAAGTACCACTGTAATAAAACAATTTAAACATACTTCATTAGAGATTAAAGTCCTGTGTTCAAAGTCTTTAGTAAAAGTACAGAAGTATTATCAGCAAAATGTAGTATAATACAAGAGTAATCATTCCACTGAAAAACAGGTTGAAATACCCCCCCCCCCCTAATATGGGAGGGTTTTTTTTGTTTGTTTTTTTTTTCAATTCTTTATAATAGAATAAAACTTAAAGGACTCAATTCCAGATTAAAGTTATTTGATCATATTTTTAATTGAACAATGCATGATATTTTAAAATCATAATTCCTCATAATTCTTTTTTATGAGAAATAATATGCAAAATAAGTAGCAACTGTAACTATGACATAAATGCAGAGGAGCAAAAATTTTAATACAGGGTCTGCCTTTGAAATGTATTGATGTGAAATAATGAATATGTAGCACCAATACCTCAAATTTGTACTTCAAACCAGTGCTTGAGTAAATGCACTTAGTTACTTTCCAGCACTCACTCAGTGTACATTTGATATTTACATGTCACTTGGTGAACTATCACACAACCGAGACACTGAGGATAACACCCCAACATATAAATAGTCTCATTAGGTATAAAATTCCTAAAATTCAAAACAATGATCAACATGCCCCACATTCATAATAAAATGGTTGAGGGTTCAAGTTGCTGAAAAAATGTAAAGGCATGAAGAATTTCACACTGTCACAATATTGTTCATTCCCATTAACATCAGTTCTCCCAAGCTTGTTGTAAATGATCACTGTGTGATTTATTTCCTGGAATGCATACATGGAAAAGTTTACAATAATGTGGCACACTGGTCTTCTTGGCAGCTCAGAGTGAGGCACATGATAGGTTGCTGTCAATCTGCAGCGCCTCAAACTTGCTGCAACAGCAAGTTTACTGCCGACATGTCTATATACAGACTCAGCCTAGAGGCTATAGGCTAATCACTGTGAATGAATGAGACAACAGCCAGGCTTAGCATTCTGGAAACTGACATTCAGCAAAAAAACTGGACATCGTTCAGCTACAGTATAGGTAGCAGTTTAGTTATAGTTAACAGTTTAGCAATTTGAAACCAGTGTTGGACTGGGAGGACACACCTGTATAAGAAGTGTGCATTACATTGCTGGTTTATTCTGCAATGTGTTGCATTAAACTCTATTTTGTACTGTTCCACTTTTTTTATCATCTACTAGTGTATCTAAAACTGGGTGGGTGTGAGAGAAATAGATTTGACAGAAATCTACAGTCATCTTTGTTTATTTTTTCATCTGTTTTTATACCAGAAAAAAGGAGCATATAATATACACACCACATGTAGGTGCAAGACTATTGAAACACGGGTTTGTCTCTTTACTCCCTCTCTTGGTACACTGTTATTTTTTATGGTGCTGTCATTGTGTACTTCCTCAGTTGTTAATTGAGGTGATGTTTATCATGGTTGTTGGTGTAGCTATCTGTGGGTAGGTGACCGTTTTTAAACAACTTTTAAACAAGCTTTTGGTATGGACTCAGTGTGCAGGCTGTTAAAGAAGACCTGGGGTCTCCATGTCCCCAAACACAATATTTAATAATAGTTTATTAGTGAAAGCCCCCAGAAACATCATGTTTGCAGATCACGCTGGACAGTTTAATCCTACAGACTTGTTGTGAAACAGTGACAATTTTATTATTAGGCCTTTCTACATGAAGTTCTTAAGTTGGAGGTGTTGAAGATGAAATTTTATCCGTGGCTCGACTATAGTGAGCAGTACTGAACCTCCATTCATGGTTGGCATATGTCCAACAGTTTGATGTTGAAAATAAAGTAAAATGAACATCCTCAGTGTTACCTTATCAAGTACATCAGGGTCAAACAGTAAAAGTCTGAACAAACGAGCCTGTCATCTTGTTACGAAATGCTGCTCTGTCAGGTTGTCCTGACATGATGAAAAAGTTGTAACTGTACAAGCTGATTTTTCAGGACCCTTCCCTGTCCACATGTGTCCACATCTCCGGGTTTTACCTCAGTCTTCTCCCTCATCCCCTCAGCCTGCACACTGTTCAGGCCACAGAGGCAGGCTGCAACGATCCCCAGAAAAATGACCACAATACAATCGGAAAAGCAAGGGCAGATTTGAAAAATAAAAGTTTAAGGTGTGCAGACTGGGTACTGAAGAGCATTTGTGTATTTAAAGCGGAGCCATTTAGGGATGTACTGTATATTGCTTTTTCATGTTCTGTCATCGACGATCAATTTTGGAGTCCCCTCCTCCATCACTGTTTATAGTTCTACTTGGCCCGGGTTCTTATTTTGAAAGCTCTGAGCGGTGTTTCCTTTTCGTTCTGGCTGCTTTGACGCAGCACGGAGGCAACCCATGATCGCAGACTCAACACGCATCCTCACACCGCTGACCCGAGCTTAGCTGTGTCCTGCATGTGTGTGCATGTGTGTGCGTGTGTGAGCGGGAGTGTGAGTGATCCCCAGAAACCAGCAGCGGGATGGAGGATCTCAAGGAGAATCTGGGAACTTTGGATTGACGCCCGGGGATAACGCGCGGTCGGCCTGAACCTCATCGGGTTTTTCGTGGATTTATATATTTGGATGTTGTCTGTTTCCCCCTTTTCCCTTTTTCTTCTAGGCAGTGGGATTTTACACTTGGCTTACAACTCCTATTATTTCTGGCGTGCAAGATGCCATTCGCCAAAAGGATTGTGGAGCCGCAGCTTCTGTGCAGGCACCAGATCCCCAGTGATGAAGGTCTGCTTTTCGAGGACCTGTGTGCCATCAGTAACGTGGTTCTGTCCCGGACCTTGCGACAGCTGTCCGACCTGGCCCGGCACGCCTGCTCCTTATTTCAGGAGCTGGAAAACGACATCATTAGCACCAACCAACGGGTCTGGGTCCTCCAGAACAAAATAGGCCAGATTCAGCAGACTGCCAGTGCCCTAGACCCAAAAAAGGAGGCAGTGCGTAAGTAGACCACCCCAAGTGTATATACCCCCCTCTCAAAAAACAGAAATCACCTTATGGCGTGCACCTGAGCAATGTGTGATTTTATCCATTCATGCCCTACATGTGTGCCTTCAACCTTCGAAGGGCGCCCACCTCAAAATTATTTTTACCCAGCTGCACGCACGCACGCCGTAGACGCGGCCGCGCTCTCACAACCCCCCCCCCCTCCAATGAAATGTGTCACACGGCTGCATCTGCACATTGGCCCGGTCCAGGAACATCGAGACGCTTTTTCACAGCGCAGGATGTGTTGGCTGCTCATTCATTTGGCGGTCCAGACTCGGATGTGTGTGTGTGTGTGTATGTGTCCGTCGACGAGGGGTAGGGGGTGCGGGGGGGGGGTGTCGGTGTGTGTGTGTGTGTGTGTGTGTGTGTGTGTGTGTGTGTGCTCACAGGCAGGCAGCGCGGAGCGGAGCGGAGCGGAGGGGCGTGTGTTGCCGCTGCATTGGCTCAGCATCGCAGTCTCGTTACTGCGGGTAACGCACACCTGAAGCATGTTCAGGCGGTGTTTTCGGGGGCCACGGAGGGCCGCCTTGTTCATTCTATGTGAACTTCAGGGTCGAGTATCTAGTAAATGGGTTTTGAGGTGTGTGTGTGTGTGTGTGTGTGTTGGGGTTTTCACAGGCGACTCCCCGTGCGCCAAACCCACCCTTTCCACATGCAGCGGCACCAACACAGCATTAATAATGAATCCAGATGTCCGTGTTGCAGGGTAAATATGAACTGATCATGACAAGATATTCAGGTGTCGCTATAATTGCAGTGCATGCGGCTGTGAACGGATCACATAAAATAAGCCTGATTGGCATCAACGAAAGACCCTGCAATTCAGTGTAACAGCGTGTTCTGTACAGCAGCTCCATATTATTTATGTCCTCTGCAGTCCTTTCAGTGGAAGGCTTTTGATTTTAGAGATCTCTGTGGTGATTTTAGTCCAGTTTTGTGCATCATCAGTTCATCACTGCTGTAATCATAATCTGGGGAAATCAAAAGAAGAGCATGTTGGGGCCTAAAGCTACTGTAGGCTCATGAACTCCCTCTTTAGATTTACCCCCCCCCCCCAACCCCCAACAATACATACACACATACACACACATCAGAGCATATGTGTCAGGCTATGTCTTTATTACACGAAACAGTCTTACTGTATCGCTGTTTACTCCGGTTTGCTTTGGATTGGGGCTCTGATGTCAAAGAATATATGAGGTCTCTTGGAATTAAATTGTGTGGGAAAGACTTTGTGCATTTTGTCTAACAGCGAGCAACAGTCCTACCACAGTGCAACGCTCACACTACACACAAACACACAACAGAACGCTCAAATCTCTCGATGCTAAACTCCTTACACCTGTCGGCAACTCAACCCAGAGACCTGCTTAAGTGTTACACCTGTTGTGCTCAGAAAACCCTGAAATATTGATTTGTTGAGTGGATTGTGCATCTATATCCCTGTAGTCAGTCAAGACATTCAAGAGAAGTATCACTTAGCACACTCTTTTCCAAAGATGCAGCACTGTCAGAGTTCTGTGAATGTCGAATCCAAGAATGCCACAGTAAGCTCATGCAATCAATTAAGACTCCTTTCAAGTGAGTGCTTTGCTCTGGACCTGTGGTTCCCAACCTTGGAGCCTTACAAGGGCTCATGAGATAACTCTAGTGGGTCTCTGAGATAGGAAATTAGAGAAAACTAAATTCTGACACATAAAATTGTTTGTTTTTCAGAGTTTTCTCTTGTCTTTACTTCTTTGTTTTAACCTGCCGTAGTCTTACTCTTTCATGTCTCCAAATAAAATTAATTCAAATGAAACAGTCTGAGAGGCTGCAATCACCCTTTACACTGTGTGATTTTGGGCTGTCCCAAACAAAAGTTTGCATCCCTGACAGAAATGTGGTGAACTCTTTTGTTTTCACTTAAAATGATGTTCTGAGATGTGTTCACCAGTGGTCAGTTTAAAGCTTTCTTGACCAAAAGCCTACGTCAAAACTCAGGCAGCGTCAGAAATTTTGCACAAAATTCTCACAATGTGACTGCTGGAAGCCTAAAATCCACATCTACCAACACACAGGTCTGAATACAGCTTAAAAATGATGCAGAGTACATTGGCAAGCTAGCGTATTGCTACTGCTAAAAACGTATCACTAAAGCTCTTTTGAAAATAGGAATTTTATGTTCCTTTGCTGCATCTGGCTTCACAATCTCTGCCTCTCCCTCTTTGGATTTTTTTTTTATGCATAACAGTGCCAGTACTATATGGCAAATGCTTGGCAAAGTAGGCAGATGTGAAATGGGAAATTTCTCTTCCTGCATCTGCATTTTTTTCTGTTTTGATCATAAAAGTATGATTCACCAAATATCCATTATACAATATGACATGCCTCAAACATAAACAGATTATGACCAAGACTTTATCAAACCTGTCTTGCACAGTGTTATATCCTATGAACAGTTTATAGGTGCCTTTTTTTATATATCTTACTATTGTTTGGATGTGTTGTGTATGTTTTAATGGTGAATCTGGGACCTTCATTCATCTTTCATCTCTATTTTGGTCATTAGGTGTTTCATTCAACACATTTTGGAGGGAAAAGGTAATGCAAGATGACTAAGAAACCTGAGAAAATACACTTTGACTTTCTTTGGGACTTCAGTTTGGTTTTAGGGAGAGTTTGAGTCCTCTGTAGGCCAGTGCTCATACTTGGATGCCCACCAAAGTTTTGCTATTTTTATTCAGTTTTCAAAGGGGCTATTATCTTCCCTCTTTCTCCCAAATGGCAGCAATAACCCTGAGGAGCTGAATATCTCTGTGTACACACAGGCAGAGATTCAATGTCAGTGACAATAGAGTTTCCTCATATGATTGTGGAGTGTATCAAGATTCAAGGCAGGCAATATGGTGCTAACTTGGACTGAACCTAAACATGGCAGTAGGCAGTGTTCAGATGGTGTTCAGACAGTCTGCGTCTGTCACAAACATGGAAAACAATATGTTGTGTGGGACGTTTATCAGTGGTGAAGCAGTCTGTATTAGCAGTCACATGTTAGCACAAACAATAGTAGCTATCCAGTAACACATGGCATAGACCAGGGGTCAGCAAGTAAGTAAATTCAACTTACATTTACTTTATTGTGTTGGCACAGTCACATATATACATTTGACTGATTCATTGAACTGGTGTTATTTTTTCATATCACATCATATGTCAGGTATTTCAGATCAAGCAAGCTTCCTGTCAGGACTTCATAATAAAAGTTAAAAGCTTGTTTAAACTTTAGAATTGGAGAAAAACTAACATTTTTAAGCTTTTATTTTGTCGACAAAATTGCTAAAGAGGAAGCGATTCTGTGGGCAATTGTTACTGCTATGAGATCTATTGTACAACCAGGCGCTGCTCCTGATGTGACACGGTTGTGTCTGTCATTCACTCACCATGGATAAAAATATAACAAGCATCTTCAGGTGGGAGGAGAGTCTATATTTCAACATACAGCTTAATGTGAGACTGTCAGTTTGATATTGTAAGATTAAAAAAAATTAGATTATCAAAATAATATGGCGGGCCAGATATTATTGCTGGCAGGCAAGGCTAGTTTTGGCCCGCGGGCTGCCAGTTGCTGACCACTGGCGAAGACCATATTCACACAGCAACCATTTTCCTCTGACGTCACAAAATTCATCCTTCCTCAAATTCTGTCACCGAAAAGATAATGTCGTACTGCTGCGTCTGACAAATCTTCTGAACCAAACAAGAGCCTCCTCTCATAGCTGAACCTTGTAGGGAGGCTTGTTTCCATGCATATTAGGGTATGCCTTTGCCTTGACAATGCAAACCCTGCTTTACCCTGATGAGTAGAATAACGCTCATTCATTTCACAGCAAATAAAACAACGAAAGGTTACGTTTGCAGTGATGCACTTGCTTTTCTGTCATAATATTACTGTTTCATTGATGCAGGTTGATTTTGTCAGTGCTAACATTGACTTTTATGTTACCTGTAAACTTATGTTAATTGGAAACTAACGTTAAGTTATAGTGTTGCCAGTGTGGGCTGGTCTTACCTTCAACATTGTGAATATAAGCCTCAGTCCTGTTGCTATATCCTTTTTTGGAATCCTTTTGGGGATCCTTGCAAATTTATCTGCCCATTTATCAATTTGGTCAAAGGAAAGTGACGATAAATAAGTCATGTTTGTCATTCTCGCACAGGATTTTAATCTGTTTATTTGCCCTGTCATTCCACTATTTGTGTATTGAACGACAAACGAAATATAGAAAGTTCTCCCTACAGAGGATACATAAGTGTTAGGTAATGTTTTTCAAAAAGAAGTCATCTCGCTAACAGGTTAGGTGCTAACATTCGCTGCTAGCTAATGTGATTTTATTAGCTGTTGAGAGTGATGATACTCCTCAGATATGTCTCAACTGTGCAGTGGCTCATCTCCTCCTGTGTCTGTGCAGCAGGATTTAAAAAAAATATTATTAAAATGCCTGACGGGAGCATATTTGAAAACAACTCAAACTGACAAAACAGTAAGTACTGACAAAAACAGAGTAAAGATTTCTCTGTAGACACAAATTAAAACATACATAATACATAAAAGATGCATAAAAATTGCACATCTTGTAAGATAGCATGTATTTTAATGTATTTTGCCTCACGTAAAGGAAACCCTCGGCTACAATCAATCACTTAAAATTATGCTAACACCTACTGTAGAGTGATGGGTTTGTTGTTCAGGAGCAGAATAGCAGTCCACAGCATACACTCTCTAGGGCATTGAAAACACACACGCACGCACGCACGCACACACAGACACGTAGGTGGAAGGGATTTTAATGTGAAAATATTGGTCTGTAGCAAATATTGTACTGCTCTGGCAACACTGGTTTCTTCTTGGTATGGCATTAAAGCAAATTTGACTTTGAATTTGAGATAGTATGGCCTATGGCAGCGGGGGACTGCTCTATCTCGCTAGTCTGCATAGTAACAGGATAGAGAGGGAGGCCTGCTTTAACCTTTCAGCTGTGTCAATCTCTCTCTGTCTCTCTCTCTCTCTCTCTCTGGTAATACATTTTTACTTACTATCCTTTGTAGTACAACTAGCTGCAGTTCTGAAGCACAGACCATGTTGTTTAAACAGTTTGTTGTGGACAAAATGAAAAAGGAGAGAGATGCACAGAGAGACTGAGCTAAAAGTACAGTGTGCGATTCTCAGTGGTCTGGAAGTAAATGTGTTTCTTTTTGTCTCTCACTTGCAAACGCACACACAAAAATCCTACAGTGAAGGAGAAATAGAGACATATTTACTAACTTCATTTTGTGCTACTGGCCAACAGGCTTAATCTGTTCTGTGTGTGGTTCAGGGATCTGGTTTCAACCGCACAAGGCAGGTCAGGATACACTCTGTCCAGGCACATCTCGTCTGTCTCACACCTCAGCACTGACGCACAGATGCGCACACTCACGCTCATGCACACACACACACACACACACAGGCACACAGGCACACTAAGAGCATCAATTCAGATGTTTTTAGAATCCAATTTGTGTGATGATTTATGTGCTCTTGTTCTCTCTCACAGCTTCTTCAGTGTCTTTGTCTCTGCCTCCATCTGTCCTTCCTCCATCTTTGCATATTTGTGTCCATTCTCCTCCTCCTCCCCATCTATACCTCTTCCCTCACTGCCCTACTTTCCCCATCATCATCAGCATGGAGAGACTTCTGCCTCTTGACAGCATATTTAATGTTTAATGCACTTTGATTTCCACCCAGACACTTACAAGCCAGGAGGAGAGGAGAGGAGAGAAGAGGAGAGTTAAAGGGAGAGACAGGGAAAGACAAGGGAAGGCCATAGTTGTGCAGGGCATGGCTTCTGATGTGAAAGGCATGTGGACAGGAATGTATTTTCTGTGTGTTTGTGTGTGTGTGTGTGTGTGTGTGTGTATGTTTTTTTGGGGGGGGGGTTGCCCTGGATACATACACATGCATGACGTGCGGTGACATTTAGTTAAATCAGTGAAATCAGAACCTTGTGTGGAAATAATATCACAGCAGGATAACAGTATGATCCGTATGATGGGGGGATAATTTACCCTGCAACAAGCTCAGCTGCTGCTGACTCATCAAAACTGCAAAACTGAAGAGAGGAAAAGAATCTTTAAGGCTGAACGCATATGGGCTGACTGATGCTTACTTTCAGCTGTTTTATTCACCATGTTGTTAATGATGCGTCACGTTTCAGATACTGTATATGTCCACCTTGTCTGTCCTCAGAATCAGCAGCTGTCAGCGTTAGTTTTATCTCATGACCTCCACAGGCTGAGAGTTGGTTGCTATTCTGTGCTCACAAGAGGACACAGAATCAAAAATGAGAAAACACTGGATATAGAGGAGAAAACTTTCCAGAAAGCAGAAAAACAAGTGTAAATCCTATACAGATGCACCTGTGGATGTGGAGACAATAGTTTTAGTTGGTTTTAGACTTTTTAAAGTGTTTATTTAAAAGATTTTAAATATGTTATTTTATGCTTTTTTTCTGCACTTTCAATTTTCTGTGGCCACTTATGTTCGAGCAGCTCCTCTAAACGTTCACAGTAGCTTATGTGAAGGCGTGCCGTTACTTCAGGATGCAAAGGTACAGAACCACATATATGTTTATCCTCCAAATTTACCATAGGCTATTTCTCATAACTGAACCACAACAGAATAACACATCCACACACAACTGAACCAAAACTACATACAATTATTTGAAAGAGTAAAATGACGACCATGTTTCACTTTGCAGCCCCTACAGCCCCCCGCCCCCCCCTCCTCCGTCTTTTCACACACTACTGATGAAAAGACCAATATACATCAATAAAGATGTCATTAGGAGAATCATTAGGTGAAATACAATAAAGAGATATTTCCTTAGTTTGGGCAGTCAGCCAATCACTGCCACCAAAAGACACAGCTTTAACTTACATAAATGGGCCACCTCATTTCATGTTTAACACATGTATGGGAGTATCCAAGTGAAAATCGCACATCATCTGGTGAGAATGAATGAACATATTTGATGTGATTAACAGAGCATGTTAGTTATGATAATAATTTTGTGTACAAAGGGAAATCTTGAGACATAGATCCCAGACTGATATTTCCATCATTAGTGTGGTCAAGGTCAAAATGCAGAGGGTGAAAGCAGGAGTGGAAGGGCTCAGGGATTGCAGGACTTAATCCATCGATCATTTGTAAAATGAACTTTATTATATTTTGAGCAGAGCTGGAGCAATCTCTCCTTTTATCGCTGTGCTTTCCCTTCCTATGTACTGTATCTTGTACTTCCTTTCTTATGCTGTTGTACAAAAACATAAACACAACAAAAACTACCACTACTAAAGCATGTGTTCAGCATATGTCCACAGAAACATGTGGCCACAATATGTGGGGAGGTCACGAGAGAGGGATGTGATGGTATTGCGTGTCACACACTTTGTTATTATTATGTGCACAAGACAACAGAGCAGCGTCAGCTGCAGCAGTGCTTGACTTGCAGTGCGCGCACACACACACACACACACACACACACACACACACACACACACACACACACACACATCCCGCTGAACTCTGCAAGCCTCTTCCCTCCGTCTCTTATGTTATCATTTGAAATTCCGCTTTAAGTGCCTTGGTCTCTGGTGCTGTTGCAGGCTGCAATAAAACATGCATGTAGAACTTCTTGGTCTGTACATCACAGCACTTGGCCGACTGGATGGCTGGCACACTGGCTTTCTGGAGATGATTCCTTGTCTGTGCAAACTGGCCTCTGGCTTTTTCATGTTGTTGTAGTTCTGCTATAGCTATATCTTAAAACTGGTTCTTTGGCTCATATCATCAAGGAGAGAATATTGGCTCTCTAAAGCACTGACTGAAGCAAACAGTTCATAAGTGTAAGGTGTGTGGTAAAATACACTGACATGCAAACATGACTAAGTATTCATGTTGTACAGATGATTTTCTAAAATGATTTCTTACTTTCATACTTTTATTCTTATATTCTTATATTATTATATTTATACGCCGTCCATCAAAACTCAGAGGCGTTTTGATGGATTGATTGGCAGATTGCAGATGAGACATCGGTGCAGAGACAGGCGATGAAGGCGGGCACATGGAAGACATTTTTACCAGTGGTGGCATGACGGCGGAATATACTCCACAACATAATTTCACTGTCAAGATGGAGCGATGGCAGAGGAACATCCAGAGAAGAGAAGGTCAGAAGAAGAAAACTTGAAAAAGAAGGGCTGTGATTAGGCAAGGGTGAAAAACTGCATAACCATTAGTAAGGCTTTCCAGCAGTGGAGACTGCACGGTCGGACTGGCAAACCAGAAATAAGCATTCACCTTCTATTGATCAGAATTTTAAAGGCGTGCATACACGATTCCGTTTTATAAACTTCACTTTTGAGAAATTGGGTGCATCATCAGTAAACTATAGCACGACAACTCCAACTGTAAAGTCCTGTTTTACTCTTAACTTCATTTGTCATCTTAATTAGGTGACAGGCATCCGAAATTGTGATTAGTAATTACAATTATTTACATTCATGAATTGTCAAATTCTTTTTGCAAAACTTATAATAATGATACTGAACGCAAGCTTTGTGAAGTTGGCTGTTTTGTTTTATGTTAAATTCTGTGTCTCCTCTTTATTTTGCATGTTAACATCACTGAATCTAACTCGGCTTGCTCCAAATAAACATGCATGGGATCGCCCACAGTCTCACCACACATTCTGTGTTTATAAATACCAATTCATGCATGGGAAATGGCGTACTCATGGTTTTTGTGTGTACCCATAATTTAAGCATCTGCCCCTGGACTGCTGCAACAGGCCCGTACCACAAATGACATGCACACTGAGATGGACAGAGACTGATGGGACCAGTGAAAACTTAATAGATTTTTCAACGTTACACTGGCCGACTGATGTGGCAGTGTACTTGACACCAACCCACTGCTGTGCCGGCCAACTGGGATTTGTCCCGGTGGTCACAATGGCCAGTCCAACTACAACGCAGAGACCTCAGAGATGAAACCCATTTGGTTTACTTTTTAATTCGCCAACATGTGTTGACAGTGTGATGTTAGCTGTAGTAGCAGGACAGTTGTTAGTTTCACTGTCTGCAGCTGGTGTGCTGTCAATGGGAAACCGTCTCATGCTCTCTGCATGTTAGCTTTGCAGCAGCAGCTGTAGCCACAGTTTGCTCTATGCAACATGCAGAAGGTTTTACAGCCACAAAGATCTAAAAACACAAGTTTGCTAGCACAGTGGATTTATTTGGTTGGTTGCATAAATTGTAATGATACCTTACTTATAAGCTTAGCCACAAACCTACAGTCCTCTCTTCTGTCACTGTAGTTTTGTAAAAGCAATTGTGTGCATGTCATTTGTTAGATATTTTTATATTATAGGGTTTGTTTTGCTTCAGCTATGAGAAAGACCATTCACTTCCACACCGTATTTTGCTGTTGGGTTCAAATATCGACAGTCTTTCTCCAGCACTGCTTCCTCTACCTTAAAGGTGCACTTTTACGTAGCATGTTGCTCACACAAAGTTGAGCTGCACAGTTTTTCAACTGTATTGTGGACTGTGTTTTGGACTTTTATGCAGACATAGGGTTAGGGTGAGCATTGGATTATTTTTTACTATTATCATGTGTATTTTGTATTTTGAACATCCATATGCTTTCATTTACATGAGGAGTTGTGTGTGCATAGGATAAGTAACCGAGTCAACTACTACTAGTGTGTTTTGGATCGTAGAGAGAGATTTAACCACTAAGATAAAAAAAGCAAAAAACAAAAACACGGATGGAAATTCTGATCCTAACATTGAGATAGTTATGACAAATGTACTTTAATGTTACATACACTGGTGCAGACTACAGATAATTCTTACATACAACAGACCTAAGTCTGTTGTCATAAACAGTGACAGTTGACAATTGCACTGCAATTCTGTTCTCTAGTAAAGCTTGATACAGTGTGAATGTGTCTGTGTGTGTGTGTGTGTGTGTCTCTAATATCTCTGCCCATGCATAAATGTCCTGCTGATGTGTGTGTGGGAATGTGTGCACATTTGCATGTCAGCCTCCTGTGACGTGCTAAACTGAACTGCCCTGAACTGCAGTCATCTCTGCCTGGAGACCCCATCATCATCACCATTCCCCCAAAATCTTTGACAGATGGCTGGGGACCAAAAAAATGCACACGCTCAGCGATCTCTTTGGGTCAGTGTGTATGTGTGTGTGTCTGTCAGAGTGGACAGCTCAGTAATCTAGTGATTCTGCATACAGCATAGTGTACAGTACTATAATTCCACAAGCACCATTGAGTAACTTTCTTCTGTGTACAATTACATAACTATATAGTCACTTTACCCAGATGTTGTTGGCTCTGTAGGAAATGATACATTAACAGATGTTACGTTTGAGGGAAAACTGAACTCAAATGCAGACAAAAAAAAGAACAGAAAGTGACTTACAAACTGGTGGAGCTGAACATAAACTCCAAAATCTAGGCAAAACACAGGAGCAAAAATGGAAAAACTAGGGAAACTCCCAAAGACTGGGAGCACAGGAGTACGAGATCCAGGGAAAACATCACCAAGGCAAACAGAAGAACTTACAAAGACAACTGGGAGCAGAGAGGAAATACACACAAGGAGAACACACAAAACACAGGTAACACATTAAGGCGGGGCAGACAATCACACTGGAGGGTGTTGGGGTGGAAGACAGGGGGTAAAACTAACATGAGACACACAAGAGAAGTTTTTTCAAAATAAAACAGGAAATAAACCAAAAATCCAAACATAAAGACTCAAAATTGTTCAAAGAAAAAGTCCCTTCAGTTCAGACCATCACCACCGTCACTAATCATCTGAAGGAGACTATGGAAAGGAAATATACAGCATCTAGTGTGTAAACAATGAATGGCGATATGAAGATAACTACTTAGGATTTCTGACTAAATTAATATAAAAATTTAAATACAAATATCAGTGACAGCTAATCACTTTGATATAACCAATACAGAAACAGAAGTCTGTCCACACGATAGCAGTTTGCTGCAGCTTTAGCTTTAAAATGAACTCCACACAGCAAAAAGATGATACTGTTAATCTGCATGATGAACTTCAGTCAAAAGCTTACACATCATAATCCTACATTTTGTATTTTTCTCATGCATCTTCAAAAACCCTTTTTTCTGTATAAAAACTTTAAATCATGTTTTAACTGAGACATATTTACAGTATTTTGGAGGGACAAACATTTATAGTAGACAGATGGACAGATTCTCTTTCATTCTCTTTTTCTGTATCTCTCACTCACTCAGTGATTTCCTCTCAGCATCACAAGAAAGTCCCACGCAGAGACTCTCACAGAGGGGTGTTTTTGTACTTCGCAGGGGTGCTGTTGGCAAAGAGCAGTCATGTTATAACAGACAGAGATAAAAAAAGAGAGAGAGGAAGAGACAGAGACAGCGGAAACTGGAGGAGAAAATGAGAATATGTGGAAAAAACTAGACTTAGAGTGAAGATGAAAAGGATCATTTTTGATTCCTCTACTCATAAAACGCTAATTTTACAAAGATATTATGATGAGTTTTTAAACCAAGTTATTTTTGACCACTCTTTGAACTCAGTTTCATTACACCAAATTAGTTTGTTTTACATTGGAACTTACACCTACAGGTTGCGGAGATATGGTTCCTTCTTCCTTGGCTGTTACTACACTATCCTGTTGTTGGAATCACCAAAGCTGTCAGTTGTCATCGTCTGGTATTAGCAGATGACAAAAATAGGATAGGGAGCCAATTATATCAATAATGTTGTGACCATGTGCTTGAGTGGCGTTCAGAATATGGGCAGCAGAGATTATGAGTATCAACTGGGGATTAAGGCGCAAAGCATGGGCAGTTGAGATGATTTTCAATGGAAGAGCCTCTGGATGGACTTAGTAAACTATCAGCATAAGATGGAAACAGATGGAGTCAGAAAAAGCTTAGGAGAGGTTGTCTGCTGCTTGTTTTAAGGACTGAGCTTCTCTTAAGGAGTTCCTTAGAAACAGATTGTCTTTGTAAGAACCTTAGCATGCCGTAAAGAAGAGCCAACCTAATTGGACTACTAGCAACCCCTGCCTTGAAACATGCTCACCATACTGTGCAGGCATATGCATGTGTGTGTGTTTGTGTGTGTGTGTGTAAGAGAGAGAGAGAGACAGAGAGAGAGATACTGCTCTACAGTTCTCAACAACATTAAAGTACGTGAACTCTTATTATAGATTAAACAAAATTTTAAACAAGTCTCTTTCCAAAGCAGTAACAAATCTGTGCTCATTAAAGAAGCTTCCTATTGGTTGCTGATACACTGCGTTAAGGCGAGGTAAATTAATCCAATTTCACAGCAGGCTGGTGAGAGGTGAGGACAGCCGAGCTGAGGCTGCACTAATTAGCCATATATCTGTCACTATTGATCGTATCAGAGCGCCTACCAAAGCCTACCACTTTCTTATGCATCAAACACAAACAGATACATATACACTATGTACACACACACACACACACACACACATGCAATCCTCACAACTACAACCCATTTTCCTTCACAAACCAGCACTCCCTTTTTTAGGAGCCTCTAATACCAGGAAGTTCAATTTATTTCCATAGGTCAGCCACGCAATCGGTGCTGTGAGAAGTGACAATATGAGCAGAACGGTGTGAGTATGTATTGTGCAGAGACTGTGCATGCGTGCTGTATGCTCTGAGTTCTGCTTGATGAGTGCGCCAATGTACCTCTGGATGACAGGCCGGAGAGGCGTTAGCTAAGCGCTGCAGGCACCCACAGCTGTTACAGAGGAGAGATGAGGATATAAAAGGAAAAAAACAAAAGACTGGAGAAAATTGTTGAGCTGTGTGGTAACAAGATGAGAAGAAGAAGAGTCCACAGCTATGCTAGCAGCTCTGCAATAGGCTGTGCTTCGGCACAGTGGTGTTTTGAGCGAAATGCTAACAGTGACAATGCTAGCATGCAGATGTTAAGTAGGTTTAACATTTACTATGCTTGCCATCTCACTTTAGCATGTTAGTATGACAGGTAATTAGCACTAAACACAAAGTACAGCTGAGGGAGTGGTATTTATTTGCAGATGCTTGATTGCATTGGATGAAAGGTTGAAGCATCACCTAAGTTCATACAATTAATTCTGAGGGGAACATTAATGTTTCCGCCAAATTTCATGACGGTCCTTTTGATAATTGTCAAGAAATTTCATTAAAAAGTCCCAATGTCAACTTTGTGACACTAGAGCATTCATCCTAGGGGCACTATGATAACCCATCTAGTAGTTGATATACTTCAGTCTGGACCAAAGTGGTGGAGCAAAATAATTTTTGAATTATATCAGAGGTGAGGGGAGGAGAGACAGTGAGTTGTTTATCCAATACTGTACAGTACTAATACTCCAGATACAACATGTGTAAAATAATTACAGTATCCTGACAGATTCTGCTCCCATTCTATGATAGTAATTATCACCACACAGTCGAATAATTACAGTAGCAAGAAATTACAATTAACCGATTGTGTGACTTACCAGGGACTCCCCATCACTATTGTGCATATGTGCATATATGTGTGTGTGTGTGTGTGTGTGTGTGATTGAGTCTTACCCAGCAGATTACTCCACTGAGGCCAAGTCCCTACAGATGAAATGTGATAGCAGATTAATAGCCTAGCATATTAAAGTCACAAACCCTATTATTTCCCCCTGTATCACTGCTTAATCAGTTAATATCTAACAGCCGAGGACCTCCTCACCAGTCAAAGCTCCTCTGCGCCACCTTCAGCATAATCTAAAATTAATTACACTGAATTGGTATATGGTTCATCTTTTATGTACCATTGTTTTCCTGTTAACCACTTTATGTAACTAAATGTGCAGCAAAACTTTATTGTTAATGTCCACTGATGCTTTACATAAAAGCAAAGAGTCGTGACATTTACAAAAATAAAAAAAAATAAAGTAGCACAAAGTAGGATGAAATTATCAGAAAACAATTTCAGGAAAGTAGGAAACAGTTTGACATTGTTATAGAGCCATAAACACCACGGAGAGGTTGGATGGGTCAACAAAACATGGAAGACTGCTGTTTGCGTCCCATTTTCTCACAAGACTGTAAATGTTTCTTTGAGCCATGACAACCTTACCAAAACTGTTTGTGCCTAAAACAAACTAATCAGACATTAACCATAACAGTGTCATATTGGAAATCAGTTTTATTTTTTGCAATGGTAACAGTTGTGCAAAGCACTGACAAATGGTGTTGATTGCTGATTGGGGGGGGGTGACAGATTAGAAAACACTTGTATGCATGTGGTGGACGCACTAAGAGTTGCCAGATTGGGCAGTTTTCCATCCAACTGGGCTGCGTTTTATTTGATTAGGCATGCTGTGATGATTTGAACTAATGGTTTCCTTCAATGAAAAGTTCTAGGATATATTTCACCCTGTTGCTGTGTCCAATCTGCAATGTTAAGAAAAGAAATTGACGGGACACTGAACTTGACCACTCAACACCCATTAATACATGGCTGAAGACGCACAAAACCAAAAGTGATTAATTCCCAAAAGGTCAAAAGTTAATTCTTTAAATCATTATTCAATTTCATGGTCAAAATTGTGATAACAGCCTTAAGAAAAGTTTCCAGTCGTTCAAGTTGTGGTGGAGTTTGTTTTAAGTAACCGTGGCTTTGGCTTCCCCTAAACTAATAATAATGTAAGACAAAATAGTCAACTAATAAAGCAGAGGACCTGAACACTTTACTTTTTCACTTCAGCCACTGAACATGTCAGGGAGCCTGTCAGTCTCATCACCACAGGACAAACCCAATAATGGCCATTATTGATAAGTATGTTGTTTAGATGCAGGCATTGGTGCGACAAAGCTGTGTGTGTGTGTGTGTGTGTGTGTGTGTGTGTGTGTGTGTGTGTGTGTGTGTGTGTGTGTGTGTGTGTGTGTGTGTGTGTGTTATTGTCCTAGCCTACTTAAAAATATATATACATTATATCATACACATGTACATTGGAGAAACAAAAATCCTTCTCCAATAAAAAATGATAATAATAAAAAAGAGCTACTTTTATGACATCTGGTTTAAATTAAAAGTCCGGTTGGCATATTTCAGCCTAAAATAAAGCACTGCAGATACAGTAATAGTGACAGACTCAAACCAAGTGTCCGCGGCCAGGCAAACCAGACCTTTAATCCATGCGTGTTAAAGTGAAGCGGGGCCATATGGTTTGCAGTGGATCAGAAGCAGTGATCCTGAGGATGATACGGCCCCAGCTGAACCTTTGTGCAGCACATTTACACCATCTGATGTTTATCGTTGTAGCGTGGTCACAACCCTGATAGCAGTGATCTCATACAATCACATTGCTCATTATCACATATGGCAAACGGCTTATGCATGTTAATGTAGCTTTGGCAATGTGGTGCCTGAACCATGCACACCGCTGTGACTAAGAGAAATTATCCATAGGTTAGTTACTCTCTTTTCCTTTCTGCTGTTTAGAGTCTCTTGTTTCACAATGTCAGATCTCTCATAAGAGGCCAGATACCTTTTTTTCTGGGCACCCAGATGTATAAAAGATTTCATACACACATGCATAAACACTCTTACAACATACTCAAACACACAGATGCGCAAATCCATGACCAACACTTGGATGTCCCACAGAAACTGGCCCTCCTCTCATCTTCAGGATAAAAAGGGAGATAATGCATTATACATCGTCTCCTCTCTTCAGCCGCTCATTATAGTACAGTCAGAGCCTCTGTCTAAAAACAGGTCGTTTCTAATGAGAAGAATCTTGATACATAACCCCATATTTTTCATTCAAGTGTAACTCTGAAGTGATTTTCTGGGTGTGTTGCTACCTTGTCCCATGTCATACTGATGCCAGTGATGTTCAGTCAAAATGACCAAATGGTTTTTTGCAGAGATGTTTTTTTTTGTCTGTATTTGGCTCCTGTAATTTCATATTAATATTTATGACTGCAGTGAACAGTGCGCTCATTATTTACACCACATTACAGTTGAGTCTATACGCTGTCAGGATCGCTGTCTCGATCCATGGACTACACTGATGAGGTGAATCCAGGTAAAAGCCAGTGATCCTAAGTCTATACCCATCACAGATGCAGATAAAGAGAAGATGATGAATGAGGGAAGATTTTTAAACTTTAGGATTATTAAAATGTAGATTATGCAAAATCTGGCTGCTGCTCAGTATCATACCCCCTGCCTCCATGGCTTAGTGTTCCAGTTCTACATTTTCATTGTACTTGTACATATTGCCTCTTCAAAATGTTGATGTAGCTTTGCCAACATGGTACAGTGGCTGGGAAGCTTATGCAGGTCATGACATGGCTGTTAGATTGGCAACCAGAGGCTGAGGTGCTGACAGAGTCCGACTATCAGCACATTGAAACTTGGAGCATGTATGTCCCTACTGTTGTTCAGAACTTTATCCTGGTTGTAAATGTCTGTTTGATGGTCTCAAAAGGTTACAAAACTGTTTTGAATTTCTCAAATTTTGCCTCTTGCAGACTGTTACAAAGACATTTACTGGAAGTTCAGACAGCTGTAGACAGATGTACTGTATGTGCATTATAATACTCTGTAGTATTTCTATTGGCTACGACATTATGACTTGCTTTTCTTTTTTCTTTTGTGATTCTATAGTAGTCCTTGGTTTGTGTTCATCTATTCTTTGTGAATGCTTAGATCCACAAAATGTACGTCTCCATATGTTTCTATGAGTACGCTCCAGATTTTGGCATTACACTAAGTAAGCGTTCTTAAAGCCGCGGTGATATGTAGCAAGGGCTGTGGTTTCAAAGCCTTTGAACAGATTTAGACAGTAAATACCTTGCTTAACCCCACAGTAAACAGATAGATAGGACAGGACTGACGCTGATCTCATTATGTTGTGTCCTTTTGGAGGAGAAGCAAGTTTGAGAGCGGGATTGAGTTTATAGCTCGTTAATATAGCTGCATAACCCTGCCTGGGTTTGTAAAACTTGGCTGTGACTGGCCAGTGAGCCCAGTCCTGGAACACACAAGCAGCATGTTCTCATGCACACCCTGAATGACAGTTACACTGAGAGGGCTGGAACAGAGACTGACAGGGCTGGTAAAAAAACACAACAGTAATGAGGCGGCCCACCAGGATTTGTCCCATTATAAACTGATGGCCAATCCAATCCCACTGTTTGGACTCACTCAGTGCTTTTATTGTTTCTTAGTCATTTCTGCTACTGTCATGATATCACATACAAATTAGTAGGTAGATGTTTGTTTATTTATTGTGAAAGTAATACACATGTAGCATCATTTATTTTGCTCTGCACTCTTGAAGCCTGAAAGATGAGCAACACAAAATACAAAAAAACTCAAAATACTCAAAAACTTGTACATTTAAAAGGTCCAAACCCAGGTATTCTGAGGCAGCTGAACACTTGAACTTTCTGGCACTATTTATCTTTTGGAAACCTGTTTTGCTTTTGTTATTCACACAAAAAAAGTATTTTCCTATCATTTCTAGATTCCCTTAAAGCCCTAACAAATCATCATCCATCTTACAGAGTGCACTGCAAGACAGGGTGAGGCTGCATGAGCATATGCCTGAATAAAGTCTGCATACTTATGTGGTCAAAAGTTATCTTGTGAGACTGTGCTTGTTAGAGAAATGGGTCCAATCAGCGCCCATGTTCTTATTCAATGTAGAGGAAGAGGATCACATTACTGTACAAAGTCCAGATTGCAGCCTGGTCTTCATTACAGAGAGACAGACAGACAAAAGTAAACAACAGCTTTATGGAATGAAACATTTCTTTGTGAGAGAATGCTGCTCTGCCATCCAATGTTCAGGACTGAGTCAAGTTTGTCTCCAAGCTGATGAAGAGGGTTTGAACTTCAGTGTGGTGGGAGTGGGTTTCACAGTGAATATAGAGGATGAACAAATCAATTCATAAATAAATAGGAAACACATACTCAGCTAAATTATCCCCCTAAAGGTATATAGTTTCAAATAATCCTTACTCTTTCTAACTTTCTTAACTGTCCTTGTACTTGATGTTTTTTTTAATGCTTTTTAGACTCTAGTTAGCTTAATCAGTGACAGTACAGATGACACGCAACATGGGAACTAATCACTGCTTTCACCTAACGATACTTTTGAATAACAGATATGAATTAACAAGTATTTTTTAGACTGAAAGTTTATTCTTGAGAAGATAAAACAATCACACCACAAGGTCCACATAGTAGCTATTTTGGAGCTTTTAATCGTATCACACGATGTTCTGTTTTTGTCTGGTTGTCATAATATTGATAATATTCAAATTTCCATTTTTTGGAGCACTTTAAAGAGTTCTGATCCATTCAGTTGTGTGACATCAGCAAACGCTCCACCTATTAAATAGACCTTGTAGAGAGATTGTTCTGTCAACTACAGCTGTCAAAAGTCAAGGATGAGCTTTCGAACTCAAGTTAAAGCTAACAATGCTAAGAAATCATCAAAAAATTTGAGATTTGAACACCTTCAATTCAGTGACAACAAGGCGACTTCATGTGCTGAGGAGGATTATGTGATCTGACTGAAAGCTCTAGAACAGCTACTAAATGGACAATGGAAATATTGTTTTATCAAAACACACACATTTTACTCTGCAGTAATCTACTTGGAATCTGTGAGGATTAACTGCAAGTGAAATCCCCTTGTGGGATTTAAAATCTGTGTTTTTGTATCTCCAACTCCTTCAAAGCTATCAGAATCGTTCAGTAGATTCAGGAAGTGATTATCCACAAGGCCGTCCTCTGCCAGCTCCTCCTAGATTCAAAGAGCACACTTTGTTTTCATCTGAACTCTGAGGAAAAAAACAAAAACTTTCAAAACTTTATCTAATAAGATCGACATGGATGAGATATTAATGACATGTTTTTCAGATATTATGTGCTTAACACTAAATTATCATTCCATGTGATTCCTCCTCTTCTTCTGCTTGTCTGAACTTCTGAGCCAGCTAAATTTACTAAAATGCTAGTTACTTCTGCAGCTTCCAATAGTGTTGGAAAAGACATCTGGTAATCCTATCACCTTTTATTAGGTTACAAAACGGCAGCCATGCATCTTCACAAAAATCATCAAATCAGGGCTACAGTCGTCTTACATAGCTGGACCTATCGCCACAGTGCTGAGTCAGCACTGGAGAGTGGTCTGGCTTCACCCATTATCCTTTCACAAAACCAAATGACAATTTAAAATCAATGTCAATAGAGCCACTTGTAAGCTCTTGTAAGCTTGTAGCTCCCCTCACCTTGACGGAGCTTTATAGTAAGTTTTAGCTCACTGTTTAGCTGTCCAGCTGCAACTTTACTGTTTTGGTTCACTCTCACCTCCCTCAGTGTAATTTCTGCCACAGCAGTCAGCATCTGCACCTGCTCAGTACTAAACAGCAGATAAACACTGTTACTGACAAGCTGGGTGATGCAGTGGAGCATTTATCAGCTAAAGAGCCACATAATTCAGTCAGGAGTAGGTAGAGACCAAAAACAGAGCTGATAGAAAGTGAATACTGGACTTAAGCCTACAGTCCTCAGGTGGATACAAACACCTCTCCAAACAAATGATATTGTTGCTCTGTCACTGATGGATGTGTAAATAAGCAACTGTTGGCTAACAAGTTTTCCATACGCCAGATGTCATCATGTGAGCTACGAACAGAGACAGTAATAATCTCTCCTGCCAAATCCAACTATCTGTTCTCACATGACTGAAGATGAAACCTGAGCTAGTACCAATCTACAAAGTGAACCTGGAGTTTGAAATATGTAATATGTAACACACAAGCATTATGGTTATCCTCAAAATCTTCCCTGAATTCTTGCAGTAAATGTTGTGATGGTGTAGATGCTGATTGGCTAATTGCCACTGGTGCCTGGTCAGCTAAGGAGGTGGAGCAGAGACAATGCGACAGTTAACAGTTGGTTGGCCCAGTGTAGAGGGAAGAAGAAAGGGGTGAAGGAATAAAGAAGGAATGGTGAAGGGAACAAGAGATAAAAGGACAGCGGAGATGACAGAAGGAGATAGAATGGAAGGAAACTGTAACCATTGTACAGTGCAGTGTGTGTGTGTGTGTGTGTGTGTGTGTGTGTGTGTGTGTGTGTGTGACAGTGAGAGACAGAGTATGTTATGTGTGTGCGGGGCCAGTGTGTAACAGAAGAGCAATAAGGCCGGGGTTCTTCGAGGAGACTCACTCTCACTGTCACATCAATCAGACTACAGCATCACACACACTCACGCACCCAACACCCCTGCTCTGTCTGGGCTCTCATTAGTGTCGTGGAAAATACAGCATGGAAGTTAAGCCATGAGGCTGACTTTAATTTAATACTCTAGTTTTGCCTTTACTTAAAAGAACAGTTGGACATTTTAGGAAATATGTTCATTTGTATTCTCCATGAGACTTAGGTGAGAAGATTGATATTAGTTTGATATCAGTGCAGTAAGTGTGAACCTAAAGCCAGCAGCTTGTTAGCTTAGCTTAGCTTAGCATAGAGACTGGAAGCAGGGGGAAACAGCCAAGCTGGCTCTGTCTGAAGGCTGCAGATCTATCATCATATCTGTCCTGCCTTTCAGCTGGCTGCAGAGATTTAATGGACTGAAGTAGTACAGTATAAGGCAGCAGAACCGGACAACAGAAACTGTGAGAAACAGCCATATTCATATACAGATCTATACCGACTGCCTTCCTGGTATTCCTGCTATCATCACATTAAACTTTAAAGGTATGCCAGTGTAAATGCATCTACTGTTTGGAGAGTGTTTAATTAAATCTATTTATATTTTTTATTTCTGTGATTGTGATGCATTTCAACCAAGTATTTAGTTTTGCTTTTGTTAACAAAAGCACCAAATTACTGTAAAAGCTGCATGTATTAAATATTATATGTACAAAATGCACTGCCTCAGCTGAATTCATCTCCCAACTGTTTGTGCTTCTCCTCTCACCTGTGTGCCAGTGCACTAGCTGAGATTGTCATAGTAAAGAAAATACCAAACTGCTGGAGCACAGCTTCTGTTGGATGTAGCACATCCAAAACCAAAAAATCCAATTCCAGGTACTCAATTGCGAGGTCAAAAAAAGAAAGGTAAAATGTTTATAGGCAGGTGCATCATCATGTGCCATAATGTGTGCCTTCAGACAGAGCTAGGCTAGCTGTTTCCAGTCTTATATTGAAAAGACAGACATGAGAGTGGTATCAAGTGGTATACTCTGTGTGTTTCCCACAATGTCAAACTACTCCTTTAAGACAATCTGGCCAACCTCGTTCTTCTTGCTACTAAAGCCTTTAAAGCCTGAATCTTCTGCTGCAGTCTCAAACTCTTACAAATTGACTATGTAGGAAATTCAGAAATAACAGCATCAAATTTAAAGATTCACACAGGTACACAAACTTATGCAAAAACTGCAGAGGTGCAAGTGTTATTTTTAATGCAATAACAATATGGGCATAGAATATATTATATGTGTTGCCTTTCTGCATCTGCTCCTGAGAGGAGGTTTAAAAATGGGGCAGGGTAAAATAAAGAAGGCTGGAATTTTTAGTTGAAAGGAAATATCTTGTCTTTCACACGTGCCCACAAATTATATAAATAATCACAAACTAAGCATAGACGTTAATATTATAGGCACTGGCACACACACAGACACACATAGACACACAGACACACACATACACATACGGCTACAGGGTGTGCCCAGCATCAGCCAGAGTACTCTCTGTGCCTGCTCTCCTACTCCTGGTGCCCTTATTGGTTCCTGCCCAATCTGGCCATCCAATCACATCAGGCAGAGCGAGTCTGTGCACAGACTTGCAAATAATCTGCGGTTTTACAATAACACCCCACAACCACCACCATTATCTCTGTTTCTTTCTACATTCGTATCTCATTCTGTTATCCTCCAAAAAGTGATTGTTGTGGTGAATTTAAATTACCTGCCAACTTAACTCTTCCTCCAGCTACAAGTCGCTTCTCTCCTGCTTTTGTATTCTACATAGTTATACCTTACATCCAGTACATCCTATATTATAAGTGCACATTATTCTAATTATGTGGCTGCACAAAACGCATCTGTAAAAAACTGTTGTTGTTTCCCTGAGCCTGTTGTCTAGTAGAGGAGAGGCTTATAAAGATGTAGTGAATTATTAAGCAGGGTGAATTATGGGGCTGAAGCAAGAGAGCGGGAGACAGAAAGAAAAAGGAGGGGAGAGAGAGAGAGAGAGAGAGAGAGGTCTGGACAAAAATAGGTCAACCTAGCAGTGGCAACCCAGGGAAGTAGAAATGATTCTCACTCTGAGGAGCTTTGTGTGCATGAGTATATGTGTGTGTGTGTGTGTGTGTGTGTGTGTGTGTGTGTGTGTGTGTGTGTGTGTGTGTCAGGGGAGGCTGCATATTTGTCAGCAGCTCATGGTATCATGCTAATTCCTATCATACAACAAAGCAATTTAAGAAGGAAAGTTCCCTCCACATGCCATGAACAAGAGCTAAATGTCAATACACAAAATAACCTGAAGTGTGATAAATAGTGTACTTTTTACACCATTACATTTATATGACAGCTATAGTTACTAGTTACCTTTCAGATCAAGATTTTACATAAAAATATATATATATTATGAGCTATAAAATAAAACACTGTTAAATATTTAACCAGTTTTCCCAGCTGTTATGGCTTATGGCCCCTTACAAAATAACAGTGTCTCAAATGACTATGATTTGTAAGAAGTTTTGTCAATGAAACGTTTCCCCACTTAACTTGACGATGACTGTTTAAAACAGAAGTTAAAGAAAAAACGATTTAAGTAGCAGACCCTAGCCTGGGAATCACTGGACTAACTACCAAGCTGTATATAAAGTTATAAAGTACTTAAAAACTAGCTCCACATCAACCAGCTACAGCAGGAAATTTCTACCTACCCACTGATGCATCGGCATGATCAATCTAATCATGTCACACATCAGTCACAGAGGCCCTTTTCTATGAAACAAGTACTTTTACTTTTAATATTTTAGCTATTTTAGCTGATAACAGTATATGTATGATTTACTTATAGCAAGTACAGTAAGTAAAAGATCTGTCTCCCACCAGTGCCAACGCCATGGAAACAAATACAGTATATGTGGAAAATACATGACTTGCTATAGGAGCTCTGATGTTTATATGAAGATTTATACCGTTAATTAAAAACTGACTTTCATATTTTTAACTCTTAAATAACTGAAAAGGAAAAACAGACATTACTTACAAGTAGCAGTAGCAGTACGTGGTGATATTTAAAATTTTATAAAAGCACAGAGCATTTGTCTGATGTCTTCATAAAGTTCTTATTTTGCAGAGTGTTTTGCCTCTAAATGAATAGACTGTGATTCTGAAAATCTAGCCTTTCCTTTAATATTTCTTGTTACTTTTACTTTTATTTCACTTTTTCTGTGTTGCATCCTTGGCTGCATTAACTGGAGTGCTGTGGGAGAAGACGACATTGTAACTATAAATAGTGGCCTATGAACCATAAACTTTGGACAAGCTGTTTCTAGATGTCCAGATCTTCAGATTGTTCAGCATGATTTAGAATTAGTAATAACTGAGCAATGTAACAAGCAGCTTATTATAACCTATGAAGGTCCAGTACACCTGCCGCTGTAGGGGCACAGGGAGATGCTCCTATGGGTTGTATCAGAAGGTGGGGACAAATGGCCTAAACGGCTGTTCTGGTTGGAGGGCTTGTTACATGATAAGGAAGGGGTGATGTACAGTAGTGTTCTGTTTTGGGTACCAGGTCAATATCCATAAATTTATTTTTCCATTTACTCTTGTCCTGTTATTCAGGTAGTACAGCCTATATGTCAGGATCTGTTACAATAAAGGGAAAAAAAGTAAGTGGTAGATAACACTTAATGGCACCTCATACACTTAAAGTATATGAACACCAGTTCCTTGGTGTTCAAAAACCACCAATATTCAGTTCAGTTGGTAGAGAGTCAGAAATTTCTTATGTGGGTGAGGTTGTGTTCACAATAAGATCAAGTCCGTCTTAGATTCATTACAATATTTTCTAAATTCAGTCAGACTGCTCAAATCAGGTATCTAATTTACTGTATGTGTATAACCTGCTGGTTCCTGTGGCTGCTGTTCACATCATAATCCTGCTTGTGCTATACTGCAGCATAGACAGAAGCAGTTCAACAAGAGTTCAGGAGGAGGCAGCGTAGTTTTTTTGTTTCATAGAGTGATTTTACTCTGTAATCAATTTTTTATTATTGGTGGAAATATTGGCTGCAGAGGAACAATCCCAAGATCTAAAGAGCCATCCATTCTGTGGGGAACAGATCCACCAGTTGTTACCAAACAGTCGAGAGTGTTCGCACTGAGCAGAGTGTCACCCCACCCTGTGTAAGTGTGTGTGTGTAGAGGGGCAAATTCTGTGTGTTTGTGTGTTTGTGCAAGTACACCTTTGTGTGTCTGTGGTTATGTGTGTGCACCCGTGTGATGAAAATACACACTTCCTTATCTGTTTTCTGTGTATGTGTGCGTCTGTGAAGGGGTGAAGAGGTTTATGTGTGTGTATGTGTGTCTGCAAAAGTGTGAGAGAGAGGGAGAGAGAGAGCGAGAGAGAGAGAGGTAGAGAGAGGAGAAGCATGACCTACATTTGGCAAAGCTCATCGTATGAGCATGAAACTGCCTAACATCACCCCAGAGCTCCTCAGCATAGAGCCACACGATTGGCTGCTTTCAGCTCCAGCCTGACAACAGCACTGGCATCACTCAGGGGGAGGGGGAGGGGAGAGAGAGGCAGAGAGAGAGAGGAGGGCATAGGGAGGAGGCACATACATTAAATCCAAAAGAAGAAAAGATGCAAATAGATGATTGGATAAAAACAGAAAAGAGAGGGAGAGTGTGAGAGTGAGGAAAAGGCTCCAATTAGAGACAGTGATGCTTATGAAGGTGTGTATGTGCACTTGTATTACAGACATTTTGGGGACAAATACATAGATGGTCATATTATAAAGACTTGCATCCATTTGGGGACAACACCGGGTCCCTACAAAATAAAATATTAAATTGTAGGCTTACAATACAAGGGTTAAGACTATTCAGCCATGCTAGCAGATAGGCTCTGGGCTCTGGGCAGTCTGACGATCTGATGGTCTGATGGTCCACCACTTTGATCCAGACTTAAAAATATCTCAACAACTGCTTAATGGATTGCAATAAAACCTTATTAAAACATTTGTGGTTCCCGTAGGATGACTCTTGATGACTGGTGATTCCCTGATATTTCATCTACTGCTGTAGCATCAGGTTCACATTTGTGTTATTGAGTGAACAACAACTGTTGTAGTGGTTCTCTCTCTTCTCTCTCTTTGGTACACACCTTCATGTCCCCTTAGGATGAACACTAATGACTGCAGTAATTGTGAAACTCTCACTTTTCCTCTTGCACTATCATCATCAGGTCAAAATTTCAAATTGTGCATTACTTTGGTGGCTGACAGAATTCCTTCAAAACCAATAACGTTCCCATTAGCCTCATCTGTACTTTGCGTCCAGTGCTAATTAGCAAAGTAATGCACAGTAAACCTGCAAAACATCGGTGAGCGTGTTAACATGTTGACATCAGCATTTTGTTTAAAGTATCGGTGTGGTATCCTGTGGCTTATGTGGTTGGAAATTCTTAGGCCTGTTTTGTTACGGTAAAGGTTAGGTTCATGTTAGGCTAAGGTATGCATATTGTGGTTAGGGTCGAGGTTAAGTTTCCAGGGAATGAATGTTAGTCAGTGCAAGGTCATTTTAAGTTCCAAAAATGAGTCCCCCTGTGTGTGCGTGCATACTATATTTGTGTGTTTGTGCATAGATGCTGAGTTTGATGTCTTTGGTCATGTGAGATGTCACAATAGCGTAGGGATTTGTAGAATGTCGCGCACGCGCACACACACAGACACAAACTCCCTCCTCTGCCTGTGTGTCCCACTCTGTCTGTCTCTCTTTTTTTCTCTCTGTCTTTCCCTGAGATCCCCAGGCACAAGGCATTATGGGAATCACTCTGGCACGGCTCTCGCTCTTCACAGCTTTAATCTTTAAGTTGTTTCCATAGTAACGACTACGTTCACTCAGTTGATAACTGTTGGATGGCTTGTGAAGCTATAGAAGAATGCCCTCACCCAACATAAACCTCCCCCACAGCCCAACAACAGAGAAACGTCTTAGTCACTATAGAGTCACTGATCCATTGATTAGGGATAATGAAGAGTCAGTATTGATGATGGCAGGCACACGGGACCAAAATTACTGCATCCAGTTGATGTTTTTTTCCATGGAGCGAGAAATATCTACTGTTCACTACAGCTATATGTTCTTAAAGGAAAGTAGATAAAGGCATATCACTATTCAATGATAGCTCTGTAACAGCTCTCTAGATTTAGGATGAAAGGCTGGAGACATTTGGTAGGTGACGTGTCTAGTGAACTCGCCGCCCTGCTTGGGTTATTTCAGGCTGAGGTAGCAGCAGCAGACCCCCTCCTGTCGTCAGGTAGAGCTTGTTGGTGTTTCCTCAGTTGCCTCAGAAGCCCTCAACCCTCCCTTCCCTTCTCCCTCTCTCGATATATATATCACTGTCTGTCTCTCTCTCCGGCAAGGCTAGAACCTATAATATACTACTGTAAAAATATATGCTTTTAATTTGAAAGGCTGGATTTACAAATAAGGTGCACCCAAGAACAATTAATAGCCTCACATACACACACACACACAGCTGTGCACATTCTTGTAAACACACACACACACACAATGACCAACGAACGGTAGGAGTCTTCCTCAACACATGCACAGCAGGAGATCACCCCCTCCCTGCATATGTGCCGGTTTCCATGGAGACACGCAGTTAAAAATAACATGGGCGATGGCTTGTCTTGTGCCATTCCACCAACATGGCTGAAGTATTCACGAACACACACACACACACATACACACTCTCTCTCTCTCTCTCTGTCACACACACACTCGCACGCGCGCACACACACATACACAAGCACGTGCGTGTGCGCACACACACACACACACACACACACACGCACAAAGGCAAATAGTTAAGTCTGCTTGACAAACACACACAGAAAACAAATATGAAAACACACATAAAGACACTCATCATTATTGGCATCTGTGATGAACAATTTTTCTGTGGGTGGTCAGTCTGGAGATAATGTATGTGACAGGAAAACAAACTGTATTCTACCACACAACTGTGTTATGATATCTCATTTTCTCGCCCTGATGCTGGTGAAACTGCCTCATTGAGGTCGTGTTAGACAAGTGTTACAGCATGACAATATTATGATGTTTTAAGGGGTTACCAGGCTAAAAACAAACTATTATGGGGGCATGTCCCACACCAGAAACTGCCACGTAGAATCCAAAAATCCAGAAAAGACTGTGTTAACAATCAGCTACTGTACAGCATCAGCGCAAACATCACAGAGCAGGCTGAGGAGGCCATTTATCTCTTTTATGGCCTGAAGCGAGAAACACAGAGAACCAAAGGATTTGTTTGTTCTATTCTATCCATCAGGGTTATTCACTAAAATCCATGCTAAGTAACTTATGCAAGCAGACAAATGTACAGTGTGGCACTGGCATAACATTTAATCCAAACCCAAAGACCCCTGGTGACCCCTGTGTATGCGTGTGTGTCTGTGTGTGCATGGGTAAATTCCTGCTAATTTTCCTACATGTTACCAAACTAATACACTGTTTAGACAAAAGATACAGGAATTACTATTGACCAAACAGAATAGAACATTTTTCCTCTAGTTTACACTACTCTTTTATTTCCTCCATATTTCCTTCCCTGATTACTGCCTCTTTAGGAACAATGCTGCAATATTGATGAAGACTGGGGAATACAGACGACTCAAAAAGATTGAGCAAGGAGAGGAGGCCCGACAACAACATAAGATAATAAAACATTGAACTCCTGCCGCTGCTTTTCTCAGCAACTACGTCTACTGACAAAGAAATGTACTGTTGTATATTGACTTGCTCTGTTAGCGTTCATGTGCCTCACAGTTTTTAAACTTCTCCTTTCTAAACACATTTTATTTTCTTTAATCCATATAGGTCCTAAGGATAAAGGGTTTTAACTCTTGGCTTTCTTTCAAAAAGAGGATAAGATTGATATCACTCTCATGTTTGTACAATTAAAAACATGAAGCTGGGGCAACAGCCATTTAGCTTAGCTTAGCATGAATACTGGAAAAAGGAGGAAACAAATAGTCTGGTCATGTCCAAACATCCACCTACCAGCTACTCTAAAGCTCAGCAATTAACGTATTCTTGGACAGAACCAGGCCAGCCGTTTTCCCGAGTTTCCAGTTTTTGTGCTAAGCTAAGTTAACCAGCTTCTGTCTGTAGCTTTATATTTAACAGACAGATATGTTTTCAAAATGTCAAAAAATTCCTTTAAATATGGAGCTAGAGCCAGGAGGCGATTCGCTCATCTTAGCATAGCATAAAGAGTGAACACAGGGGTAACAACTAGTGTGGCTCTGTCCAAACTGAAGAAAATACACCATACTTCCATTAGGCTAAGTCTCAAAATAGTACCCAAAACAAAAACCCATTAAAAGTAAAACTTAAGTAAACTGAAGTACAATTAAACAACTGAGATACAACGCTCTGATGAGAGCGTTTTAGAGGTGCTGGCACATGAATTGACAGCCATGACAGTAGTAACCACTGTTTCATTTAACTTTCAAAACAAAAGAGAATATTTCACCAAATGTTGAACTATTCCTTTCTATGAATCTACTTCAACTGCAGCACAGTAGTCCCCAGAATTGTTTTGTTTCACAGATAAGTGAGCTTATTTTCACCATTAAGATGTATGTACAACCATGCAGTATGCACTTTTTGGCTGATTTGTTTTTCAGCTGGATCTTCCCTTTTGTAAATCTTTCAGTCTTAACCTTTGTACATACAGTCTATGGTCTTAACATATAGATATACTATATGATATACACACTACACACATGACTGTATGTAGTGTTCATGCTGTGCCACTGAGGGGCAGTACAGGAGCACATTCAGTGGAGTCTATTAATATTGGGTAAACAGTGTGTGCAGAGCCAGGAAATAATCCCTTGAACATTTAACCTGCTGTTATGTTGTTGATATTTTCTCTGGCTCACTGGGCTCACTGTGACGTAATGCTTGCTATAAATAACATTTTGTCTTTATTGTCAGACAAGGTGACTCACCTCTGCTAGCCCTTGCAGACAAGCCTCAAACCTTTATAGAAATGTGCACTCATTATACAATGAGTGTTGTGCAGGTTAGAGGGGCAGAACAGAGGGATTGGGGAGGGGGGAGGATGAACAATAGTGCAGGTGTGCAGCTGGGAAAAGGGACTGGAAGAGGGAATGGGGGTAGTATGATTTATTCATTTTGTGTGGAAGGTAGATAGAGACAAACATATAGAGACAAATCTAGAGATACTGAAAGGTTACATAAACAGAGGTAGCCTGTTTAATAAATATTTATCATCAACACTACTTCTGCTGAGGTTCATAAGCACCAAACCAAGAGAAATCAGACTGACGTATAAAACAACTGAGCGTGATCTCTACATAAAAGCAAGTCTGTAAAAGTGTGTTTTAAGTGACTTAAAAGACGATACTGATTAAGTGATTTGGTGTAAGCTCCTCAGGCAGGACAAGCCATTAGGGCCCTATCCAAGAAGCTCAGGTTACGATGTAGTTCATAAGCAGAGGAAAGGTCAGTGATCCTGCCCTGATGTTTCACAGATCACTCAATGTCACAAGTGACAAATAACCCCAGGGATGAAAAGCTATTAAAGGTCTCCCAGCAGTCCTGTTTAGGAAATCTGTTGCAACGGATGCAAGCCACAAGAAACATCTGTGCATTTCATATGTGATGTTGACCACTGTGGCAAAGCGTGTGCAGACACGTGGTGGGTTCACATGTGTGTTAAGATATTTTTGGTGTCTGTGTGTTATTCCCAGCCACGGTGGGAGGCTGAAAGCTACTTGAGCACACTGCCAGCTCCAACCAGCTCTACTCCAAAGTCAGTGAACTGCCAGAGCACTAGATTACAGCAGATTACCAGGCAGGGTGCTCATATACTCTCTCTGTCTCTGTCTGTGTATGTGTGTGTCATGCTGTTTATTTTGCAACCGCATGGGGATGTTGACTCCTGAGAATCAGTGTAGACAAAGACAAAGTTTCTGTGTGGTGGAATTTGAGTGATTTTAAGATTGATTTGCTTTCATCTTTTCAAATTATGCCCCAAACGTTCATCACTTAATGTAAAAATGAACGCTTACACCAGTTAAGTCAGGTGTTCTCTCACACACACATACTCTTAGATCATCACTCCTTGGTGGCAGCAATAGAAGGATTGAGCATGGGATACATATTCCCAGCATGTGGTGGATTAATACATTAATACCCCCCCCCCCCCCCACCACCACCACATATTACTGCATCATAAAGAGATTACGGTCAGGGACAGGCTATGCTCAGGCGGGGTCCTACCATCTGACACCGCTGAACAGGGGTGAATCGCAGCGACAACAGAGAGGGGACAAGTGTTTGAGTTTGTGATGACGCATATAGGTGCATCATTCCTTGTGAGTGCAATGTAGCTCTCAGCGTGGCCAAAGTGAAGGGTCCACATGGTCCCCATGGACAAAGAAGAAATATTTCTTTTCAGTGATGGTGTTGGGTCAGCTGAAGGGAGGAGAGCGTAGGGAGAGCAGGTGGGTGGGTGGGTGGGTGAGGAGGTAGAGGGGGAGGGTCTACATCTGCAGATGTTACTGGTCTGGATGTTGGACTTGCACAGGAATGTTTTAGCAGGAGTAAATAAGGTTATTGAGAGACAGATGACAGGGAGTCTGCAAGAGAAAGGAAGGAGTGACAGAGAAAGACAAAAAAGGAAAAAGAAGGAAAAGAAGAAGAGAGAGTAGACAGTTGCTGACCATGGCTCTGGCTTGTCTCGGTTTAGGTTGTGTCCCTGTGCGATCCAAAGGTACTGTCTGTAACTCTAATTCACTCTATTCCTTGAAGGCAGTTAATACCTTTTCAATTCCTGTTCTCATTGTTTATAATGTTTTTATTTAAGACAGGAATGTGACTATAGTGCATGGTGATGATGTTACACTGTGAGAGTGTTACAATATGAACTCACTGTCATCTACAAGGAAGAGCTCTTATTGATCTGTCTGTGTTACATTGTTCTAGACTTAATCACAAGTCAGTGAATTTTGATTTAACAGTTAACAGTCAGTGATTTAAATCACTGTATGTGGACACTATGCTGTTGTGGGTATATTTCATTATGACTTACTTTCAACCCAATCCTAAAGATATCAAATATGTCGGGCTGAATTTTAAAAATTTGTAGAAAAGGATTTGAGTATTTCATTTCACAAGTAGCATTGAAATTATTATAATCTATCAAAAAAGTATATGAAAAATTTTGATAATCAATACATTTTTAATATTTGTATTTTCTGGTTTTCTTAGTCTTCTAAAATAAACTGAATCTATTTTAGTTTTGGACTGTTGGTCAGCCAAAAAAAAAAAGACATCTGAAGACTGTGTCTTAGACATTACTGGCAACTTGTGATTGGCTTTTTTAAAACTATTTTGCGCCACGTTAATGGCTAAATTTATCCATAAACTGATTCATGAAAATAAACTGATCATGAAAATAAATTAGTTGCACACCTATATCCATTATACGCAAAGGTTCACAAGATGATACAGAATATACACGACTCTGTCACACAGAGTGGAAAAGATAGATGTTAACTTGAAATATCTGGACAAGCTTTAATTATGATATATTTTGTCAGCAGCTGTACTCCACTATGTCTGCTCAGCCAGTGGGGAGTTAATGTGAAACTATTATTCTTGGAAATGAAAGTGCTGTTCTTGCAAAAGTTGCATCAGTTTCAACACTTTGGCTGAAACAAACTGCTGATATCAATATAAAAAATTAATATTACCACTGATGATGAGATGAGGTGGTGCGTGGTGCGACTGCTCAGCCATTATAAGTCCAATAACAGTGCACAGTCTTTCCTCTGCAGAACTGGGCAGCTCGTGTTTCTTATATAACAGCTGTCTACTATGACAAGATTCTGCAGCTACTGCCATAGGGAGTGTGCTGCCTGACCCAGATACACCCTAATACATTCTCTACTAACGACTTACACTCACTCACATCTGGACCAGAGAGAGAGAGTGAAGCAGAGAGAGGGACACAAAGCAATCACTGATGATGGTGCCTGGCTGTGATGTTTTTTTGTTTGTTTTATATTACTTATTTTCATGATCAGTTAATCTGCTGATTACTTTCTGGATTAATTTGGTCATTACACACACACACACACTTTGTTGGCACAGCTCTTTTTTACCACTATAGTGTTTTGTCTGTGCAAAAGAGCCGGAGTTGTTCACTGGCTTGCTGTAGTCTACTATTGACTCTGTATTGTGATTTCATTTTCTTTGTTCATTATGGAATCTTCTTGTTATTATCAGGATTTAGTATAGTTCTTATTCTCCATCCCTTCAGAAACCAAAAACCTCTCGGCAGCCAAGCCTTCAACACATGTTTAAAAAAACACCAAACTCATCCACTTCTCAGATAATAAAAATTGAACACATTAGCCAAATGAGGCTGAAGTGGTGCCATAAAAACACACTAATATTTTAGCCGATAACTCACCAACTGTAAATCACACATTTGAAACCTTTGAATTCACACTGGCAGTTGTTAATTCAGATGGCTCTCCTGACAGCTCAAGCCATAAAATTTCACAAATTTTAGCCCTTCAGACTTTATTGATTTTGCAGTGCTTAAGCAGAAAAACACTACAAGGCCTGGTGAATGACCGATCACAGTCAGAGTGTTCTGTCAGGGACAGTGTGTTCTTATTTGGTCAAGTCAAGTTTACTGTATATGAAGCTCATTTGTTGCAAATATCTATATTTGGCAATATATTTTCCTATGTTATGATATGTTACTAGTGAATTTTCTACACTTGTGTATCTACAGTCTGGTTGATTGGCATAATTTCAACAACTCATAAAGGCTGATGTGCAGTAAACCTTGAAAGTCACTGCATACAGTGAGTCCATCTGTCTGTTGATTACTCTATCTCTTTATCTATCCCTCTATTTTCAAGTCACGGGCAACAGAGTAGCCAAAACGTCCTTTTCCATAGAAGCCCTTTTGGGGAATCCCCAAGTACTTGTGCTTCCAAATTATTGGTTCTCCCATCAAAGCTGGACATCTGGGTCCCCAAACCACATCCACCAACCTTTCTAAATGCTAAAAAAGCAGCAGATCAAGACAAAGCTCCTTGGAGTTGCTGGTCTTTAGATGGTCAGCTAAGTCTCTCACTCATTAGAAGGACCAAGTCTGCACCTGTAGACTTGGTGAAGTCTGCAGAGAATGAACGCTTCCTGTTAGCAGCATTTGGGCTAGTTTTAGGCTGCTGGCTTGGTTCAATAATCTTCTGCAGTTTTGGCGAGTAGACTGAGTAGTGGGACTCCATGACAGTTTAGAACACACCTTCCTGTCCTGAACTAGTTTGTAGCACAAGTAGTCTAATAACGTCAGATGGCTGTGTTTAGAGTTGTTTCACACAGCCACACTCGAAGGCAGAGTGAAAAGCAGGCTGACATAGAGAGAAACTGCAATGTGAAAATATGGGATAATAGCGCATATTTTCAGGCAGTCTATTGTTGAAGACATTCATAGTGTTGCACTCAGTTGTCCACATGAAAACTGACAGAAATAGAAAGAAAACGAAAGTCAGACCAGTGGTTTCTGAAAATTACAGTAATTGTTGGACACTTCCCCTCCACCGCCACACCACAGTTGCAACATCAGACAGGTATGGGTGCAGGTGGTTTGAAAAGCTGCTTGACCATCCAACAAACTCTTGGTTTGCAGCATACCAGTCCCTTTAAACTTTGTTGATGAGTCACAGAGGGTACTCCAACATATTGCAGATATGTTGTTGATACAATAAAATTCTGTCTTTCCTTTTCCATCCATCTTTCTGTTTCCTCCCACTGCTCCTCTCATTTATATAATTGAGTAATTCTGTTGATGCCACTGTTTTCTTCTTTTCTATATATATATATATATATATATATATATATTGGTATTTATTGCAAATTTTGTTTAAAAGTCTTCTAAATATTTTTTGCTAAAAATAGACACATCTATTGTTAATGTGAATCTAAAAACTTGTGTTAAGGAGTTCTTCTCCATCCCTTAATCAAACATTTTTCAGCATAAATCTCATACACAACATGACCATAAACATTTGCATTGCGTTCCTGTGTTTCGTTTGAATAACTGTTTTAAGAGTGTTTGGACATTTTGAACTGCTGCATTACTCTTTTCTATATTGCACTGCATTTCTTTATCACAGTATTTTCTGTCATCTCTTTTTTCTTTTTTTTTAACTGTACCTCCTGTCTTCTCTTGGTGCTGTTGACGTGCAAGTCCTGGTGATGACATTGCAAGTTGCTGACACTGCACCTGCAGATTTCAGGATGAGAGGAAACAGAGATGGAGGAATAGAGTAAGCAGGAGAGGGATGATGGGGAAAAGACAGAAAGAGAGCAAAACAGACAGAGTGTGCGTTAGGTGAGTTATGTTATGATGTTAGCAATGAGCAACACCCAGCATAAACTTCATTACAATCAAATACAGATGAAGAAGTAGTCAAGGAGCAGGACAATTCAGGTAGGGAAGTGAAACTCTGACTTTTTATTGTTCCATGCTGCTTATCACTTCTTGAGAATTCTTTTTGAAATTTTCAGTGAAGTAGGAAACATTTTGTGGCCAGCAATTCATTTTTGAAATGTAATATCTTCTGGATTTTTCAATAAGGGAGGAGTTGATGTGATTATCAAGCATTTTTAACCAGATAGTTGATCTATTTTGTGGAAAAACACATATCTGGTGATCTCTAAGTGATAAAAAGTTTTTTTGATGACATAGAGAATAAGAACAACTGGGAACATGTTGCTAAGTAGTGCAGTCTTAACAAGAGCCCAATTCAATGATTATGAAGAGAGGGCCACAGTGAGAGAGCAAGAAAAAGAGTACAAAATAGGAGGAGACAGAAGGGACGATGGGAAGAAAGATCAGGGGAACAAGTGGGATGGCAGGGAGTAAAGCCACAGTAACAAATCCACTAATTTAACTATGTCACAACAACTAGGTCAGCCTTTTACAGACTGTTCTCAAAGAAACACCTTTGTTCCAATACTCCACTTCTCTGTAGAGTATTGGAGTATGTTTTTTTTTTTCACTTTTCACTGCATTGGGTGAAATTACTATTCACATCCAGGAATGATAACACAGCAAAGCAGCAACATTTTTTGCAGATTTCTTTATCAAGTTAATAAACAGACGACCACAACAAAGGGTCTCCCAGAATTTACTTTAACATCCCATAATTTCAGCTTCTCAAGAAAGCAAAAAATAATGCCATAAGTGAAAAACGCCATTGTGGTCAAATCTATCTTAAATCTATCTCAATTTATCTCAAAATGTCTGTCACTGCTTTACTACAATTCAAACAAATTAATCTGCCAAGTGAGTCTGTACAGCTGGTTGTATTTGATAATTATTACCTTCATGAATGCTAAAGACACAAAATGTGACAGAATAACTTTATCTGTGTGACAGCCTTTAGAACAGACAGCTGTGTAATATTTAGGGTGAATAAGCTAGCCCTCTGTGCTCCTTTAACCTTGTAGTTTAAATCAGCCAAATGATGCTGATGCAAGCTCGCTGATTTAATTGCAGGCTAATACAAGCCTTGATGAGCAATGAAAGGTTGCCTGGCTACTGATGTACAGTGTGGCTTTCAAGGACACAATTGCATTTTGAATTCCGAGTTAAAAGAGGAGAAATAGGATTCATAATAAAAGCTAAAGGGGCTCTGAGAGCAGATAAGAGAGATGGATAATCACAGTACTCTCTCTTTGATAATCAACCATTCTAATCTTTGGGAATGAAAGTTAGAGACTCTCAGTTGTTCATCATTCATGATAGTACAGTTTTTGTGTTTTATGATAATAATAAATTGTGGCAATGATGGCAATAAACATGCAGGACTGTGAGAAATTTACAGTGATCTGCTGGTGCATGCAGGATTGCAGGGGTGAGGTGGCTTTAACTGCCACCTGCTGGCAGGTCATGGCTTTGTCTCATGTACAAGACAGAAAGACTGATGATTGTGATATTCTTCACATCATGGGTTCTAAATAGATTTGTGTATATCAACTTCTAATATTATTTTTCTTTATTTTGTGTGTTTTCATGTGTTGCCTGGCTATAATGTGTGGCCTCTGCCTGTTGGTGGTAAATTGTAAAACCTGGCCTGGATCTCAGCTTATTGCGGTTTTCTTTTGGTGCTGTTTTCTGTCTCAAGCTAGTGGAACATGCACAGGCATTCAAATGTCTTATCTTAAGAACCATATCTTAAAGCGACAATAACATGTTATGGTACTTTTTTCTAGAACTACAATAATACTTATGTTTTGTTTTTTTTAATTATATATAAGTTAATGTTTTGTGGTAATTTGATTAATGGCAGTTTTGTTTGGGAATACGTACCACTATAGCACAATATCAACAAAGGCCTTGAAGTGGAAACCCTGTCTTGTAGAGGGATCCTATGTCAAAGTATAGTTTGCTTTTATTCTTTAAGCTGTGTTGAATTAAACGACCTGACATTCAGTGTACACTGAATGTACGTATTCCCATGAATACCTGTTGGGCAGGTAGTGTTCCAACACGAGAACAACACATGGGATCTGAGAAAAGCATAAATTGCCATGTGAAATACACTGTGTAGTCTTTATACTTGATGAGTTCTTGAAGGCAACAGACTATACGCAGGATGAAAAGAAACAGGGAGGAATGGTCAGCTCTGGCCCACTGCTCATTTTGCTCATATGACCATGGGTCTATGAGGTTAATAAAATATGTTATTATGTTCCCTTTCACTGGTTAAACATCACACAAAGGTTTGGATGTTTGGAACAGGGAAAGACAAAATCAGCTTTGAACAGTGACAACAAGTACACCTACTGTGTTTTGCAAGCTCCTAGGTATCTATTGATTCAACTATTAAATCAGCAAGATCTAACTCAGTTAAACTCTCATGTAAAACAAAAGCACACCTTACTGTTCATACACACTCAAGAAAACACTTTTCCTGAAAATAATACTCACATAAACAAAAATCCCCCGCAGGCCAAAGTTACCAACTATGGAAAACCACATGACTATATATATATTTATTATTCTAACTATGCCAGAGTCATCAGAGATTCCCTTTAATATATTCTGTCTTTCTCCTCTCTTACAACAGCGGTGTCAAACTTGGATATAGAGAGCAAGCTGTCACTTCACTATCAGGCTCCATGGCACCAGCAACACAACGTGTTTCATCCTTGTACCCGACCACCATGTCTGGAAGAGCTGCACAGAAATGCTCAACTCAGTCTCAGAGCCCTGCACCGAGGTAAGAGGCTGATCCAGTCTGCTCAGTTGCATTATAGTATAAAGAAATTACATGTCTAGTGAGTTTTCACGTGTGTTTGGATTTCATAGACGAACAACAGCGCCAGCGGTCCACAAGTCGGGAGAGAAACAGGGTGACCATCTCTATCTCAGTGGCTCCCCCTATGCCCACCTTCCCCTCACCACACACCATTCGCCGGCAACAGAGGAGTCGCTTGGCACGAGCTGTAAGGACAATGCACTGTGCACAAGTGAAAATATCAACCAATCACCGGGCAGTTATCCAGAAATGGTTTACTTCAAATGGCAGGAACTAAGACTATATTATTATATCCATGACAAGGTGCAGCTACATGGTACAGTTGCAAAAATCTCAAACATGTAAACAAAGTTAACTTAAACCACAGTCACCACTGAGTAACTGACACTTGTATGTTGTGATAGGTATGGGACAGCGAGGATGATATAAGGTCATATTTAGCAGAACATTTCTATTTTTACTATTCACTTTTTTAAATTTAATATTTTTTGTGCTTTTTGACAACTTTCCTTCTTATTAAATGTGTGTTACAATAAACTGACACAATATCTCATTCTGATGTTGCCATGCAGCAAGAGAGAGCAGAGAGGGAGCGAGAGTTAGACTATCAACCCAGGAAGGTAAAAGAGAAATTTGTCTGTGTGTCTGTTAATGTCTAACATGTCGGCACCTGTTCTAATATTTGTTATATCCAGTTGTGTGTACAGTTCCTGCTGTGTGTCTGAGGTTTCATGAAACATCAGACTACAGTACTTCAGATTCCAGTATAATTTTTTTCTGTTTTATTATGTAATTGTATTTGTACTTTTTTACTCTATATTAGTGTACATTATAGCTATGGGTTTTTTTTTTGTTTTGTTTTTTTTAGTAACACTAACTTTACCTTCATTTCTTTCTGAATCTCCTGAAGGAGAGGACCATGAGAGAAACAGAGATCCAGACGATACAGAGAAAAGTAAGAAATTTACTGGCACATACTCATAAAAATTTAAGAAATGTTTTCATAACTGTGTTTGCACTCTGATCAATAATCATTTGTATGTACGTGTTTTGCTGCTGCCACAGGAGAGGCCAGGGAGAGAAGCAGATATTCAGACGACCCAAAGAAAGGTAAGATAGATGCTTGAATAGCAAACTATAAGCTAAACACAAACTTTCCTTTGTGTTGTTATTGTATTGTATTGTAGAAATTGTCAATAAGGGTAAGATTTTTTTAAAAGTATCTACGCATGTAAAAACAAAAAAACAAACAAAGTTTTAAACAATAAGGCAAAGAATAGGACAATGTGAAATTTTATGAGACTGTTCGAGAGAGGAAACTGAATAAATTACACATTACATTGTCTGCCTCACTCATCCATCACCTTTTGAATTTCCTTTAATATTTTATTTAAAATCTTTTGGATTATTCATGTCATATCATCTGTTCTTTTGTTTTTTTTTTGTCATATTCTATGTTCATAGTTTGAGTGCTTTTACTCACTTCACCCAATTGAAAGTTGCATCTTCATCCCATGGAATAGAAAGGTATCAAGCATTTGTGTTATTTTAATTTTCTATTTACCTTATAATCGCTTTAGTTGTTTCGTAGGACATTTTGTATTTGCTTCTTCATTTCTCCACTCCTCACAACCTTTGGGATTGTTTTTGCCATTTACCCCATTGTAAACAATTCCTTTTAGTCTATCCAACCAAGTAACTTGTGTACTAGAACTGTGGGGCACTGTACGAAGCATATATATATATATATATATATATATATATATATATATATATATAATGAATGATATATAATATTGCTGCTGGCTACTTCCAGGCTACCTCGACAGGGGAAGGCGAAGGTGGTGAGGTCCTGGGAGGCCACAGAGCCAAGGCCTCAGCCCCCAATGCCTCCTCAACCCAGGATAAACAGACAAATTGGTCGAAGGAAAACCTCCCACCATCAGATCAGAAGACAACTGCCGATTCTAACGCCATCTCCTCTTGTATCATCCCCATCAACGTCACAGGTAAGAAAAAGAGGAAGACCAGGTAAATTAAGAAAGAGAAAGGTTAGCCCTGGTGAGGATGAAACCAGGAACCTTCTAACTGTGAAGCAACTGTGCTAACAAGTGACCAAACAGCAATCAGAAATCAAACATAGACTGCTTGCAATGAAAACCAGGAATCCTTACCACTAGACCATGTGGAAATAAACAGTAAGATGACAAGATTACTAGAAATAAACAACATAGCATTGTTAACCTCTAACTACTACTAAAAGTCTATATTACTGTCTATTGTTATTGCAGGAGTTGGGTTTGACAGGGAAGCAAGTGCTCGTTGCTCTCTAGTCCATTCTCAGTCGGTTCTTCAGAGGAGAAGGAAGCTGAGGAGGAGGAAGACTATCACAGGAATACCCAAAAGAGTACATCAGGACATGGGTATATTACAGAGTACACCTGCTCATTAACATAAAATTTAGTGTAGGAGTCTTAATTTTGTGGATTTTCCCTGTTTACCATATATCCTCTAAAGAATTTGTTTGTACATGATATTTCAGACACATAACATGCTTTGTGTTTTTGTATTCAGATTCTGATGAATCACCCGTAGCAAGAGAGCGCACTGTGATCGTCCATGCCAATCCACACCAACTCTCTCTCTGTCAGGAAGACCTCACAATCAGTGGTCGCCTCCATCACACTCGGGACTCTGGCTGCCAGACAGATGATTTCCTTATAGCATGTACGTTTCTGAGAATGGACAAGTATATTTGGTTCTTTATTGTTCTTCCTTTTTTTTCTCTTTCAGGCTACTATACAGTATTTGTGCACTAGACACGGAGGAGGAATTTGTTTAATTCCCTATGTTTTGTCAATATTGCTATGATGATTTGTAGAATAATTTGTAGAATAAACTACTCCTTTTCAGATAGCTGTTTGAACAGGACAACCATCTAAAAGCTGCCAATATTCTCAAACAAGCATACTTTCATCCTCAAATGAGAGCCATCAAACTGGAATTCAAATGATTTATTCATAGTAACTTGGTATGGTCCATATTGTCATTAGCCACCTGAATTAAATAGTGCCTCCTTCTGTTTCCCTCTCTCTCCTGTCTTTCCATTTTCAGGTACAGCTGCTCCCTCCAGAAGGCGCATCAGGGCACAACGTGGCCATCAGGGAATCCCTGCCTCTCTGTCCCATTCAACAGGCAACATTTCTTCCCTGGGTGACCAGTCAGACTCCACATACACCAGTGCTGCAGCCCACGGTGGACGCTTGCGCTCTCGTAGCCTCCCGCGAGAGGGTGGACGTCTGATGGATAGTGACGAGGATGATGATGATAATTATGATGACGATGATGAAGACGAGGAGTTGTCACCATATGAAGCAGAGGACTTTATTCCACCTGGCCCTAGTCCAAGAATGAAGATGATGATGATGAAGGATGAGGAAGAGAGCACAGATGACCAGGCTGCTCCTGAGCCACTGCAACTTGGAAGCCTAAAAAGGTTGCAGCGATCTGGGGATAGAGACAGAGGGGGTGGAGGAGGAGGGAGCCCGGAGCATAGCTGGATGGAGAGGGGCCGATCTCGCTTGCCCCGCAAAGCAGACATGGGCAGCTGTGAGATCTCATCAAGTTCAGATACTTTTAGCAGCCCTATTCACTCTGTGTCTACAACAGGAGTCCTAGGTAGCCATGTGGACCACAAGGAGGACCACCAGTCATCAAGCGGGAACTGGAGTGGTTCAAGCTCCACCTGCCCCTCTCAGACATCTGAAACCATCCCCCCGCCTTCTTCTCCACCACTGACAGGCTCATCCCACTGTGACTCAGAGCTGTCACTGAACACTGTGCCCAATGCCATGGATGAGGGATTTTCCCTGGATCCCTCATACCACTCTGACCTCAGACCCCAGGGCCAGGGCCACAGGTCAAGCTCATTCACATCCTCAGCAACAGACCAGCTGGATGATGCAGGGGTCAGTACAGCCAGTGAGGGGGAGTGGACATACCCTCCAGACCAAGACCAGACTGATCCAGATCAAGACCCTGACCAGACTCAAAACCTGAGCCAGGGCCATGGGTTAGCCCAGGAGTACAGCTCCAAACAAGGTCTAGAAGACCAAACCTGTTTTAGTGACAATAAGACCAGCAACACTGAAAAAGAGCCTGGCTCTCATTACCCATCTGATACAGAGGGTTTCTATTCTTCTTCTGTGCATTTTGGGGAGTGTAACCAGAGTTACAGAGGATACATGTATAACTATGCAGACCCAGGACCTGACTGTAGTCAATCCAACACTGTGGCAGCCCCACTATCCCATGGAGTTTACCCCCAACCCTCAGCTGACTTCAGAGCAGGCACTATGACCCTGGGGAGGGCCTGCCGTCCGCTGAGGAAACCTAAAGTCAAACCTCCACCACCCAAACGAACTTCCTCGCTGAAGGAGACCAGTAATAGTGTTGATGTTGGAACGGACACACAGGCAGATCAGGATCAACCAAAGACGGTTAGTGAACAAGAGCTTACCTTGTCTTCCACAGATATGAAGCTGGAACTGGAGCTAGAGCTTGGCGGTGCTCCAGAACCATTACAGACATCTTGTCTTGTGGCAGAGCCTTTGGGAACCTGGGGAATGGGACTGGGTGAAACCGTGGACATAGTGGAGCCCATGTCTTTCAGCTCTGCAGATACACACTCATTTAAGGATGATGGTGCTGTGCAATCTGACTATGCAGACCTGTGGCTTCACAACACTGAGCTGAAGTCCAACAATGGTGAGTACACCTCTATGTCCAACTCAAGCACAGCCACAGGAACTACTGTCATGGAGTGTATCAAGTCACCAGACAGCTCTTCCTCCTCCACAGAAACCCAAACCCAGGCCCTTGCCCAGGCTTCACAAACCAGGGCAAGTAGTCCACCTCTCCCACCTGGAGACTTCAAACTTGGGTCACCTGAGAAGCTGGCTGGCCTGGCGTCACCATCAAGTGGCTATTCCAGCCAATCAGAGACTCCAACATCAACCTTGCCTTCATCTTCAGCAGCATTCTTCCCAGGACCTCTGTCTCCCTCAACTGGCAAGAGAAAGCCCAAAGTGCCCGAGAGGAAGTCTTCTCTCTCTTCCCTGCAGCACTTCCCCAGAGATGGGGTTTCCATTTCCTCTGGCTATAAGAGAGACCCAGACTTCCCACCTCCACCTTCTCAACTTGATCTCAATGTGCTTCATGGTGGCTATGTCAGACACACGCTATCCCACCGGACGCACCACATGCACACACTCCACCACAGCAAACACAGAGTGGCAAATGTTTTAACCACTGGAACAAAGTTGCTGGCCCCTGAGACTACAAATGCCAACCCGCCACCAAGTTCAAATTCTGCTTCAACAATTACCAACTCCAATCTTTTGCCGATCACTCCATCTGCTCTTCGGTCAGTTCAGCTCCATTCTGTTAGCCAATCTACAGATAGTGCTACCACTACAGACCAGGAAACAGCAAGTGGACTAGAGACTGCTACGAGACCAAAATGTCCTCCTAGTGGTTCTACTCTTGCTCCACCACCTATTAGCACTAGGCCTCTCCCTCCTCGTAGACCACCTCCCAGACCCCCAGCTCATGACCACACCTCATCCCCTGAACACACGCAACCACCTCCCCCTGGCCGTCACCCTGATGGGCCTCCATCCTATGAAAGCTTGCTCCTCAGACAGGACCGCTATGGACCTGGAACCTTCTGGGCTATGACGGCCTTCAGAGCCCGGATGGACCCATCATCAGAACTCTCTGAGGACAGCTCACCTTTGCATCGGCCTGTGCCACGTGCTCCCCACCCTTCGCCTGTGGATCTACATACGCATATCCACTCGCATACAGGGCTCACACATTCAACTCATGCACACTCTGAGTTTAGGGTTTTGGGGGAGCGATCATTCTCCCAGGATGATGATGATGATGAAGACGAGGAGGAGGAGGAAGAGGAGCAGGTGAAAGAGCCGCAGAGGCCTGCATGTTCCAGAGGAGGCATGCGATCGGACCACCCTCCACCCCCAGCGTATGAGTTTGCTGGGGGATCCCACTCAGACTCAGGGCCCTGGGCTAGTCCAGTCAAAGTGCCTGGTACCACATTGGAGACATCGCATCCTTACCTAATCAGCGATGCAAGAAAAGGAGGACAAGTAGACCAGGAAGAAGAGGAGGAAGTGACATCAGGTGCTACCAGAAGTGCCCATCAGCAGCAGCCACAGGAGAGCAAAGATGATTCCACCACTCCTGACACAGAGGATTACTTCAGTAAAGGTAGGCTTTTAAACTAATTCAGCTAGCAGAAGAAGTACTCTTTTGTAAAAATGACTGAAAACATCACAGTAACATATTATTATTAATTCATGTAAAAAGAGAAAACAGTTGCAACAATAGCTGGTTAATGATGTGATAACATTTAATCATAAATGGAGTGCAAGGTTTAAAGGTTTAAAGGTTATTTCACTAATTGTATACTGAATGATCAGACAACCAGATGACATGTGATAGGGATATTGTGTACCACAGATTCCACGCCCAGTGATAACTCACTCTCCCCTCTGACGGATGACACCAAAGTGGATGATGACATTATTATCACATCACCTAACAAGACCCGTACAACTGAGGACCTGTTTGCCATGATACACAGGTGCTGTAAATTTTGTATCGCTATTCAATCTTTTTGATTCTCTGTCTACAGTGTCTATGTATTGGATGCAATATATAGCTATTTGTCAGATTTTAGTGATGATCCAGCTACTTGTTTTTTAGATTTTTTTACTCATGTTTGTTATTTTGTCCAATTTTGTCTAAGCATTAGTTAGGACTATATGTTTATACTATAATATACTATATATATGTTTCCTCTTTCAGATCCAAAAGAAAGGTCCTGGGCCGTAAAGATTCAGGAGACTTAAATGTGAAGTCTCGTCTCTGCCCTACAGCAGTGACGGCTGGCAATGCCTCCACCGTCATTATCCCGCCAGCCCCTCCTCTCAATATCCCAGCCACCTTAGCCACTGCTGCTGGCACACAACGAGCCCCTGTGCCAATCTATCGCAGCGCCAAGAAGTCCACCACATCCAATGAGGAATTTAAACTCCTGTTACTGAAGAAAGGTAGCAGGTCTGATTCCAGCTATCGCATGTCAGCTACAGAGATTCTAAAGAGCCCCATCACCCCTAAAATCCCAGGGGAGTCCCTTCAGGAGGGGCCCATCAGGCAGGTTGAGGAGCCACCATCCACACTCCAGGAGCCCCCAATTCCTAGCCTGGAGCCAATCCAGATACCAGGCCTTTTTCCCAGGGCCAACTCTGAGAGTTTCACACCCAAAACCCTGCCTATGTCAGCTGCATCTCGTCAGGGACGTTCACGGATACCGCCTGTAGCCAACAGCAGTCGCTACAGTACACGCAGCCGCCTCTACACAGCCCCCATGCAAGCCATTTCTGAAGGGGAGACAGAGAATTCAGATGGGAGCCCCCATGATGACAGATCATCCTAAAACCACCCAATGAGATATGTCCTCTATTCTTAGCTGTGTCCTACATTTGAAGTGAGCCCTTCTACTTTTCTAATCTTGGATAGGCGTGTCATCAAGACCAACGGTGTAATTCTTGCAACACACAAAATCTGGAAAAAAAACAAACAACAACAAAAAAAAACTGTTTTGGAGCAACTGTTCTATTTAAGGGTGTCAGACTGAGTGTTGTGAGATACTGAACCATGAAGGGATGATTATGAGAACTTTGAGGATTTATCTAAATACTGTATTATCAAAAGAATAGCTCCCTCATAATTAAAAGAGCAAGACCTATTAATACCTATTTTGATTTAACTGTCTTTTTAAAAACAAACAAAAAAAACAAAAAAAATAAATAAACAGTCCCAAATGTTTGGTAAATAATGATAAATGAAAAGAAAAGAAATTTTGTGGAATATGGACAATGTGCGTGTGCATGAACAAGCACATGCAACATCCACTGATATTTCTACTTCTTGTGTTTTGAATGGTGTGAGTGCGTGTGTGTCACTGAGGAACTGCTTTCTTATTAAAATTCTTATGAAATTTAATATTCTTTGAACTTTTGGTGCCCAAAGCATCGGCCTGAAATCCCAGAGTCCATACTCAATATTCCTGCCAACAAGCAAGAGTTGTTTCGTTGTGGAAGTAACTAACAACATCTCAACACAGCATCAACTTATTTATTATAGTTCCATCTGCAGACCTGGCATAGAGAGTATACAGAGCCAATCATATATTTCTTCACATAAATTATATCCAAAAAGATAACATGATGCATGTATTTTTGTAAAATTGCACCACAGAACATGATGATAAAGTTTCACCATGTTGCATGACCCTATATGGAAACATCCCCTGGATCCTGGTTTCTGTCGACATTTTTGTGGTTCCTTTGTGTTATAAGATTAAGTAATCTTTCACTGTGAAAGGTTTTAGTGACATTTCTACCACATTTCCAGTGATCTAAATTGATTTTGTCTCGGATTTGAGTGTCCAACAAGAAGGAGCTAGGGCTTGCGCCTAGATGGGACCCATTTCTCAAAGATACCGGCTAATTTTGGACAATCGCACAGTGGCCTTTCTCTACTAGAGGTGGTTGTAAGCAGGGCATTTAGAAGTCTCTGCACATATACATGGACTTGTGCCATGTTCCACCAGAATTCAATCACATACTTATTTCAACTCAACCTTGACATCTAGTATGTTTAGACTGATTAAAGCTTTTCCAGCTACTGGCCAGTCTTGATGTGTTGACTTAAAGTGGAAAAGGCGCATTTCAAAGCAGTTTTAATGATACCATTGAGTGCAGACGGTGAAAATGCTTTAGAAGGTCCTCAATCGGTTTGACTAGAGGTTAATTTGGAAAGGTTTCCAAGAAACAACCTCGCTTTTGCACTTGATGATTCAAGAATATTCCTTGAAAAGAAAATATATCTTATAATGAAATTGCATATGTATATTTGTACTGAATATAAAAAGTCATATCTATATAAAACAACAAGCAGAAATTTTATAGGGAATCAACTTGAGTGTAGCAAAGAAGAACAGGTTTCACTGACATCACACATGAATCTTAACAATGAACACTGTTCTCCCCTCCTTGTTGCCTCTCCTTCATTTGCACTGACCCAGTAGCATTAGACAGGTGAAAGCTCAACCCAGTGGCTGGTGTATGCCATTTTGTCTTATCCTCCTCTAACCTTATCACAAAATCTGAGAGAGAGGCGACAAGAGGAGGACTACATACCACAAATATTTAAAAGTCAGCAATGCATCCACTGCATTGCTACAGCCTTTTCTATCCAACACCGGGGTTAGAGTATGCTGTAAAATCTCTCATCCTTCCAATAAATATTACACATGTATAGTATCGAGTGTGAAGCAAAATATCATCAGTGGAAAGTTTGAACTCTCACCTGCCTACCACAGCAAACACAACAAATATACTTCTTACATTCAGAGACCGTACTTCAATAGAAACCATTCACTGTATTCTGTGAATACCTCAGCAAGCATATTACTGTTTTATTGTAAATGCTATCAATAGATAGATAGATAGATAGATAGATAAATAGATAGATAGATAGATAGATAGATAGATAGATAGATAGACAGATAGATAGATAACAAAACACAACTGTTTGATACTCAGCGAATCTGAATTGCAGAACTGACACTGTGTAAGATGGAGAGAGTACAAAGCTGTGAACTGATTATAAGAATTTTACATTCATCATACCCATATTGCTGAAGCGCACTTGTTCCTACTCATTGTTTTATTTGTTGTGTTCTTTATCGCATGCAATAAGTAACAAAAAAAAAATAAGAAAAGAAAAGGATACCACCATATCATTATTTTTATCTGAGGGATGTCTCCATACCACGAGAAAAGATTTTGTATTTTCCATTCAAATGTCAAGTTCAATAGTGTGTTGTATAGATGTACAAACTGTCTGGCTAATTCTGTTCTGTATAGTCGTGATCACAAACAGGGGTTTATCTTGTACTGTATATCTACTCACTGGACAATCATACGTATAAGAGACTAAAGAAAATGATATTGAAAATCTTACGGGAGAGAGAATCTGAACACTTTTGGTGCTGGGTCCTAGTCTTGCTGGAGCTGTTGAAGTTTGGGAGTGACAGAAATATTTTCAAGGAGAAACAACTGATTCAGTTTTACGTGCATATCCAGACGAGCAGTTTTGGATAAAGTGTACCAAAAAAAGAAAAAGAAAAAAAACACACAGAAATGGAAAAAATATCCATTCATAGACCCCAAAACAACTTTAATCTGATCAGAAAGTCATTGTCTTTACTTTTGACTCGTAACAGATTTTTTTTTTATCCCACAAAACATTATTACTGAATAATGAAATCAAACAAATCTGTAGAGTTGATGCAGTATTATATGAAAACTGGAAAAATGCAATGTGACTCTGTGAAATGCCATTTAAAGTTCCAAGCAAAATACTCCAAGTATTTGACTATTTGTTTAGTGTGATTTTTCCGTACTGTACCTGTGTTGGCAATGATGCTATAGAGGTACCTAAAGACTGTTTCCTTTAGTTGTAAAAGCAGTGGACAGATGATTGACTGACACAATGTGATTAGAAAGGCAAACTCTGGTTGTCATGCAAACTCTAGTTTAACACTGATTTAGCCCTCTTAAAGCTCAGTCCTCAGCAGCTTGGGAATATAACAAAACAAGAATCTATAACCTTAAAATAGATATAGATTATTTTTCCCCAAACTGTTTTCTGCACACAATTTTACCCTAAAGGGAAGTGTGACAACAACCACTTGATATTTTTTTTCAAGGGTGTACAGTATGGAATAACACTAAACACACTTTAAAATGTGTACCAGAGAACAGAAAAAAAATACTGATGTTTAAGACAAAGTGTAACTATTTAAAAGAAGCTCCATGTTTAAAACTAGCTAGGACTTAACAGATTTGAATCACTTTTGTATTTTTGTATAAACCTGTAAATAAGTTTTTAAAGAAAAAAATCTTGCAAAGTCTTTCTTTTGTAAAATAAATCAATAAAAGATTAAAAACAATTTTTTTTTTTTTTTTTCAAAGTTTACATGATTATTTCCAAGCCTTTGTATATTTTGGAGCTGTGCAACACCTTCAGTCTTGTATTTATTTTTTGGGGGGGTTACAACATTGTGAAAATTCCATTATTCTATATCTAATTCATTTTAACAGCTCATCAGGCTGCTTAGTAACTGTGCATAGAAAAAAAAAAGCCAATAAATGTGATTGCATTGAAACAGAAGGCCTTTTGTGTGACACTTCCTTTCCACCCAAACAGAACCAAGTGCACTGAGAAAATCTGTCCACTAGATGGCAATATTTTATTGTTGGCGAGTTTCTGCCTCTACAGTATTTCCAATGCCAATTCCTTTTTAATGGAAATAGGACACCATTCAAGACTTGCAAATGCCTTGCAGTTTGTCAAGCAAACATATTAACTCAAGGTCCAAATAACAGCGTTTTCCAGGGCTTTCAACAGCATCTTGTGGCCTTCCTTTGGTCACTTAAGTTACTTGGGCCCATATTAATGAAATTACACTTAAAAATGAACTGAGAGTAAAATAGGTCTTGTCTGACTTACTCCCTCTTTGACACTACATCTGCCATATTTTGCATGATCAAAATTGACATTACAATTTATTCTGCGGTATGTTATTCTGCCAGAATATATAAAATTAGAAATTTAAAAAGAAAAAGTTCATTTTAATTCAATCTCCTGGAATAATTAACATGGGAAATGAACAACAATCTAATATATTTATAATTTATGAATATTTAAGGAGGGATGAAATAACTGTCTGAAATAAAAACATAAACCTGAAGTAGACATAACGTTTTATGATGTTAACAGAACGTGGACTTTTACCAGAAACAGCAAGTAGCCGACTGCTGCCATGGGTTTATTGAGTTACAACTTCATCGAATGACATTTAAATCACCCGAAAGTGTGAATCACACTGGCTCTAAAAGAAATGTGTGTATCTTGACACAACGTGTGACAGTCGAGCGCGGAGGGTTTTCAAGCAGCCTACCTGAACTGTCTCCATGTCACTGCTGCTGCTGCTGGAACTGCAGATGGTGTTAATGAGCGACTTCATTACAACAATACGTGCTGCCGTTTTCACAGCACCTGCAGGCACCTGTCCCTTTCGCTTCACAAAGAATCGTTTCATGCGGTAGCTCCGACGACCAACATCCACTTTAAAAGTAAAAAAGTGGCCCAAATGGACGGAAAATAGCCAACATTTGCGACACTGACCGGCCCCCGAAACTTGCCCCGCGTTACAAACTTTAGGTGTCCCCCTCATAAGTAACTCGATTGATACATAATGACATTAGTTCCTACGTTCACATAATTAACGTTACAACGTAAAGATCTGGAATTTATGAGTTAATGATAATTTCATCAAAATTAGACATTGCCAGCAGTGGTGGAAAGTAACTAAGTGCATTTATTCCATTACTGTTCTTAAGTACAATTTTGGGGCACTTGTGGCCCAGCTACTCCACCTGAGTATTTTCACTTTCTGCTACGTTAAAGCCCACTCCTCTACATTCATTTGAGAAGTTCTTCTTCCACCACTGGATCACAGACATAGCCTACTTATGGCCTCTCTGATTATGAATCTGATATATCAGCGTGGAAGCACGTTTATTCATTCATTCATCTTTTATTCTGACTTTAGGAAAATCCCAAGAAAGTAAGACTCGTCTCTAACCCGAACATACTCGTTCACAAGGATTTAGTCCACAAACTCATCATTACGCAGCCTATATTCCTGTCTTTTTCGTTTCAGAGACTAAAATGCTCTCTTAGGGCAGAGATTTCATTTTAACTGGTTTGTATTAAATAAATTAGCTACGGCCCTGAGTGTCATGGTGGGAAACTGGCTGTTTCCTTAGAGCCACACATTTATTTAACATTATTTTTCACATAAATACTTAACATGTGGTGATGCTGCTTCACATGTTCCAGAAGAACCTGCAAGAGGAGTCATAATGTGCCTGTTTATTGTGAGTGCTGCTGGTGAGATATTTGAACTGGCTGATCTTTTGAACAATGATTCCTTCTGGACTGTCACTTTCCTTAAATAAGATATCTATGATCCTTTGACCCCTAGCCGCATTATCCCCCCACAAGCTGACACACACACACACACACCCCACCAAAACTGAAAACATATTAAGTACTGCTGGTGCTCTTGAGTGTTTTTGTGTGTGTTTTTTTGCATTCACGTATTAATTTCTTTTAGCCCTTACACCGATCTTGTCTTTGTTTACGCCTCACACCCAAATTATGTTTTCACTTTAGTAATCCATTTAAATGACTTGGCCAGTGGTTCATGACCTGGGGGCCAGGACCCCCTAAGGGGTCACAAGAAAATACTGAGGGGTCACAAGATGATTAACAAGATGCGAGGGGTGAAAAATCCTTTTATGCTACCAAAAGTTCAATTGTTTTTTCAGACTTCCTTCTAAACTTTGCTCTTACTGGAAAAGTTTTACCCTTCTGGCCTAAAACAATAAAACTATTTGGTAATGAGTACATTCCTTTGTTTTAAGGGGTTTGGGAACCACTTAAAAAGCTTGTACTAGCTACCATGTTGGCTTTGTGCTGAGGTCTCAAACACTAAGCTGATGTAAACAAATGTTTAATAGTGTGAATGCATATCAAACATTTTAACAAACATTTTTGTTGAACTTACAATAAAAAGTTGTATATATACACATGAAATGCTGAGGATCGATAGATGACAAGGCATAAAAAATATACATAATTGATTATTGTGCAGTCCCTCTATGTTGTAGTAATGAAAACAAAATGCTAATGATGTAAAACATAATCTAAGAAACAACCCCTACTAAAACCTGAGTTTCACATTAAAGCAAGATGGCTTCAAGTATCCACTTGTCACCACTACAGGAGAGCAACAGTGTGAAATGCAGCTACAACAGACATGATTTGGTTTGAAAATGGTTCTGAAATGTTCAGAAAATTTGTAATTCTGCCATCGAAAACAGATAAATACTTTGAGATGTGAATAATTACTCGGACACAACATCGTCCTGTAAGTAGTTATTTGATGGTGCACACAAGAACTATTTCAGGCAGAAAAAATTTGATTACACTTACGCTTGATACAGGTTGATACACTTTGAAACAGTACAAAATGATATCAAAAAACAACCTTTTGGCTTGACTTTGTACAAAACAGTTTCTCCACCATTTACTCTTTTAGGAGCACTTTAACTCTCTTTACAGCACTCAAACTTGACAGTTTATATCCTTACCTTTATTTTAATGTCAAAACACTTACAGTACTCCAGTCATTGTATGTGTACGTCTCATGTGTGTGTGAGACTCTCAGAGCATAATACAATCATGTAGCCACATCATTGCTCAAGCTGAAACCTTGAATGTCTTCCAGCACACGAAAGAGACACAAATAAAAAAGAGAAAACTCTTCAGTAAGTGATTTTCTACATCTGCGGCCTGCACTGCAGAATCAAAACTGATGAAAGGTTTTCTTCCAAATTAAAATATTCACCATTTAAATAAAAGTGGAGTCCATTCTGCCAAAGTTAATTTATGATCTCTGTCAATAACAAGTGAATTGTTTGAGGACAGGAATCCTTTTATACTTAAGGGGAACAAGACGTCTTCTCCAACATTTTGGAATTAAACCCTTCAACACTTCTCATTCACATAACTGAGCATTCCCGTTGTTCAGTACCTGTTAGTAATAATGCTCATGACTGCATACATTCACTGGCATGTATAAACTAAGTGTGACAGTCTGTAACAGACGCAGTCATTCAGAAACTTTTATTGCATTGTTAGAAACGACGCAGTGAGATGCAGTGAGACGTTCACTGCCAGTACCTGAACTAACTTTCCCAATCTTGAGTGCATCCTGAAATTCTGACCAGGGAAAAAAATACGTTAACAGCCAGACATCTGAGGAGATAAAATCTGCAGTATGTTTATGTTTGAGTGTGTGTGTGTGTGTGTGTGTGTGTGTGTGTGTGTGTGTGTGTGTGTGTGTGTGTGTGTGTGAGAAAGTAGAAATGTTAGAGGTAACTTAACTGATAAATGATGGCCTCCAGTTCATATTAAGGCAAAAAAACATGAACAAAAATCATGATTATCCTCAGATATCTGGTACTACGTACACAAAGGGTCATTAAGAATTAATGTACTGTATAGCAATTCCTTGGATTTTCATATTTTATTTTTTGATTTCATTGTTTAATTATGCTTTTTTTTTTATTTCTTTCCCAAAATCTGAGGTCTATATGCAGATATATCAAAGCTTTCTCCATACTGTCAGGAATAAAATTCTGAGGAAAATGCTGAAGTCTATCAATTTATCTACTTGTTGGCTTTAAAGTATTCAAATCGGCTCATAAAATACCCACCATGTGTTTAAGGTTGTAAGTTTTTAACTCCCTGCAGGTTGCTAAAATCCACAAATTCATAAAAAGTAGAACATGAGCTCACTGTCCTTGGTGGTGACACTGGTTAAGGTGGATTTACACTGCACCTACATCCCTGTAGAATTATTGTTTGTATGTGTTTGGTTGCCAGTGAGAAAAGAGTGCCTTCATCCTCTATTGTTTAGTCTGTTTCAGCTTCTCGATGTGATGACAGAGTTTGAGCGCCGGGCCAAGCTTCAGTCCCATGTACTTCATGATGATGTCACTGCGCAGAAGCATCAGAGCCTTGCCGTCAATCTCCTGTAGAGAGAGGAGCATGCTGTCAGCAGGGGGGCACATCACAAGCACGTCCTCTCACAGCATTTCCATCAAAATGACAATGACTTGATTAAGGTGTTGAAAGGTGGAAATTAGAGCCTGATTTGCCTAAAAGCTCAGGAAGAGATTATTTATCCAGGCGACTGTATGACACAACACAGTGAGTGAAAACCAGTGTAGCTGACCGTTAAACAAGACAGGCAAAGAGTTCATATAAATGAGATACTCACATGTTTCCTGAACAGTTCGACGTGTGGGCCAAGAGTTTGGGGATCCGCCTCTTGGACAAACCGTATGACATCGTCAACTGACCAGGAAGAAGCGTCGTTCCCTGAAACTTCTTTGTCCTGTTTCACATGATCTGGGCCTGTTGTTGAGCTAGCTGCTGCAGGTTGTGATGGCAAGAAAGGAAAGTCAAATTAAACTAATAGCTAATACCTTTTTTTAATATGATACCATCTGCTTGTGATTTCATTCATCAGTCTTACAGTCAGATGTTAAGAAGGCCATTGGTCACAAATGGCTTTGAAATTTGTGAAATTTCGGCCGTGCTCACGCCGACATTTGCTCTGCACGAAAAACTGCGGCATTGATTTGAATGGGGGAAGTGCATTTACACCCTTCAGCGGACTATTAAAGACACCCACGGGAAGAAAAACCTAATTTACCATAAGGCATTGTTGCATTCTGCAGTTTACCTTGAAGCTAACTGCCACTGTGATGACCCCTGAAGAGTTGTACAAACCTGCCACTTTGCGTTTTATCAGTCTTCAAGTAGAATTTCTGGTTAGTATTTTCTCCTTGCTGGCAGCACAGCTAACCAAAACATTATGGAGACTTTTTGTATGTTTCACCAGCATTCACACGGAAATTTGCCCTGTACAGTAGTTCTAAACACCTGCCCATGTGACACGCCCCCAGCGACGCAGATTTTGCCCTGGTGACTGTGTTTGTGTGTGTGTTTGTGTTTAATCTTACCCTCCACTCGTCTGTGTGTACACACTGGGCCAAGTTCAGCCGGGTTGGAGCTGACGCGTCGTAGGGGTGGCGGTGTGTGTGTGTGTCCAGGATAATATGGCCGCTCTTTCTTTGTTGCTCTGTAGTCTGATGCGGTGTGAATGGGGCGGGCGCTGGGAGCGGGATCCTTTGTGGAATCGTCATTGGTCAGGCCGTTCTCAGTGTGGGACGGCGGTTCTGTTTCAAGAAGTGGTGAGTGCGACGTTAAGACATTGTGAACACAAATAGAAAACAGAAAAACTGCTGCACTGTACTGTACTGGACCATACACAACTGCTGTCAGTTTAGCAGATAGGCAAGGGTCAGTTGCTGTCTTTATTTTTCAGTTAATGGATGTACAGTATAGTCGGTCGTCATGTATCCCTTTCCATCGTTAGTTTTGAGCTAAATCTAAGAAATCAAAGGCTGACATTTGTTTATTGATGTTATTGCTCATAGGAAGAAGGCCTAAAACTTTTTTTTCTATTAGTGTGAAACAAAAGACAAATGTGTAGTGTCCATTCAGTGTCCTCAAAGTTGCATTTCGGACAACACAAGTAAGACAAAAGTTTACAGTAAGCTAAAAACTGTAAGTGGCTGTAAGTGGAAGCTCTTCCCTTCCTCCCCTCACAGTTACTCCATCCACATATTTGCCATTCTGACCTGACTTGGTCTTGTTGTAGAAACGTGTATTGTTGTTGTAGGGGCTGAACGGCTGCGAGCTGAAAAGACTGTCACTCTCCAGATGCTGGCACATGTTTTCCAGGAACCGCAGCACAGAAGATGCACTGGAGGCGGAGGGCAGCTTCACATAGCGAATACCATGCTCTGACCGCACTAGGGGGCAGAACATAAACAGCTATTAGTCTCTGTGCTGTATGTACTCACACCTGCACACACACACACACACAAACACACACACACTATGCATTCGCGTTTAAAGGAAAACAGCAGATGGTTAGCACCCCCCCTTTTATAAGCGTTCACAGACATTTTTCACCCAATCCCACACTGCACTACACCCTCCCACCCAAGCCAAGCCTGCACAAATCCACAAATTAAAAGCCCCCTCCCTACCCAACCTCACCCACAGCCTTCCCAATCTGCCCCCCCGCCAAGGGAGACCCAATCCCAGAATCCCAAACCAGGTTAGACGCACATGTCACTTCTGATTACAGAAACAGTGTTCACATCAGCTGCTGCCACAGGCACTCTTTTATTCCTCCTCTCTTTCACTTCACACACACACACACACACACACACACACACACACACACACACACACACACACACACACACACACACACACACACATACACACACATTCATGACCCATGAGTGTGAGCTTAAACCAATTTCACCTGGCTGATTGCCTATCCAGGTTATACAGTGTTGGGAATACATTAGAATTTATCTAGCAGTGCTTGTTAAAAGTCACTTTTAAAGGAATAGTTCAACATTTTGGGAAATGCACTTATTCGCTTACTTGCCAAGAGTTAGATGAGAAGATTGATATGAAATGGCAAATATGAAGCTACGACTAGCATTAGGTTAGCTTAGCTTAGCATAAAGACTGGAAACGGAGGGCAAACAGCTAGCCTGACTCTGTGAAAAGAACCAATGTTTGGGTTTTGCACTGCTGGTAGATCAAAACAAGCAATATGAAGACGTAAACCTGTTTGCTGAGTTTCTGTCAGAGAGAATATCCTGTGATGTTATGCTGCATTTACCTCTGATGACCTCTCCACCTGTGTGGGACTGGCTCTGTAGGAACGACAGCAGCACAGATGGCTGGTATGTACAGTCCACGCAGGCCTGAACAGCTTGCTGAAGAACAGCATTGACTGGAGCTGGACCGAAGTGATCTGGGAGTTGCTGCACTAGTTTTCGGTCAAGATGCGGGCCATAGTCGCCATGCTTGTTCACATAGACACAAACTGGGATGTCACAAAGAGAAGAAATATTAGCAAACGATGAAACAAAACTATATATAACTAAATATTTTTTATCCTTTCCAAGCAATTAAATAACATTTTACTTAACTGTTAAATCAGCTAGAATTCACCAGCACACAGTTGCTACAACCTGCTTTATACTGTATACATACATGAGTGCACTTTCAAGCATCCAGTTTACCTGTGCAAACTACATTTGAGCTGTTGCTATGGTTGTTGTCCACTGAGACATGGCTGGAGCTCAGTCTGGTCTCTGGAGGCGGAGTTGTAACTGATGATGATCCAAGGGACTGCACCACCCGAGGCTTCTTCTGGGGCATAAACACAAATTCTATCTTTTTTAACCCTCTGTAACCTACAATGGCTTTTAGTTAATGATATATTAAGAGGTGTGTCTTAAATCTTTCGCGACTACACATGAACTGCACAGCAGCACATGCAGCAGCTTGTAAAGCAGAGCTGTTCTCCTCAGTGTATATTTACCATGCATAAACATCCACAAAAACTCCCCCCTTCTTTCCTCAAATAGTCCACCTTTGACCTTGTCTCCTCTTTATCAAAACCATGTCTGCCAGCATACATAAAGCATAAAATGGCAGGGTCACTGGCCCACAGCATAACAGATTACAACTCTTGTGACATCTCACCTTGTTCTTAGGCTTGGGCCCTCTCTTCCTGTGTGGTCTGGGGGCCAGTTGAACCTCAGGAGTGGTTCTGGCAGGGCTCTGTGATACTCCATTTACTGATGCTGCTGCTGCCGCTGCCGCGGCCGCCTCAGCCGCTGCCTTCAACAAAGCAATAGTCTGGGATTTGGGACGACGACCTCGGACGCCCTTGCGAACAGGGAGGGGTGGCAAGGGGTTGGGCAGTCGGTATGAGGTCTGCATGGAGGAGGAGGAGTTGGATGAGGAGCGACGTGTAGCGAGGGAAGCTGAGGTGGAAGAAACAGGGGCAAGGAGGGCACCAGGGAGGGTAACTGGGATATGGAAGGGAGAAAGACAGAAAGGGAGAGATAAATAATATATTGTTATTCCTCTAGCAAGATGTCCCTGCACTGAATATTATAAGAGAGAGAATGGTCAAATGACAGTAATTGGCCCATTAAAAGTTTGATTTATCTTTTAATGTAAATACATTCTAAATCTGCAGCACAAGATGTCATCTGTCATCAGCAAACACACACACACAAACAACATCCTGCAATTATTTTCCCTCTACACAGAGTCTTCAAACAAAGACATGTGAATCAACATTTATGGTTTGCATTTCTAGACATGTCACATTTCACAGCACCTCAAGGGCAGAACTTAAGGGTGTTGGTCCAGTTTTTCCAAAAATTATGAAGACATTTGGGAGGGATGACAAAATATAGAGGCAAAATAAATAATGGAGTGGTCCTGCAGAAGAGATTTGTTTGGATTTCAAGATTGGCAGGTCCTTTGTATCAAGCCCCTCCCTTCACTGAAATCAGAGTCAAAAGTCACGAGCCCCTGGAGACCTGCCTGTTAGACAATTCATCAAACCTTCTGCCTCCAGCAATATGACAAAAATAGTGATTATGGTGATCGGATTTAAATTCTTCTCCATAAACAGCACTAAACATTGGATCCTTTGGGGCCAATGCCAATGGGATATTTGCAAAAACTCCCTTTTGAAACATAAACATTTACCGAAACATAATAATTTTACTAAGAATCCTCTGAACTTGATTATAAAAGAGCGACCACGGTGTGTTGTGATTGGGAGAAAAACAATAACATCAAGTATAACTGTAACTCTTAATCAATAGACTTTACTGGAATATTAATAACTGGGAATACAGTAAAATAAATCTAATTTATTTTTTAACAAAACTATGATAAGCTATACTGAGCCATAATAAACATTACATGAAGCAAAGTCTGGTGTATACATCCTGTATTGAGGATGAATTCTTGACAGCTAAAATAGTCCATTACCCAGTTCAGCTTTATCTGTTAATTCATGCCTGCACCCTTTTGTTACTGACAAGCTACAGGAAATATTGTTTAAACCATTGTCTATGTCAACAGATAGGAATCAATGAAAAATGTCTTCTCAAATGTGACTTTCCGTTGCCGTTTCTTATTACCCATCAGCTGATCTACACACAGATACCAATATACTGGAGTGTGAAATTTTAAAACAAATTGCTTCTGTCAATATTATAAATATCATAATAATGTATCAGGGTGTTTTTAAATTGGTGCTGTGGTTGAACCAAACAGGTATTTTATTAGTTTGACTTGTGATGTGTGAGTTTTAGAGTCCCATGAAGGCGTTTATGCTGATTGACAGTGGCAAATGACATTATATTTTAATACATTAATAATTTATTTTTTCCATGAAAACCTGAACCATCCTGGTTGGCTGCATGGTCTTAGACACTGATCATGTGAGTGTAACATCCCAGGTTCAAGTCTGGCCAGAGACCTTTGTTGCATACCATCCTGCCTCCCGCTCCCCTTGTTTCCTACCTCTGCTTCACAATCCAAATAAAAGATACTTAAAAAAAACAATCTAGTAGCCTCTTTGAAGGCACTCTCTTGATTACAGATAACCTCCAACTCAAAGACTTTGCTCGGGACATAAATACTATTCTAAAATGTATGTCTAAAAGGTCAATCGGCTTAAGTGTTAAAATATAAAAAAGTGAGAATAAAGTGTGAAATAAGGCAATAACCATTGTTTAAAAAAAACGAACACACAAAGCAGTGGCACCACTACACTGCCTCTATCTTCATTAGCCTGTGTGTGACCGTGTGATATTATCACATAATCATTATCGGGTATGTGTGGAAGACAGAGAGCAAAAATTAGAGAGTAAGAAAGAAAGGGCGGAAAAGAGAAAGATAAGCATCTCCTGTTTCAATACAAACATATTGTCTGGTGAGAGCAGGGGCCTGTGAGTGCATGTGGAAACTCTCAAGGGGCTGAGGCTTTCATCAGAGCCTCCTTCACTGAGACGATATAGAGCGACTATGGAAGGTTTACAGTATTCTCTGAGGGCCAGCCAGGGCACCCTGAAAGCTGCTTAATTGGGAAATTAGTGAAAGTGGGTGTAGAATAGAGCAGTGTTTTGTTTCAGAGGGTGAGAGTTCATTTGCTCACCAGGAGCGGTTACACAAAGCGCACTCACAGAGGAACAGCGACACCAACCTGCACGCACAGTGGCCCGCTTATTCACACTGAGCTAAAAGCCATAAGCCCTACAAAGCAGATCAAAATTTGCTTGCAGGGTACCAATCAGTATCAGTGGGTTTTAATTCACCATAGGAAATCTGAGTCAGGGGCCTTCTTTGATCTTTGCCTGTTGCAAAAAAGAAAATCTAATCCATTCACATTATGCGACAGCCACTAAAGCAACACGTACCATTTTTACGCTACTGATTAATGTCATATTCTACCATATATTAGTTTATCATCACATTTATTTAAAAGACTAATCACCACCTGCATTTTAGCTTCAACTTTCAAAGAAAATCTGCTTATGAAGTCATTTAATTCCACACTGTCTGAAAGTATCGCATATATTCAGTATAAGCTTCTTCATGCTCTTCATTGAAGCTGTGTGATGTTTACACTGAGTGAAATATTCAAACCCAGAATGCTGCGCTTCTTGTGGCTGAGCCATTTCATCAAATGGAAATATTTAAAATGCCTTGTGCATCATTTTATACTCTACCTCCCCAAAATGTAGTATCCATGGAAACTTTCTCCACATGAGTTTAAATTAAAATCAGTGGGTCTGAACAATGTTTGGCTGCACAGACTTAATGATTGAGCCGCAGATGGGAGGCTGCTTGTAAAAGGGTTAATGACCAAACTAGTAGCAACATTCTGCTGCAATCATGTACATTTTACATTTTGTTGAGCTTTTTCAAACTTATTATATTAGTGCTGCAACTGCAACTAACATTATCAATGAATCCACCTATTCCACCTATATCCTTAATTAACTTGAAGGCTTATTAAATGTTGAATACCACAGTTTCTTAGAGCCCAAAGTTAGTTTTTCAACTTGCTTGTTTTTTATGACCAGCACTCCAAATCCAAAATTATTCACTTTAAAATGACATGAAACAGTCAACGGCAAATCTTAACATTCACAAAGCCAGAACCAGCAATGATCTGGTATTTTTCTCAAAAAAATACTTTACCCTTAATTATCAAAACACAGCAAAGTGATTTGCACAAAGGTTTGTTTTCATGTAAAATGTAATTTGTTGAAAACTGACTAAAACGTGCAAAACCTTTAAGGTAAAGACACATCTGTAAAAATCTAGATCTCCTGCATAGTTAGCCCTCAAAAAACAAAAGAAAACAATCGTCCCTAGCATGCATACAGTGCAACAAAACAAAGACATATGGTACTGATCATGACTATATAATTCCAACTCGACCCGCTGACCTGTGTAAGCCACAGCCCGAGGAAACGTGCATGTGCGTGGATAGTGAGTGTGTGTTTGTGCTCTGCGCGCATGCGAACAGGGTCGTTGAGAAGTGTGTCTGCTGTCTGGGGGGCGTGGGGGGAGGGGCACCACAGAGTTGCCTCTCATCTAATTACCCCCCCCCCCCTTCACCACCACCACACACACACACACACACCTACATGCCGAGCACTCTCAGTGGAAACAATCTCTTCAGCCACACATGTAAACACACACAGGATGTGTGAATCTGTGGCAGTAAGGAACGCATGAACTGCAGATTCAGGTGTGTGTGACTGTGCATAGAAAGCAGAGCAGGGGAAGTAACTTAAATAGCTTCGGGCCACAAAGCGTAACCACAACAACAATAATGTTCTCCTGAACAAATTCTCGAGCTTCAAAACACTCATCAATTTTTTTTTTTTTTTAAATAAAATCACAGTTGTTCTCCTGTGACAAGTGTTGATGTTCACCTTTGACAGGTGCATAAAATCAGTGCACTGCAAATATTTGATATCCACTAATCCACAAATTCCCTGAGCCTTTTGCAAACTAATTCCCGAAGCTTTACACACACACACACAAAAAAAAAAACATGATCAAAAACACATGCACCTTCAAACTTAATTACAGCCAACAATACTATTAAATCTCCAGACTTTGAGTCTGTCTGACTAGCAATGGCCACTAGTCTCTTACACGGAATCTGAATGAATGCAAGTCAATCCAAAAGACAAAGAAAACTGTGTGAAACAGCAGCTTAATCATTTACAAGGAGGCTTCTGTGCTTGTGAGATGACACACAACTTTTATCTGAACAGTGGGTTTGTCATTCACTTCCCTTTTTATGTTTTAGCATTACAATAAAATAAAGGTGAGAGTGTGCTTTTTAGTAAAAAAAAAAAAAATACACACAGAACTATCAAATCTAAACAAGCAGTGATTTCAAGACACAATTACTACCTCCTGTATTAAAATCATTGACTGAATTAATGTGAATTTGTGCAGCATTTATTGGTGTTAATTTGATGCATTTATGGGAATCTCTCATATGTTAAAAAGGAAACAGAAAATATAGTCCCATGAAAGTTTACTACATCTGGCAGACCTCATCATAAAATATTTCTAAAACACAATGCAGGTAATATAAACAAGAAAAAGTTTTTTTCTTCTATTCATCTAAAAGAGCAACTTTGTAAACATATCGCACTCACCAGGAAATCCCCACCAAAAAAGCAGAACTTTGCTGCTGCTGTTGCGGCGGTCGCAGTAGAAGAAGTACTAGTACTAGAAGTGGTGGAGGCAGCGGTAGTGATAGTAATGTCCGTAACAATACTAGTCACTCAGTACAGTTGCTTCCTGGTTCTCTCTTTCTCCTTTAGCTGGTGTTGATTTGTTTCCCTCTCTACCCAGGCCTTTTTTTCCTTTTCTTCACTTTCTTTAAAATACTCTCCTCATCTATACTTGCTGGTGTATTTTCTCTCTCTCTGTCAGCTGCTTTCTCTCTGCTGTCTCTTCCTTCTCTTTTCTCCCGGCAGTAGTCCACAACAAAGCCCACGCTGCTGCTGCTACTGCTGCTTCTGCTGCTGGTTGAAGCACGCAAAGCTTCCCTCCCAATGAATGAGTAGGAGGAGGAGGGGGGGTGTGTGTTTAGATTTGCATAGAGGCTGGGCAAGGGTAGGGTGAGGGAGGGAGGGAAGGAAGGAAGAGTGGGTGGGTGTGGTGGGTGGTGGGCAGGGAGGAGGGGGGCTGAGCCCTTTATTCATGTTATCTGTAGGCCATATCGACAGTCTACATCAGTCACCTGCTTCTGAGCAAGCCTCTGGGGGAGGGGGAGATGATGGGGGAAAGGGGTTAACGGTGGGGCTCCAAGAGCGGATTGGGGGATGGGAAGACGGGTGGGTGGGGTAAAAGGTTAAACTGGATCAGAAGAGTCCTGATTGAGACGGGTGAAAGGGGGCAAACTCTTGGAGTTGGTGCACACATATGCAGGCTTTCTCTCAACACACACACACACACACACACACACACACCCTCTCACGGCCCAGAAGGAGGTCCCCCTCAGTGTAACCCTAGCCTATTCAGACATTCTCTGATGAAAGATGGCCAGGTCCAGCGTCAGGAAACAGTGGCACATAGTCGGATATCACCCCGGCTCGGGAACAATGTGGAGCAGGGCAGTGCGAGGAAGCCTGCATGGGAAAAGTCCCTTTAGTTAAAGACATCTTAATCTGCTCGTAAGCAGACAAACAGGAGCGCTAACGTTGCAGATTCAAGAAAGAAAAAAACTCTTTGACATGAATGTGTGCAACATGGTGTTTCTTAAAGAGAAAGTCAGTAGCTCATGGATATGTAATTATTTGACATCTATTCTTGTTAGGACCCCCACAGAGAGTGTGTTTTTTTTTTTTTGCCTATAACGACCAAATTTCAAAGATGGTCTATGATGTTGAAATGAAAGAAGGTCACAGCAAAAAGGCAAAAAATTTATACACTTGATATTTTAGAACACACTGACATAATTTTTAAGGTTTTTGATACTAATATGTGATTATGTCTAAGTGCAATACTAAACACCTTGTTTCTACATCAATCAAAGATCTAGAAAATTAAATTCACATCCACAAGGTAATTTTTACCCAAATACAGAATCCAGACTATCGAAAAGTCGTATAATTTTGTATTAAATAGCCAAAAACATCCACTGCGTGTCTGTGTCTGCTAACACAGAGGCAAGCTGTATTCTTCATGCATTATTCAGAAATCATTATCCTGCATTTTGACCCAATTCAACAAAGACAAATCCCACCAAAATAAAAATTATTCTTACACTTATTGTACAAAAAGGAAAAATAATTACACAACCAATCTTGGCATCCTCAGTAGCTCCTTGAAAAACTGTGTAGCAGGGTCAAAACAGGACAATTCTGATGAAAGCTAATTAGAAATTTTAAATGTAGTAGTAATTACGGAGTCTCTCACTCCTTCTCTCACATGCACGGCTAATTATCAGCTCATTAACACCTCAACCAAGCCCTACTTATTCACTTACATGCATACAAACATTGCTGTCTGGTAATTTACATTATGCTTTCTCCCTGCACACAGGGTAAATCTGCAAGCACAGGCCGAACGCTGGTTTCAACAACAGATTTTGACTGTAGTTTAATCAGACTTCAAATAGATGTCTAAATTTCTAAATCTGTTGCACAAAGCTGTTTGTGGACTATCTTAAGTGGTACTAAATTGCCATAAATCCCGGGTAAGTGAAGACACGAACAAAAAAACATGGCTGAGGAATCAGTAACTGAGTAACCAAGTCAAAACCATTCAGTTTGTTTTCTGGAAGAATTCAACAAGGACATTTCACAGGGGAAATTCAGCAAAGAGTTTAACAACACAAAAAACTTCTGGCAGTATGAAATCTCTGGGCAGTGAAGACCTGTGGTAGAGCTGAGCTCTTAATGTGGTGGGACTCGATTCTTTTGCTTACTCGCCAGTCAGGCTCAGAACAGTTTCCAAATGAAGAAACTAACAATGTCTTCAAAAGCATTTCCATTAAATGTAGGTGTAATCACTCTGAACAACAGTCTTCAGCTGATAAGAAGCATCCATGTTTGTTTGGTTTCAGGCACTTCAATAATAGTAATTACCAACTTTCCTCTTAACTGCAGCCGACTTGTTAACATGATGATTACGATAACTCCAATATGACATGAAAGCTGCACAAATTCAGAGTGAGCCTGGTGTGAGGGTGGCTACCTGTATAGTCTAATAAAAATCAAAAGTCATTGTTTCTGTGAAACCTTCAAACTAGCATTACACTAATCTCAGAGCTAAATTACAAATGGGCTGACACTACAGACCAGTCCTAAATATCTTTGAGAACCCGGCCCCTACTGAGCTCAGAAGCAGATATAAGGACATCACATCATGGCAGCTCCTCTCACCCCCAGTGTTTTGTCGGCCAGGCAGCCTTGTATGGAGCTACGTCTGAACATTAATGTCTTTCTGGTGTATCAAGACATAAACACTGGATGGAGACTTAACATGACTGGCTGACTGCCTGAGGACTGAGAACATGCTCTGACAGACATCTAACTGCTGTCATCCATCAACTAAGAGGAGAAAAGCCATACAAACACACACACATGTGCACACACCTCAGAGTAATCAAGCTTGTTGGTTTGGGAACTTTAAAGCCACATGTTCCTTGACCAATAAAAGGGTGAAGTGGAGGAAACTGCTGGAAGCGAGTTGATGTAACGTAACAGCGAACATGAGAATGATTGCTGTTTACTGCACCTGCTAAACTTTATCAAAACCTCCAATTTCAGAATCAAAGGACTCACCCCAGAGCTATTTGTCAAACTGATTTTGATGGATGACAAATGTCTAAATATCTGCCAAAGAAACTAAATAGCCAAACCTTGAACATTATGCTTTAGCATTAGAGGAAATCACATAGCGACATACTCCTGTAACCACTGTGCATAATTACCATATAATTACATCCTGATTGATAATTAATAGTTCAGCACTGTCTGCACACTTTAACAATATCAATTAAAGCTCTAATTTCTGTAGACAGGGAATGTTTTGTCTGAGTGATGTTCAGGAGTCCCGCAAGGTGTGGTACAATGTTTTTGTTATTTGAAGAGGTCTCCGACAAATTTGCACTTTGCACTTCAAATTATGTTATTAATATTTTCAGTTATTTTAAAAGAACAGCTCATATCTGAATTTCTTGCCAAATGTCACCGTCGACTTAAATGGCAAAAGCAAGGATCTTCTCCAAATAAGTTTTAGTATTTATGAATGAAAAAAGGATTTAGTTCACAGATCAAACGAGTACATGTAAAGTAAACAAACATTAAATAAAAAGGTAAATGGATATAGGTAAACTGAGAAGTTATCACTGCATCTGTGTCATTTAGGATGACAGCAGCATATCTTTCATCAGTGACAGTGTAGTGTTTGATTTATGGTGTTTTAAGAGTTTACCATCTCTATTGGGCATTTTACTCGTGTTTTCTTAGATATTTAAAGGTCCAGTGTATAGGCTTTAGTGGCATATACTGGTGAGGTTGCGAGCCTGTAGGAGAACTACGGTGGCCTTCAAGGAACATAACAATGGGAAAGGCCCTCTCTAGAGCCAGTGTTTGGTTTGTCCATTATGGGCTACTGTAGAAACATGGCACTACAACATGGCAAGCTCCATGGAAGAGGACCTCTCCCTATGGAGATGTAATCGGCTCATTCTAGGCTAATGGTAACACAATGATTCTTAGTTTCAGATGATTATACACTGATGAAAAAATAATTAGGAATATCATATTCCATTTCTAAAAACAGTGCTAAATCCTACTCATGGGTCCTTTAAATATCTTCCGTACTATTATCTGTTCTAAGTATTGCTTTATTCACCACCAGATTTTTTGTTGCTTTGTTTTAATGTTTCTATGCGACCGTCTTGTACAGGTCTCTCTTGCCAACGAGGTTTCTATCCTCTATGGGACTTACCTGATCAAATGGATTAATAAAATTAAAATAGAAAAAAAATATTATTCATGTTTCCAAACTTGGCCAAAGAACAGCTGTTTTCTACAAAGCAACTGGCAAATAAAATAGCGTCTTTAAAAAATCCAAACTTAAACTCCAACTGCACAGGTAACTCTTCCTTAAAAGAAAATACCTGAATGATGCTAGGTTGAAATCAAAACAGCAATTTTTCCTGGTAATAAAATTGTTAAGGTAATAAAAATAGAAATTTAACATCACAGAATTTCTTTAAATGGTTCTTTTTTTGTGGAGAGACCTAAATGTGCACGTGAATTATTCTCGATTGTGATCAATTAATTAAGAATAAATCAAAAAACAAGTATCTGAGATATTTCTAAGAATATAAAGTTTATAACAAGATTACAATACTTTCCTAAACTAAAACGTACAGAAAAAAAAACAACTAATTTTGGAAACTCTTTTTTCCTTGCCTGCCTCTTTTCAATGAAAAACACAATTATTTTTCTCCAAATAAACTACATTATAGAAAAATACATGTCATGACAATAGGTCACATCTTAAATGTCTTACATATTTAATTTCTTAAAAATAAAAAAGAAGCCTTTGGATGCAAAATAGGACAAATAAGATGTCCCTATAGAAGACTGAAGCATTTCTTGGTTACATTAGATGACATACATCCTATGACTCTGGGAATACGTGACTATCTTTGTGGAAAAATCAGTGATTGTTGTTTTTCTCCAACTGCCAAGTTCTTTTGTCACATCTATCAAAAGGGCAAAATGGAGCCAATGAACTAAACTATCAGACGTTAAAAAAACAGCCTGTGGTTATGTTATGCAGTACTGATGTATGTGAACAAGAACAGAATCTGGAATCTATTCAAGAGACTCTGCAGACTGCAGTGTGGAGGCCAGAGCTGCAGGTCACAACCCCACCAGCAAAGACGGACAACTCAACACAGAACAGAGGGAAAAACACACACAGGAAGCACAAATGAAATTCAGGTCTCAAACGGTTTTTTCTAATTTCTTCTACGCTTTTAACAATGCAAGCAACAGGACAAACATATTCAAGTGTCAAGTGTGTGCCTATGGTCCTGTATAAAGTAAGTGTTCAGTAAATTCATATCTTCTACTTCCACTGAAATAATTTATAGATAATGGCTTAAAAGATAATTAACAGCTAAGTAATTAAAGAATGTCACTCAATGGCACTATAATCTAATATTTATCATAATGTAAGGATAAAAGAACTAACACTAACCTTTAATAATTAGATCATAATTACTTAATAAATTAACTACATTTTTTTCCTTCTATAAGGTTCCAAAAACATGCAATATTATTGATTACAATTAGCAGTTAATGCATTAAACATTTTATATAACCAGTGGTGAAAGTAACATAAAAAAGTCCATTCATTTACGGTACATTGAGTCAAGTTAATTTTTTTCATTTTATTCTGCTTTTTACTTCAACAACATTCTACAACATTTCAGAGGCAAATATTGTACATTTTACCCCACTACACTGATTTGCTACAAGTTACTTTGGAGATAAATATTTTACATTTAAAACAAAGATGCATATTTACAGATAAACGACACAGATGTATATGAAGTAATTAAAATTAGCTCCAGTTAGAAAAATAACATCCTGCTCACATGTTAGTTTATTAATTATAATTATCCAGTTGTATAATAATGTAACACTGAGCTATTCTGCATAATGATTACTTTTACAGATTTGCTGATAATACTTGTGTATTTTTACTAAAGTATTTTTAATCTTGGTACTTTACTTAAACTGAAGTGAGGGATCTGAAAAGTCAGTTTTGAAAACTTTAAGATACGTGGTACTATAAAATATCATGGTCTATTAGTTACCTATAAAAATGTTTTCCTCTGACCTTGATCAAATTTGGTACTGAAGACGTCGACTCATCACACACCAACCTTTTCAGGACAAAATAATGAATCTCCTAACAAGGTCCTTCTGGAATTTCTATTCTCTATTCGTATTGCCCTTTTTATTAGATGTGCAAATAATTTAAAAAAACAAGTGAGAGTGGGGCATCTAATCTGATCAAGAGTGCCTGAGACATATTCTGATGCAAAGTGCAAATTGTTACTCATTCCGTGAGATCTAGGCACAACAAGGCTCTCTGAATTCAAGACACTCTGAACAAGGCCTCTCTGTCTTGATAATGGCTCTACTCTGGCCCCCACTTCTCCCCACAGCTGAGGAGAAATATGGCTCCCAGTATGAAGGCTGATTAAGGTGCGCAGGAGGTCGGAGCAGAGAACAGATCGAGATGATTTTCTTTACTCAGACTTTGTTTCAGACTTTGTTTCAGCCTCAGAGTCAAAAGATGAGATGTCAGTGGCCACAACTCAACATGCAGCCTTTAGTAATGAAGGGGACACATCTGAATGTGTGCTTGTGCTGCTCTCTAGTGGTAAAAACTGGACAATGTCCTTTTAATATCAGATGCAACACCAGTCAACAATAGCAACAAAAACAATAAAATAGCTTACTACTGGCCCAAATGAGCCCCTACTGATTGTTAGGACAATAAGTGCAAAGTAATCGGTGGGAATGAACAACTATATTCTGAAAATTACATGAACCTCAGTCTCAGTCAATTGGCACATGAGCCTTTTCTAATCATTATGGTATATTAAAGTTTTTCTCAATCGCTTCGATGCAATTGACTTATCAGATGCATTTATCACCCGACTCTGATAACTCATGAAAACAGTTTGTACGTTCACCAGTTAGAATTACAGACCTCTCACTCACCTCCATACTGTCCTTCACTGGATTAGTATTTTCAGTCAAACTTATTTCAAATATGTATGACAGAGCAAAGCCAGTCACAAACTGTCACTGGTAGTAAGAATGTAAAATTGCCCTTCAATTGAAATCAAATGTAATCACATGCTCTCAGAACAGGATCATTTGAAACAAAGAGAAACAAATGTTCTCAGTCTTGTGTCACTGGCGCATGTCATGGCACTGCAGTACACACTTGAATATACGAAAGCCCAGGTTTCAGCCAGTGCACAGTGTTGATAATGGAGCAGGAAGCAGGTGTCATGCAGGTACAAGAACCAGACTTTGTGTGGCGACGTGAGGGAAAGGAGTGAATAGGTACCAGAGGGTGTGTGTATTTATGGCTGCAAGTTTCATTACATACTTTTCTTTGTCTATTACTTACTTACATGGTTCCATGTTTATCATTTTGCTTTCCTCAGTTGCAGCAAATATATTGTGTGAATTTACAAAGAAATGATTCACATTTCATTGCTGTGTATGAACATTTGTTTACTCTGCGTTGCATTTTCTGCAGTTTAAGTTGTTAAGTCTACTGACTTAAGGAAAAGGTTTATGTTAAAATATCAAAACATTTGGTGTCTACATCTTAAAGCACTGGAGAGAGGGTTTTATTCATTGGTGACAATGTTGACATTATTAATTGACATTAACTGTTTTGAGAACTGCATTAAGAGTTATGACAATGATGTTTCTGATGTGTGAATTGCCTCAAAGTGATTGAGAAAAGTTGTACACATAATTAATTAATTTAGCTAATTAGACTATTTATTTGATTTTCACAAGATACATAGGAGCTATTAATATGAAACATTATAGAATTATAAATTGAAGAAAATCATATTTGTCACATGTATGCATTATCCAAAATATAATGATATGATCAACTTTATGGTGGAAACCTGTGGTATCAGCACCATCTTTTATCATCTACGGTTCTTGAGACATGAAAACTGCTCAGAGCACATGGAACTCCTCACAGTAACTGGACTCAATGCACAACAAGAAAAACATAAAAGGCAGAGCACTCACAGAAGTTTCCAGGTGGTTGCAAGCTGTGTTTTGTCAGGGTGCACCACCCGACGGGGAAGATGTCTCTAGAGTCGAAGGGGCACCAGTAGTCAAAGGCGCCTCGCCAGCCGTCAAACATGACGAAAATCTCCTGACCTCTGACCTCTCCCACTGTGGCAGGACAAATCAGGTATGGGTTCTTCCTGTCCACCGCCTCCAGCTTCATACCAGGCTGGAAGTAGTTTTTAGCAGGGCTGGCTGGTTCCTATACAAACAAATACATGCATACATATAAGCAAGCAAATAAATACTGTAAAATGTTCACAGCATCTCTGTTTAAAGTCAAACAAATAGCTACACAAAAAGAAAAAAGTCAACCATGAATATCAAGTCAATTTTGTGCCAAAATAAACATTTTGTAGTTTGATTAGCAATGCCAAAATATCAACTTAGCGATTAAGTAAAAAAAAGTATTTGAACCTAATGTAAAAAAGACAAAAAAATAAAAAGATTTTTAGTGAAACTAAACAGCAAAACATTGCTTTCCACATAGCACTTTTGCTATGATAAATACTATATGTTTTCACTGGAACTGTCTGAACTGTATATGGTGATTTTTGAGTGGCTCCCTCTTGTGTCTGTGATGGTTACTACAATAATGGCTTTCACTGCAAAGTTTTAAGATAGACTCCAAATGTTGTTTCACTCTTTTTCACAACATTTTTGTGACATACAACTGTTACATTTTAAAGATAATAACCATCAACACAAAGTTTTGACAGCATCAGTTAAAAAATATCAATATGGAACTTTCAGTTACCTTCTTAAAAGCAGAGGCAGGGGCCATCTCTGCTCCACTGAGCGTCCGCAGGAGGAACATGGGCCATGAGGAGGCATTCATCCTGAAACCTGCATACATCAAAACAGTACCATTAATAACAGGGTACCTATACCTTTCATATTTCTGGGTGTGGATAATGATGTAAATCTGTGAGCCTAATTTCTTTATGTTAAGAGTGGTTGCCCGCCCTGCACATCTACACAGGTTGATGAGACCTCTGCTCCAGCTAAAATCTTGTGTACAGTAGAGATACCACCAAACTCTATGTGTTGTCACAGTAGGAGAAACACAGGTGTGAATGTGTGTTTTCATTGCCCCCTATGCTTTTTCTACTATAGATGCATTTGTTGACGGTCAACATGTATAAAAAGACTGCCGTCAAATCGGACACATTCTACTTCCCATCGTGTCAGTGAGGTCACAAGAGTCAGTACAGTATATAAGGAATAGCAGAGAAACACAAAACACCTGTTCTATTGCAAAACTGCATCATCAGTAAGCAACACGCCAGCACATTGTGAACCTGTATCACACGTTGTATGCTACAACGTGTTTTTCCACAGCTATAAAACCTATAGACACCGTTCTAAAACATTTCCAGGCCAGACACAAGTTTATATTCTTCTTTTGGCACACATGAAAGTGTGTGATGTTTTATGAAAACATCAATGGCGTTGGGTTAAGGTATATCGGAGAACAATCACACATTGCTAATGCAACACTTTTAGAGAGATCACATTTTTTATTTCTCTCTGTTTTATTGAGAAGCACAGACTTGAGAGTAATACCAAAAAAAAATAAAGGGCTATCTTATTGCCAGGAGGGTGAAAAGAAAAGAAATCTAAAGGATAAAAATATGACCTATGAGGGCATTACTTCTTTTATGATAATAAACTCCTGAGCTTCACTGTTTTAAAGCTTCCTTGCTGAAAATGAAAACTATAGTGCTGGTGCCTTTACGAAAAAAATAAGCTGCGAAGAAGGAGGAGATCAAATAAATTGCATACTCTTTGGGACAGATAACCATAGAAGATAATGGATCAGAAGTCCTTAACACAAACTATGGAAAAACACATCACACGTCACGCATGTCAGTGAAGCTTTAAGCCAATTAGCACAAAGCTCTGTCGTCACAGAGTTGGTTCCCAGTTGGTGCCACCGGAAGAGAGAAACAGTGGTCGCCCTGCACTCACAAGGTTTTAATGTTATGTTAGACAGTCAGACATAATGTCTAACCAGCATGCATTGCTGTAAGTCCAGCGTAGATCATGTTAAATCAGTACCACACAGCACCACATTAAGTTGAATGAGTCAAAATGTCTGCCCAAAAGAAGGCCTTTGATAAAGCACAACAAAATTAATAGGAGAGTCAACAAGATGCCCCCCCCCCCCCCCCCCCTCACTCCCGATGAGTCTAATCAAGCAAAATAAGTGAAACACTAACTGTGAGTGCACCATGAGCGTGTGCACACAGGGAAAAAACTGTAGGATTATAATGACATATACAGATGTGTATGTATGTTTCATACATTGATTAAGATATTTGACAACTGTAATTACTCAAACATTTCACTTCACCAGCAAACTAAAAAAATCAGTTGAAAATACATAAATGTCTAAATGTCGGCTAGTGACCAGTTTAAAGACGCTTACCCAGGGGTGGCTGCAGCATGTCTCCATTCCTCTCGCAGGTTCCTATTGGCTGGATGTCTGATGAGTCGACCAGCCGCCAGAAGTCATTTGTGTTGTCGCTACCATCCAGGCGCAGGCGTAGACGGGTACCCATCATGCCCATCACCGTTGCAATGCACACTGAGTTAGAGTTGCGAGGGTCCCGTGCCTCAAGTTTCATACCTGCTTTGAAGTCATTGGAGGGGGGGACCCTGGACTGCAGTGGGACACAAAGATCAAAGGTCACTGTCACACAGTTTGTGTTGTGAGGACGTCTCATCAAATTTTATTGAGATTTCATTTTAGTAACAAACAACACAGTAAAGACACGTTACTGGACTTAGTCTTCATTGTGTCAGATCACTGATCTGTTTTCCCAGTAAGAAGGATTGTTATAATCTGAGGGTTATCTTACTGTGCACACTGGGACTTCTAATTCATTTACAGTAAAGATAGGATAAGGCAACAAATCCCATAAAAGACTAAAACCAGCCATGTGTTAGTGCCTTTCTCAGTGCTTGTCTGTCTGTGGTACCAAGCCCATTTGTTCCAACTGCAAATGTAAATCTTTAAAAAAAAACAATTACTTTTTCCAGCCATGGACTAACAGAAACAGTTTATTTAATTTTATTAAAAACAACAAACAATTAAACAAACAAAAAAAAAACCACATGAGCCCATGTTTATTATAATGAAGGGACAGGTCACTTTGGACTATAACAGAGCTCTGTGGTACAGAGGAATAAGATATCTCAGGCTTTGGCTGCACAGACATTTGTTAGAAGAATCCATTTATTGTTGGAACTGGTCTTTGCTGACAATTAGAAAAACATAGAATAGCACCAGACTTATCCTTTAAACAGCACCTTCAACTAGGCAACACCTATTTACACAACATCAGACCGAACGTGCTTGTCCTGAGCCATAACAGACGGCACTTTCACTGGAAAATCCATCTCAGGAAACAATACATGGGAAATAAATAGTATGGGACCTTAACAATGCATGTCAGTGATCAGCTACCTGTTTGAAGCAGGTAGGCGACGCTGCAATGGAGGACGTTTCTCTCAGATAATCTTCCCAGCTGAACGGCTCTAGCAATAGAAACAGGAGCAAACAGATTACAGATTACTGAAAGATTGTTAAAGCAAACTGCGAGAGAGAGCACAGTAGTGACAACCATTAACTACAAATGCTACGATTAACTGACCAAAACAAATAGGTGGCTGGGTTCACAAAACATTTTGTTGCTTAAAAAACACTTTTCATGAAGCAAAATTTCATCATTTTACAAAACTAAGTCTTATTCAAGTAAATTGTAAATATATAGCAGTCCTTAGTAAATTATTTGGATGTAAAATGGATTGAAGGGATAAAAATGCTCATTTTAAGCTTGTTTATGCTACAGTTGCTAAATCTGCACAGTTTATGGTTTTGTGTTGATAAATGTTTGTAAGAGAGTTTGTAAGAGAGCTTAACATGTAACTTATAAGTGCCACCAAAGAATTTACTGAAAAGCCGACTTTTCAGTAAATTCTGGGGTAAAAGAAAAAGATCACTGTCAATGTAAGCATTGACACAGAACCAGTGGAATGAAAAAAGTTATTAACTCAAAAAGGTTTATATTAGACAATTAATGAAAGGATCAGCAATGAAGAGGAATAAGCCAGAAATCAGAATTGCCAACCATTTGATTTGTCAAGGGCAGAGCCTGCTGTGATGCTGCTTCGTCTCTCCTTCTTCTCTTCTTTTTGATCTGAAATCAAAACGGTGATTGAACCGCTCATCAGTCTGGGAGCTTCTGACATGCACACTGTAATTAGTGTGAGAATGAAGGCATAAAACCTGCAGCTGTAATACTTCTGAGGAAAAGCAAAGCGAACGTCAAGCACACCAAACAGCGTTTTCAGCGTTTTGTGAGTTTATTTTGTGATCAAATTGGTGTTGGAGCCTGTTAGTACACTTCAGAATCAGTCTAAGTTCAACAGGACGAGCAGAAAAGCAGCACTGTGAGGGCCTACCTCTGTGTGGTGTTCGGCCCATGATGACCAAAGTTCAATGTGCTGCTGCAGAGGAGGTCAAGTCAGACAGACTGTTACTTACACTGCAGAAGAGACAGATACAGAACAAAAACTTCATCCAGAATATTCAAAAATATCACAAAGCACAGGCCTGCTGTAATATACTGTGGCTGGACATCCTGTAAAGGTGATCTTTTCATGACGTAAGCACATTTTTCCCGTGATATCTCACAGCACCACCTTTTGTTAAATTTTATTTGGGACCATTTATTGTCCTGTTTAGTCTGTCTCATTGTCATTATTTTTTATCATCTGTTTTATCTGACTCTTTTAATCCTGTTGAAATCTCTTTTTATATTGTACTGTGTTTCTTTAATAAGTTGTGTTGATGTCTTTGATATCCTATATGAAGCACTGTGGCTTGTTGTTATAAGGTGCTATGCAAATAAACTGGCCTTGCCTTTTTTGTAATGTTGAACGGTGGTAATTTCATTGATTATCTTTATTTTATTTTATTAAATATTTTTATTTTATTTCATTCTAAAGGTTGGTGTTATTTTTCTTATTGTCTAACAAATTCAATGAAAACACCAGTATCAGCGATGAGCTGATCCAGCTAACAACAGCTGCCTGTGTGGCCAGAGCCTGATATAATGTATTCTTTTGTGGTATTAAAAACACAATCAGCCACTCTGTTGCACTGTCCCTTCATTACCATGAACACACGTGCTGTAGTTTGTTTTATTTCAACCCCACATAAACAGTCCTGTGGCAGATGTGTATTAACCCATGGCTAAAAATAACAACAAATGCACAATTTACTCCTGTATGGTTAACATTAGTTTTTTTTTTAAGGGATTTGGGAACAATACTAAAAATAGAATAATATCATTCTTTAAAATACATTAATAATTTCACTATCAAAGCCAATCTTCCATTCAAATACACCAATGTTTTGCTGCAGTGTGTTTGCTTCAGGTTCCTACATAATCCTACAACGTCTAATCTGTTAATCACATTTTATATACAAACAATTAATATTCTATACTTTACCGAAACTTTATACATGAAATAAGATAACAGTTATGAAAGGATGCATTAGAGCCAAATAACAACATCTAATCGTAACAACTGTGCATCATAAGATTATGATACTCCGTTAAAACTAACAACATGCACACTTATGCTGATGTAAATGGATTTAAAATTTTGAAGTGTCCAACAAATGATATGTGTTGTCCACTCCTCTTCTGCCCAAAATGTTTGAGTTTGAGTTACTTTTGATGCACTGTAAGAATAATTCATTAAATAAAATTGTTACCAAACAGTTTATGCTGAAAATCTGGCCCAAAAACCCAGATCAGGTTCACAGAAACTCTCAGCATAGTCCCACTGCCTACAATGTCCATACATAGCGATAGCTCAAAATGAAGCAGAGATATAATCCAAGGTAGCAGAGCATCAAAAAAAGGTTCTACATTCCAAATGAAATCCAGAAAATCAAAGGTTAAGATGTCTCCAGAGGACAGGCGACGTCTCCATTCCTTGGGATTAAAAATCTTAGCATCTGCAATGCATTGTGTCTGTCCCTCCCTCTGAAGACCCCTCTGTCTCTGCAGCGAATCCCATTGAGTCAAAAGGAGCCATAAAGATTCCAAGCTGCCATAAAAAGCCATTAAGATGTGTGGATGTGGGACATCTGCTGACTGACATGAAAAGGATTCCAGCTCTGCTCCTCGCTCAGCTTCAGACTGGTTCAATGTTTGCACTGGTCTGTCTGCCTCACTCAAGAGGGTCAGACAAAACCTCGCAGTAGACCAGGAAGCACTTAATTTTTACGACCTCCATTTCCACTTAGGCAGCCACTGATCTGGGATTAGTGTAACGTCCACAAACCCGAACAGTGAGAGGATCTGAAAAATGACCTGAAGGCCTGGTTGTAACTTTTGTTTGACAAGAGGAGCCGTCAAACTGTTAATGATAGTATTTTTTTCCCTCATGTGATAAAAATAGGTAAAACTTTATTCATTACGCAAATTTTTTTTTGGTTATAATAATAAAAAGAATAATGTAGTGCATATATTTAGGCTGCATTTTACTTTTTTTTATGTTTGATGCTTGCTTTTTCATCTTTCAACTTTTACACACAGTATAAGTGTAAAGTTTCTGAGAAGCATTTTTCATCAACACTAGGGCCGTACGATTAGCTTCCTTACTAAATCAATAATCAGTCAATTACTTCTACAATAAGTTAATTCATTAATTCTAAATTTCACCTTTAGAACACATCTTCCAAGGGAGAAGGCTTCAAATAGCATAACCTATCTGACCATCAGTCCAATAATCTAAAAACATTCAATTTACAATAAAGTAAATCTGAGAAAAGCAGCAAATCCTCACATTTAAGAAGCTGAAACCAGAATGTTTGGCATTTTTTCCTGATAAATAACTTCAATGATAACCGATTATCAATGATGATTCATTTTCTATTTATCGTTTTTTCGATAAATCAACCAACTGTTCAAGCACTAACTGATCAGATATGCGTAGTTTCTTTCACATGTTTACATGTCTATGTTACATCTGCTTACACAGGGATAGTGGACATTTTTTGTACAACTAAGTAGACAAAAATAGAAAGGGGCCTTAACTTAGCAGAGGATTATTTTGACCTACATTTATGGTAATGGAGCCAAAAGAATCAAAAATAAATATCACTTTATTTTTGGACCAAAGGGCAGTCAGTAAAAAACAAATGTCAGTTACGCTCCCAAAAAAGGTTATTAATTGATTTCTGACTCTCCGAGCTCAGATGAGAGCTGCAACTTTTTACTATTTTCATCATTGGTTAGTCTGATGACAATTTTTTGATTAACTGACTCATCATTTGTTTAAACAAGCAAGCAAAACAAGCAACATTGTTGTTGCCTGTTTTGTGAAGGACAAAACCCAAAGGTATTAAGTTTACTATCACATGAGACAAACAGCAAATCTAAGGCAGAAACATTTAGTCGATTAACTGACAAGTCCAACTGCTAGAACTGAAAATTAAAGTACATCTAGTCATTTTCCAACCCAATTTGCCACATACAGTATTTGCTGCTTTTCTTTGTTTTACGGGACTGTAAACTGAACATCTTTGAGCTCTTCAGAATATGTCGCAATTGTAAAGACATTTTATAGACAAAATCATTCATCTGTTAATCAAGAAGATAATTGGGAGATTCATCAGTCATGAAAACAATCATTAGTTTCAGCTCCGCTCGATAATATTTTACATTGTTGTTGAAATGACAAGTGGTTGTCACAATAGTTAGTTGCAGGCTGATTAATCGACTACTTATTCCTATTTAATACTGTGATTAATTTAAATAATTAAGTCCTTAAAAAAGTTTGAAAAAGTAAGTTCATGTTTTCCAAGCAACACACCCTTTCTGTTGGGACTACAGAGGGAAAATGATCCTTTTTTTAAAGAAAAAAAAAAAAAAAAAAAATGTGACAACGGTGAGATCAACCTGCAAATCCAGATGAAAAACTCTGTCCCCTGCCTCGCCTGGTATCTGCTCTGCCAGCCGGGACACTTCGGGGACAGGAGAGTGTGGATCACATTACTGCTGCTGAGAGGCTGAGGGGTGTGAGCCGCTGCAGGGCGTCACCTCCAGGATGGTAACTTAGTCTGTTCTTTCATCAGTATTTTTCTTGATACCGTCACTTAATGATGTCTTAGATCAAACCTCTGTGGAAGCAGGTAGCATGCATGGTGGATCAATGAGTGATTTTTTTTTTTTTTTTTTTTTTTTCTGTTTCAATTGTAGAATCTAGATTGGGGTGAGAGGGAGACTAAATGATCACAAGATAATAATTAAATGTGAGGAAAAGTCTGTGACGCATTTTCATTTGGGTTATGGTCACATTTAGTGGGCGGGACAGTGCTCATTATACAGGCTAAACACTGCTAACGTTACATGAAGACAACGGGCGATGCTACGAAGCTGCAGAGTCGCGCCGAACCTTTTCTCAGTTGCAGTGAAATCCTCTGCAGGAATCCGGGAATCGGAAAGCAAAGGGAAATCTGCAGAGTTCAATGTAGCTACTGTACGCACCAAGCTCTCGGTCTGCACGGACTACAGTATAAACATGCTCTGCTACCTATCACTGCATGGACAAATGCCAGGGAAAGCTAGTCAGCCTTTTGGCTGCAGCCCGGAAAACAAACGAGCGAGAAACCGGTCTTTTGCACCAGCAGGAGAGTAATAATGAGACATGAGCCGTACCAACCGTGTGAACAGGGTATTTTGATGGGAGATTCCTCACTTTCTATCAGATGCAAGCCGCCATATTCGCTGCAGCTCCGCGCATGTCCACCACGCAGTGCTGTAATTCATATTTTTCCACTGGAGGTTATAAGAAAAAAAAAAAAAAAAGAAGAAGAAGAAAAAAAAAAAAAAAGAAGCAGAGACAAACAGAAGGAGAAAATAATGAATTAGTCGTCTTATTGAGACGGATGTTGTTTCGTGTTGGGGGTTGATAATAACCTGCATGTCCTATGGAAACGAAAACGTGAACATTTTGCCAGCAGCTTCCTGTTTTTCATGCGGGAGAAGGTGATGAGAAAGACACAGATGACATAAACCTGCAGAGTCTGACCTGTCAGATACATGAGGGGAAAAAAAATACTAAGATACACTGAAGAATCACATAAAAAAATAAACAGACCAATTCCAAAACCTATTAGTGGCTTAAAACATTGTACTATTACGATGAAACAGCACAATTAAGAAAAACAATACTGGAAAATTATTACCCCCCCCAATAGTGTAGAAATACTGTGCCACATTAAAACTTTTATTTACTCATAATGTATATATATCTTAGAGTGATTATATATTATTTCATTATTAGTAGATGAATGTAGCCTGTTGCATAGTTTGATCTGTACCAGTGCATCATATGTGATTATCTTTAGATAGTAGCTGGCTAACCATGTGTTAGACCCTGGCATTTTTTTTACTGGTGGATGTGTACTGTACTGTTTTATGCACACTTCTAATATGGTGTATATGAACTTTGTAAGACCTACCTCTAACCAGGAACGACATAAAGAAATTTATTCATTTGATCAGTGTGCCCTGTCCCTATCGAACAAACTATTCAAATACATAAACTTGATTTATTTGGCATCAGTAAAGCCAGTCTTAATTTATGTTAAACTGATCATTTTTGATTTTTCTAAAGTATAGAACCTAAAGAAATGTGCTTAGTTACTGCTGATTATTACTTACAAGACAACAATTAATGATCAAGAAAGGTTGTGAGTGGAAACTCCAGCCATGCTCAAAAACTCCACATACAGTGAGAACCTCTTCCAAACAGTGTATTGCTGTGGTGAAACTGTCACTGACAAAATGTGAAAGAATTTCTTTCAAATCTCGATCTCAAATAACGACTGTGGCATGTAATGTAGGTGAGGAAGTCTTTTCCTCTTTGGTGAGGACTCTGCGCTATGGCTGTAGTTACATGTAATGATGAGTTAGGCTACACTGTCCCATCATAGAGGCCACTTGGGAAAAAGTTTGGGTAGTGGTGCATTTATTTAGGTAGTGTACTTAATAACAAACACACTTGTGCGTAATATTTTCTGCTGCTTTATACTTTTTCTCTTCTGCCCTTCTCCAGACAAATTACATCTACATTAATCTGATTTTAACCCATAACATTTTAAAAGACTATAAATGATAATCTAAGAAATTATGATGCAGTGATGAAGCTTAGTCTATCCAACACTTTATAAAGTGCTGAGAATGTCTCCATATCATTTACATCAGCAAAAAGCTACTTTTATGTTAATGCAGCAGTAATGCAATCCAGTTAATAACGTTATGAAAAGGGTCATATTGAAAAAGCTACTTTTATTTTGAAATGCACATTGTTCTGATAGTTATGTATAGTTCATAGGCTATTTACAGTAGAAATATCGTTTTTAAATTGGACCTTTAGCGTACTTATAATGGAGTACTTATTTAGTTTATAGTATTGGTACCTTTACTTTAAAAATGGTCCTCCATCACTGGCTGTCGGACAGTGGGAAGAAAAATGAGATATTTAGCTTATACATGAAATGTTCTAAAGCTATTCTGAGCCACATGTGCTTTCAAAACATAATCATTATGATGTCACTCTTTTTTTTTTTTTTTTAACAACTGTGTGATAAAGTTGTTGCAGAGAGAACGGAGAGGATGGTGAGGATGTCAAACACAGCACTCATGGCCTCTGGGAGAAGGCTGTGGCTACAGCAGTTCATTTACAAAATATTTATAACACCTCCTCATTATGAAACAGCTCGACCTCGTGTCTGAGAATCCAGTGAATTCACACTGATTTCGCCAATTAGTGCGGTCATGAAGGGGAGGTGTAGGTGGGAGAGAGCGGAGACAGGCTGTAGGAAGGTTTTTTAATCAGGGATACATCACTAAAAGGGGGTGGGGGGGGGGTGCAACAGCACTATCAGAAACTGACAATGTAAAGTCTGTGTGTTATTGGAGGGGGATCGATATCAGGCATGTTTAAGATGTAACAAATTACGAGCTGGACTCCATTTCCATCCAAGTTTTATTTCATCGCACCTCATAGTGGATATAAAACCACTGCTGGAACGCGTCGACGTCCGCGCTCCTATTGGCTGTCCGCAGCGTCGCTCACAGGAATGACGATTTTTGCTGCTATAACCAGCTGATGCTGAGGCTATGAACACGGAGCCTCTGAAGAACTGTTGACGGTACATGGATACCCCGTCATCGGCGTTATGCCTGCGGATTTGGTCTCATCTCCATCCAGAGAATAAGTGAGTAGGATATTTGATCGTGTCACGACGCGCAGGCCTTCCCCTCTCTGTCACTCCACATGATGTTTCTTCGTCTTCCCACATCATCATTTTCATGGGCATGGTGCTCTGTGCTTCACAGATTGAGCTTTCTCACCTCACACAGGCGACACATCACATCTGCAGGTAACAAGCGATCCATTGGTTTACTGAGCGACGGGGCTGCTATGGGGCTTTTCTTGTTTTTCTTATCTTTTATGGGTTTTGGGTTTTTTTTTTTTTTTTTTTTGCGTGCTTGAAATTATGTCTTAATGTGGATTTATGGACAAACGCTATATGTGGATGTTGTTGTGCAACACTGTCGTGAACATGGTCCGTGAACTACGTTATAATATATGCACTGGTTGCTGTGTAGGCTGAGAAACGCGTGGACAGCGCTGGAATGGTGGTGCGCTCCGCAACGCAGCGATGAGAGAGACGCAGTTTCGTTGCAGAGAGAGCAGCATTACTACTCTCTCTCTCTCTCTCTCTCTCTCTCTCTCTCTCTCTCTTTCTCTCTCTCTCTCACCTCATATACACGCGCACACACACACACGCACACACACATCCTCCCGTGTACGCGGACGCACGCACCTGCTTATTAAATTCACACTCCCAAACTCACTCACGCCAGAGGTTTCCTGAGCATGCAGACACTAACAGGCGTTTGTTGCAAGATTCATGTTTCAGTCCGTTCTGTTAATATTTCCAGGACTTTTCACGGTGCTGTTTTCACCTTGTTTCCATTTAGCAGCTGTCTGCCTGATGGCTGCAAGGAGAAGCAGCAGCTTATCAATAAACCGACTCTCTGCTGGACCCATTTTTTTTTAAGGAACATTTTTCCTTTAGAAAAGGAAATAATGCATCCTGGTTTGCTCCAGTTGCAGGTTTTGGGGAGTTTATTTGCCTATTTAGACAAGATCCATCAAGGATGTAATCACCCCCCAGTGGCAGCACCATATCCTTAAATGACTAGCCATGGATGGCCTCAACATCCACCTTGTCTCTTCCCCTGGAAAGACTTTGCTGTGTGGAGTGTACACTGCATAGGAAAACGCCCACACAGGCACATGAGCCAAATCAACATTAAAGTGTTTTTGCACTGCAGAATATATCAAGTGTTATACAAATGAAGTTGGACTGATATTGTAAGAAGCTTTAATGGTTCCACTCCAACAACATTCACATCACAAAAGAGGCATTTAATAATTATGGTCATTTTTTGGATGTGTGACAGGAGGAGATCTAAGCCATTGAATATAACTGGGTCGTACTTTATTTAACGGTACACTAATAAGACGTAACATGCTGTACAAATAAAGTGTGACCTATAATTTCTCTGGGCCTTTGTTTGTTTTCTTCCTAAAACAAAATACTTAATCATTAGTGCATATAAATGTCAAATATGCACTATTTTGACCTCAGGGGATGACCACATGAATGGCTGTTTGTACCAGATTTCATGGCAAACCATCAAATACTTGTGAGAAAAACAGTATTTTCAGTGTCCTCGGAGGAAAAATCAGGAGCTCACCAGTAAGACTGATCCTCCAGAGACTGTCAAAATTTCATTGCATCCAATTGTTGCTGAGATATTTCTGTCTAGACCAAAGTGGTAGGCCGACAAACTGACAGTAAACTACAAAGTTAAACCTGTGTAAATCAGGCATGGCTTACTACTGCTGCCAGTTATAATATACTGTATTCAATCCTAACTGTCGTCCTCCAGGTTGAAAGTGGGGCTGACTAGAATAGAAGGAAGGATGAGTGTGTGGAAGTCATGCTTAAGTCATCCATGATTTAAATGTGTCCTCAAGGAAATGCTGCCTTTCTGTACATCTAGGCTACGTGTCCTAGTTAGCCACCATCTGTGCCAGGAGAAGCACCAGCACGCCAGCGCCCGTGTGAGGAATGATGGGAAATTGGACCTTGGAGTGACCCTTTGACAGAATATTTTAACTCCTTCCTTCTCTATTTTATGTCTGATCTTCCAGGTACAACCGTGTGGAGCTTTGGATAGAAATACGAAACGTGCGACCTCAAAACATGGACTAGAGGGAGTCAACTGAAACAACTTGAGTCAGTCAGAATAAAAGAAAGTGACATTTGAAAGAAAAACCCGCAGGGCTGGAGGAGAGCTGTAGAGTGAGAAAGAGAGAAGCTGAAGAAGAAGAGGAAGAAGGAGTGAAGATGGGGTGTGGTCAGACGCTTGCCACGTTTCACCTGGCCTCTGCAGTTGTCTCCGTCAGCCGCCGCTCAAAGCAGGAGTCTCCTCGCTAAAACCCGAGCAGCTCATTTCACCTGCTGGAGGAGCCCCCACCCTCGGTGATGTGATGAATAAGTTTGAAGTCCTTGGCATTGTGGGAGAAGGTGGGTGGTTTCACACAGCAGATTTCAGTGCGTGTTTCTAGAACGTGAGTGTATGTACAGTTGTGAACCTGCAGCTCAGGGTCACTGAGGTCATGTCTAAATTTGGGTGTTTTAGCGGCTTAAGGTTCAAATTACATCATACAACTGGCATGTACACATCATTGTGGGGAGGTCTTGCCTTTTGAGGAGCTCAGCATTTTTGACACAATACAGAGGGTTTTGTAAGGGGTCTGTGAACCTGAGAGGTTTGAGAAGTTTGTTGCAGACTGCCATTATCTGGCACAGACTTGTATTAGACAGGTCTTTACTTCTATATTTCCCTGCTTTATAAATGTATGTTATCAGATTTTAGTAACAGGTCTCCCTGTTTCCTGACCTGCTTCTATTTCCATTTGCTGCTGATGCAACTCAAAGCATCCTCCATGTTTCCCTGTTACCTTGATAGTGTACATTTCCACAGCACTAATTTCATTAGTGCAATAATGGAGTCATGTAACACTCACCACTCCGCTGCTCTGATTTTCTCTTCTCAAACACCAACTAAAACTATATTCTCTTATTATTTCCATTTGCTTCAATTTAGCATTTTTCTCAACCATGGTTAGGTTACCGTCAATGAAATTCAACTATTCCAGGGTTGGTGTTTCACACTGAAAACCCTCCAGTGGCTCAAAGGGCATGATCCATTCCCATCCTGCTTAGGCTTTTAATCTGCAGGAAGTGTCGGACTGTAACTAAACCATGCTTGGAAAAACAGCACAGAAGAAGAGACTGAATTAAAACAGTGTTTGTGTTAGAAAAAAACTAGTTGGACAAGAATTAGTGCTGCGGAAATGCACAGTGGTAAATTCATGTGAGCCGTCCAAGCACAGGTGCAAGCATGTGACTTTAACACATTTTAGCCACTCATTTCACATCTTCGACCAACAGCCAACATGGTTTTCTTTTAATCCTGATCACAATCTTTCCTTGAATATAACCAATTATTTCTGCCTAAAACTTTTACCTTTAGAGTAGATATCTGGAATACTGAGGTCATGAGCATCAGCCTCAATTGTATTTGTTCTGTTTGCATGTACGTGTGTGTGTGTGTGTGTTGTGTTTTGCTGGAAGTGAAATAAATGAGGGTAAAAATTTAAGTCTAGCTGCAAATGGCTCTCAGATATTCCACACACAGGTCCTTCATATATTAAACCTTGCAGCCATTATTTCTTTTCCTATTTCTGTCAGTCAGCACCGTCATTTATGGCTGATTTCAGTGAGTTGTACTGACATCCATCCCTGGCTTCACTCTAATGTGAGAAGACAGAGCAACCAAGTGTTTATTGTACTGTTGATAATCCTCACTAACTGTGATCTACATCGGTGCTTGTCGGCACACATTAATCAAAAAGTTAGATACACAAAGAACTGCAAGGCAGTGATGGGAGATTTAAAGTAGCAGCAAGACAATTTTTCTGTTTTTTCAAGGCACTGTGGTTAATTATTTTGTGCTTACACATAGATAAGATTTCTATAAATTTCTGTTATTACTGCTGGTTTTCATCATTTCAGCTTTTTTCTCCCAATTTTTTTTTTTTTTCCGTCTGTTTGACGTAGCAAATGACTCCAAATACCTCAGTACTTGTGAGCCGCAGCCACCAGTGATATGAAGGAGAGAGCTGTCAGCTTCAGAACAAACCCAGAACACTTTGTTGCTACAAACAGGAACAGAACACTGAATCATAGTTTCTGAATTCTTTCAGAATTGACCCAGAATCCAAACAGTGATCTGATTTTCTGATCTTCTGACTGACTGCATTTTGCCGTTTCCACAAAGCGTAATCTTTATCTTCAGCTCACAGAAGCTGAAGGTAGTTGATTTCTCACTTCATTTTGTATAAACACATTCTTGTACCTCTAACTTAGGTATATATTAATATATACATATATTTAATGTCTAATACATATAATATAATATCTAATGAAGTTGTCCATCTTTAGTGTGATAATTCAAGTCTTGGAAGCTCCCCCATAGAGAAAATACTGTGACCATGTTTCCTCCTGGAGTTCTGGAGCCCATTTCATCAAATTTGCAACAGCTGAGCTGTGACTGCAATATGAGGTCATTTCCTCTCACAATAATTTTGGCACATTTCAATAGTAAAAACAAACGTACTTGTGTCCAATAGAAGAGCATGTGAGAACGCCGCACAGGCGGACTCACAAATTCATCTGCAATTTGCAAGCATAAGGTAATTTGTAAAAGATTATGCTGCAGCCATTTGTGTGCTGCGTGGTGCAAATCACCTTTGCGAAAAAAGCCCCCTGAGTGTCTAAAATAGCTCATCCTTTTTTACAACACTGTCACAGCACAAGTTTTATTACACAGCATTTGTTTCAGTCTGTCTGAAAAGCTGAATTATGTTCCTGCAGTTTTCGGTCCATATCAAAAATAATTGTTGTTTTATCTTATTTCGGCTTTGCACAAAGAACAATGAGAGCACCTTCCAAAGGAAAAGCCATTTTGTTACAGATGCCAGTGCAACAGAGGAGCATGTCTCCATAATACATAAGTTGTAAAAACCTGTAGATGCACAAAAAAGAGAAATCATCACTAAAATGCACTGCAACAAAGCAGATGGATTCTAGCCTCCAAACATGACCACTGTATACACTGATGAGCCAACTGGGGCATCAGAAAGACTAGAAGTTATATGTGATTGATACCATAAGGCTTGTGTCCTGACAATGATTTCCATTTGTAAATTAGTAACATAATAAAACTATGGGAGGAGCTATGACTCCATCTGTTTTATTTTATTTATTCATTTGCTCGTCAAGCACAATATCTCTGATTTTGACAAATTGTGGGAAATAATGCATGTTTCTCCCTGATATAATGTTGCCAATATTACAGTGACAGGGCTAACCTGGCAACATAATGCATCAGGTAAAAAACAAAAAGGAGGATACAGGTTTTATTCATGTGGGACGATTTGTTTGCTCTTGCCTTGTTCCCCAGTTGAATGAACAGTTTTACCTGGAGCAGGCACAACTGGGAATGAACACAATGTCTGAGATTAGCAGCATTTACCTGACCTTAGTATGTTGCATATGTGATTTGATTGGCAACCAAAGCTGTTTGGAAAGATATGGGAAACATTTTTTTACCACAACCAATGCAAGTCTGGCTGCCAAGCCTAAAGACCAGATTTATAATCATAGACCTGAGATCTGAATTCTGAAATATGGGTGATCACCTGAGAACATGGCGTGCCTAACAAAGACAGCAACCTACAGGGACACTGTGTGTGTATGTGTGTGTTTGTGTGTGGTGTTAGTTATCAAAGGTATAAGCATACGTGAGTGTGTGGGAGAGTACATATGCCTCCGCCTCACCTATTAACTGCTGCTTCTCTGGTGGCCCTCACCTACTGCACTTATTTTTTTATGAACATGTTTGTCTAAGGTTTGGGAGGCCAAAACATAATTAAGATGTTGAAACTTAACAACACGTCTCAGTCTCACTTTATTGATATTTTGTGTCTTTCTCTCTATCTCTCCCTGTCCAGGAGCATATGGAGTGGTGCTTAAGTGCAGGCATAAGGTAAGGCAGCATTTCACATTCCTGTTGGTCCGACTGTCATTTGTATCAAAATAATTATAGTTTGCGTTATTGTGATGTTAAATTCTTTGTGTCCTGGTGCATTTTCATTGAGAGATTAGGAGGATGAGGAATCAAACGTAAACATACAGACAATGAAACAAAAGGAAGAAAAGCAAATGTCTTATACTTTGGTTCCATTGAGCTCCTAGATAATTTAGTACTTAATATCTCAGAAAAATGCAATGAAAACAAAGAAATTTGTTATGAAGAAATCATATAACCAGTTTCCTTCCTTATGGTCACCAGTGGATTTTAATTGGTGGTAAATGATTTCAGCAATGGTGTTTTAAACTTTCTACCGTAATTAGAGGGATAAAAACAACATTAAAGTGATAGTTTGGGTAATTTGACATGGGGTTGTGTGAGGTAGCTATACATAGTCAGTGTGCTACCTGGAGTACATTGGGATTGGTGCCCTTTTTGGAAAACTAGACACGAGTAATGGCACAGAAGCTGAGCAATGTGCAGTTGTAGACGGGGGCCATTGCAAAAACGTGTTTTAGCCACTTTCAATGCTCACTGAAAAAAGCCAATATCACTTTGTTTTGAATATTTTCACAGTGTTATGTTGCCGTCAAACAGCTCTTTCCTTTGGCACTAAATGTTCTCATCTGTTGAACTACTGTCATCTTACACACATGTGCACCTATGGCGCGCACTGTATTACATTGTAGATCAGCTGTTTGAGCGGTTTGTGGAAGAGACGATAAATGAAAATAAAAATGAGTGACTTATGACAGAGTCGACAAAATGTCATTGGGTGTGGAGATGAGGACACCTTTACGAGCCAGAGTATACAGAAGAAGAACTCCATTTGACCCGTTGATATTACCTCCGCAATGCTAGACATGGGTTATCATAATTCATGCTCCCCACAGTAACTGTCTTTAATTTTTTTCATTTACCTTCTGATACAGAGCAATGGTGACTTACACACACATTTTTAAACCAGAGTTACATCCTGGTAATCTATAACATTACTTCAGTGTCACTATTGAAAAAGAGTCGACTGCTGCGTTATCGCTGTGCTTACGTTCATTCATTCATACAGAGCGGAAGATATGAAGTTCAATCTCTTTGTTAGATGTTTGTTTTTGAAAAGGAGAAAACTACTGAAAGTCTTTCTTTAACTTACTTAATGTTGTCCTCACTCTCAACAAACTGGTAAACACAAGCAGCCAGTCACAGTTCTTATTGTCCCCACATGGTCTCTCTGTAGATGCTCTAGCCCCAACATGTAGGCCTACTTCCATCTTGGGGGAGGCTAACGTCAGCATAAGCTTGGAGCCTGCAAATGAAGCCACTGTAAGCTATGACATGGCCCTTAAGACAGAACACAGAGGCATACATGAGCCTTAAAGCCTTAATCATACTTCAGTATTGATGCCCACATGGAAAGCTGCAGACTTGCACACAGACAGAGGATGTGCTTCTATACATAATACAGCTTGGGTATTTGGCTGAACAAGAAAAAGTTTTAAAAAAAAGAACACCAGAACATAGCCTACATACAGTGCACAAAACAAGCAGGTTTGCTTTTCCAACACCTACGCGGTGAGTGCACTTGTAGTGTGTACAGTCCACACTGTCAAACTTTGGGCTGCACGTGGACATCTGCACAATGATCTATGTAGTCCCATGCAGACTTGGGCGGACGATGAAATTCACATCACATAGATCCTTACAACCCTGTAGAAGCTATTAATTGGCCTTAAGAATTCGCTGTCATTTAGTGAAAAGTCAGGGGTCAGAGAATTTAGGATTTGTCCTCCAAGAAACCAGTATGTCTGTGGAAAATGACATGGAAATCCGTCCAGTAGTTGTTGAGATATTTCACTCTGGACCAAAGTCGTGGACCAAATCGTATACAGTATAGCTGACAGTGCCACTAAGCCACACAGCCAACATGGCATAAAACTGCAGTCAAGCCTGAAATGCTTCTGTAATGTTCAATAATTTTGAATACAAGCTGAGAAATACTTCCAACTTTATCCTTAATGTGAGATTAGAAACGTTTATGTCACCAGTTGCTTCTTGTGTGAAAACTCATAATTTTCAGTCACATGAGACTGACCTACTCTCTGACGTGGTTTATTTAAAGACAGGTGACAAATTAAAGGGAAAATCTGAATAAATGAGTGAAGAAACACAGCAATTCAACATCCAATCATACTCTGTGGCATGTATACAAATGCTGAGCAGGTCCAGTTGATTCTGATTTTGTGTTAATATTGCATGAGGGAAAGATCTAAGTGACTTTGAAAGAGGGCTGGGGTTGAGGCTGAAGCAGGGATTAAAGGAACCTCAGTCACATAGGAACAGTGACTCAAGTGACATCTGCATTTAGATGTATGGGAAAGACGTCAGTAAACAGGGTCAGAAACTGTTGATCGTCAGCTCATGTGATGACCGTGACACTCGTGCATTAGTGGGATATGTAAGGAAAAACAGAAGCGCAAATCATCCTAAGGTCACGGAGAATGTCAAAGCAGGACCTGATCAGACCATGTCAGCAAGAACAGTCTATCAACAATTACACAGAGAGGTATATTATAGTATGGTCACAGTGCATGAATCCCTCATTACAAAGATAAATGCAGATTTGAGATTTCAGTGGTGCAAAAACCATAGAAACGCTGGTCTATGGAGATGTGGAAAAAAGTGATATTGTCAGATGAGACGTCCTTCACCTTCTCCACAAGTGGGTGACTGCATGTGTGAAGTACCTGAATGCTTGACCCCTACATTGAGGGGATCTGGTGGCTCTGTTTATTGTGGGGGGTATTTTGCTGTCATGGTTTGGGTCCACTTGTCCCCTTAGAGGGAAGGGTCGCTGGAAATCAATACACAGTTGTTCTGAGTGATCACTTTTATCTTATGATGGAACATGGTCTCCTGAATGGTTTGATGAGTATGGAGATGGTTTGAGTCATATGTTATGGCCTTCACAATCACTGGATATCAACCCAAATGAACACCTATGGGAGATTTTGGACCAATGTGTTAGACTGTGCTCTCCACCACCATCATCAGAACACCAAATGAGGGAATATCTTTTGGAAGAATGGTGCTCATCCCTCCAGCAGAGTTCAGACGCTTGTTGAATCAATGTCAAGGCACATTGAAGCTGTTTTGGTCACATATGATGGCCCAACACCTTACTGACACACTTTATTGGTTGGTTTGTCCATTGTTTTCCTGCACTATGTATGTCACATTGTATGCATAACTCTGCATTTTAACTGAGGAAGACACATGTATAATGTGGGTTCCAATGGTGGTTCTTCAACAAAGTATTTAAATTTATGCCATTAATGTAGTTGGTATGCATGAAAGCAAGGCCTGCTGGTGTGACTCATCCAGCTGAGCTTTCCATACATGACTGCATGTTATCCAGCTCTTGCATTGCTTTATCCTGTATCTTCCTCTACTGCTGCTTCCACTACTTCCTCTTCTCTGTTCTTTCTTTGCAGTGTGCTTATTGATCAAAGTAATGTTCCTGACCTGTGTTGCTAAGTAAAACGAAAGGTGATAATCACTAAAATAGCTTGTATGCACTAATGTATTTGTTTGTATTCTCAACTTTTAAACTAGCGATGTGACTTGTGCTAATCTACATCCGCTGTGAAAACAAGTGACAATTGTGGGATAATGATAAATGCTAAAACATAGTGTAATAGTAGCACAAGTAGAGTCAATTTATATAGTCTATATAGTAGCTACACCATATAATGTTTGCTAAGAATAACCACAATAAGCTATATTGGTAGAAGTAGGGATGTCACTTTTTCTGAAAAAAAAAAAAAAGATGTGGGAATATCTGTAACTCAACCCATGTAGCATAATCCCATATGTTTTGATTGAATGTTGCTTTTTTCATTCGTGCCACCTCCACTGCTTCACTGGAGAGTCATGCGTATAAGGTAGTTGTGTTTTACAAAGCAAATTTAGCAAAGAGGCCTCCCTTTGACGATTTTTCAACCTATGGATCTCAATGTAAAAATGGTCCCACACATCACTTCAAATGGTTTGTCATGTCATATGTAATGTCATACTCGTTCAACACAGATCTTTGGTTCTCTCTGTTTTCCATTAGCAAGAGAACGGCAGGAGCCTTCAGGGCAACAGGGCATGCAGGTCAGCACACTGTGCTGAATAACATGACATGGCTGGTTGAGTTTTTCCATTCTTCTTTCCATTTAGATTTTTGCATATAATGAGTTCGCACATGGAGGCATTTTCCATCAACACTGTTATGAATGAAACACCAATCTTATGTCCTACCTTGATCATACAGGAATGGGGTTAAGGACAGATTACTGTAGCTATTATTAGCACCTGTATTCAGGCCTTCATTAATAAAGTGATGTTAACTAAGAGTTTCATCTCACTAGGAGCACCAGTTGCCGCAAAGGTGATCAACATCATCATCATCAACAATCAGTCTTTGTCATAATTTATCGTATGACACAGTTTACATGTGAAATTCATTCATCCACACTGTGCGTGATGAAATACGTTCAGTAAATTAGGACATCAGAAGTAAAAAAAAATCTGTTTAGGAACTGTCTGAACTTTTATGTATTTTGATTTGTAGTTAAACCCATGTTTATTCCCTGCTTCTGTTTGCTGAACCACCAGTAGGCCTACAACCAACACGGGTAAACGTTGTGCCATGTCAAACGTAATGTTTATAGGAAATAGTGATAAATCAAAGAAAAGTAAGAAATCAGGGGCCTTTTTGGCTCAAGATCCTAAATAACTCAGTTCATCAGTGGCCACCAGTTTTAATTATTTTAACTCTGTGTCTGACAAATTCCAAAATGAAGGACGTGTCTGAATAATACAATACTCCTGAGCAAGTGATGCTCAATGCTGTTCTTTTCAGCATCCCAAATCACCAGAATAATTTCATTAAAAAGATTTGTTCAAAAGATTTGTTCACTTTGGAGCCTGACCAGAGGTCTGACTCATGATCCCTGGCTTCCAGAACCAGATGTGCTGTCTCTTTGACAAACACACCAAACTCCATTCATAATTCCTAATGTTTCAAAAGTTCCCTCACCAAATATCAGAGATGAATGCTGTTTTTTTGTGACTTTAAGTCTGTTTAACTGATTACTTTTGAACTTGCTGGGCCTGATTCATCACACTTACTCTTGAGACAGTCTCAGTGAGCGATAGTCAGCGCCTTACTGATCCCCCATCCCCTTAGTGAAAGGAGCTGACTCAATCTTCAGCCAGAGCTACCTAATATAAAATCATATTAAGTTCAGTAGCCTACTTGTTCAAGCAGCCCATATATGTAAATTTTTTTTGTCCCCTGCCTGAGGACTGTCGAACAGTTATATGGTACTGGATGAGCATTATTTTTCAGTTTTTGTTCAAATTTAAAAACGCTTCTTTGTTTCAGGTGAGAACAAATCACAGCTGGTGGATTTCACCCACAAATGAACCAGAATTTAAAAGTGAATTGATTTAAAGGAGCTATTTGTCTTGCTATTGCTACATGGTAGCATTAAGAGCTGTTTACTTACGAGTCTAGAAGAAATGTTACGCGTTCAGCATCAAACTTCATTCCTTTACTCGCCAACAGCTGTCTCCAGCAGAGGAAAGCAACATTGTCTGTGGGAAAAAAGAACTGGACTTTCAGTTCAGGGATAACACGCACCAAAAATAACTTCTCCAACTTTGCAGCCATTGTAACTGTAAGGCAGCTCCAGTTGTGTTTTAACATTTTGATCAACTCAGATCTTCGCTCATGTGGATTATGATGGGTGAACTTTAAGAGAATTACATTTCGAGAGACTTAGGCAAGTAAATCAACCTGGAACTATAAAAATAAGGATTTTTTTAATATTGCAGAAGCAAATAAAATACATTATCAATGAAGATTTTGTTTCATTGCATTCAATATTAAGATTTGCGACTTGGCAGATGACTTAAGTGAGAAAGTGAGAAAGAAACTTGTTAGTTGCAAAACTGCTCTGTTTTAAAACAGTAAATAAACGTAGCTTCTAGGAGACAAGGTTAGTTTGGGCTCAGGAAGTCCTGTCAGGGGACTTATTCATAAGCCAGTCATTTATGTCATTAACAATAATTTGTCACTTTGTATTAAAAAGTTTAACATATTAAAAATCTTCCTACACAGCATTGAGTCTTATTATGCTGTTAGACCCACACTCTATCTCTTCATTTATCTATAGATTTCACATATATACATAGAATAGAATTCTCATTTATGAATTGCTGAATTGCTCTCACTCTACTGATGAAACTGATTAGCCATCACATTAGCCACCATGAGCTACATTAATATAACTGTTCTGTAGTAAAGATTAATTTGTGTTGATAAAGCAACATGTTCTCCTTTGATATTTAGTATAATTTTATATAATTCCTTCAGTACATTTATGAAAATAACATGCTTGTGGAAAAACACCGCACACAGAGCGAGAGAGGACTACTGTAGGAGCAGTGAAAGTCAAGAAATCAAGAAGAGAGGAGAGTGTACAGTAAGAGATGGAAAGATATTTTTAAATGTTTAATGCTGCTGCCATTCTAATGTGTTTCTGACAGTGGATTTACATTAAAAATGAGTACATCTTTTTTTGCATTGAATTTTATGTTGCAATGAAATGTAGAATTAAGTTCAAGAGCCTGTGCTTAATAGCAAACAAATCTAGGTTTATACTGACTACATTTTGTGAGAGATCAAGAGGAAATTTAACTAAACTGGGGTGAAACCAGCATGAGTTTGTGTTTCTGAATTTAAAACAGATTTGTTCATTGCGCCGAGTGCTTGGTGTTTGTCCTGTGGTCCCTTTTCCTGTATGTTCCATTTGTGCAAGCCCTTTCAAAGCTACGCTTCATGAAAATTTTAAAAGAGGCATAAATTATATACAATGAGTGAAATTCTAAATATGCACACGCTTGCATTCTGGGGCCATGAACAAAATGACATGGTAAGCAGAACGTAATGGTTACAGTGGAAGCTGCAGCCCAACAAAGGCAGATAAAAGCTAAACTAAAACAGAATCTACTTTATCGGACATGTTAAAATACAGAATGCATCTGACAGTGAATATCAAGATTTGCTGGCACATTTCCCTTATCTCATCTTCCAAAGATGTCTGTCTTTTGTGTGGGGAAGACTTAAGCATCTGTGCTCTGATTAAGGTCTTTGTTAGCAACAGTTAAGTGCTGCATGTGTGAGGGAAACATTTCTGTATCAACACAAGTTTTAACAGGAACAAATATTTATTGCATGACCATCTTACTTGCTGTTCTATTGTCAGAATTTGGGACAGAGTGGAGTCAGTATCTTTTCTTGTGTGCATGTTTGCAGAGTTAACCATGGCTACCTGCATAGATGACTAATCCGACCAAACACTTTACTTGGCTTGCTGATTGTTATTTGTATGCAATAGCTAATACGGGTTATTTTGGTAAGAGAGAAAGAGAGCAAGTGAGAAAGACAGAGCGGGCGAGACAGAATCTTCTAGTTATTGATTGGGACTTCTATTCTGTCTCCAGGAGATAAGTCATGTTGTTCAACTACTGCATGAAAAATGAAAGTAAAGAGGGTGTAGGGTTATTCAATCATTTAACATGACACATCTAAATTAAATATAATTTATATATATATATATATATATATATATATATATATATATATAAATTATATTAAATTTAGATGTGTATATATATATATATATATATATATATATACACACACACACACACACATTATATATATGAGCTCTATAGCTCCATTTGGACAGATCTGTAAGTAAACTTAAAGTGATCTTGCTTTACCCTACTGTGAAGTTAAATGCACAGTATGTAACTTCTCCCACTAGTGATCTTAATCAAAACAATGATGGCGTTGGGTGATGCCATTAAATAGTGTGGGAACATGGGAGTTATTGTCTTCACCACCATTGCATTATCGTCTCCCGGCTTGGATTTCTTCATTGTCAGTCATTCAGGAAGTTTTTACCTGAAGCTGAATTATCTATGGAGGTCTCCTCCTCTCCAAAACAAAGATCCTGTGATTATAACTGTTAAAAGCACTGAAAGCAGTTTCACATTTAAAGTCAGTGTTTCGCCGAACCTGTATGGCGGACACAGGACATCGGGGAAGTATTGGGAGTTAAAACTGCTAATCTAACTGCTAATTTATGAACCAGACGTTCGGGAGTTTTTTTTACTGGCAGGCGAATTATCCACAGAGGTGTCCTCCCCTCGACAAGAAATGGACAAGAGGATTAAAATAGAAACACCGAATAAAGCAGTGTCACTCTAAGTCTGTGATTTGCCGATGCTTCTTGGGGGTATCCCAGAGTGGATTCATAGACAGCCATGAGTGGATGGGACCTGAGCTGCCATTTGTCTGACTGTTTTCTCTGATTACATAAATCCAGACATCCCATGACTAAAATCCTTCATCTGGGTAAAATATATAGTTGAGAACAACAAAAGTGTAAAACAGCGCAACCGCAACACTTTAAAAAAAAATCTTTTTTGAAAAACATTCAGGGGAACCACAACACTGAGGCTTACATAGGGGATATGACGTAATTGACAGACAACCGAATGAAGCAGACCGTTACTTCTGTGGAATTTCTAGAAACATTCGGGCTAGTACAAAGTACAAAAACGTATAACATAGGTCTAGTCATTTTTAGGCATTTGAATGTGGAAAAGTTAAAAACATTATAACTTGCTGTCTTGATTTTGTCAAAAAGAGCAAAATAAAAAATTGCAGTGAACTAATAAACTATTTAAATGTAACACCCTCCATCCAGTAGATATGTTAAATCAGCATCAAAAAGAACTTTTAATGTGATTGAAGGGGGATTTCTGGTAAAGTGGTCTGCATTTATCTTTAAATTACAATAGCATCTCATTCTCTTAATTACATCCCTGCAGCCATCTGAAGGCAGCAGGACAGATACAGTATGTTAATATTTCCACTGGCTACAGTTTGAGAGGTGCTGCATCAGAGTGCAGTGCCATTACCCAAACAGTCATGTGGCAGCATTGCACTGCTGGCACATGATACAGGTCAGATACAGGTCGTCCTGATAGTTCACGAAGTGCTTGATCAGTGCCAAATTAAAGGAAAAACAAAAATAAAGCATCTTAGTAAGGTGTTGTTCCACCTCAAACAGCTTCAATGCTCCTTGGCACTGATCCTATAAGTCTCTGAACTCTACTGGAGTGACAGGACACCATTCTTCCAGAGGATATAACCTCATTTGATGTTTTGATGATGATAGTAGAGAGAGCTTTCTAAGATCTCTCATTGGTGTTCCGCTAGGTTGAGGTATGGTGACTTTGAAGGCCATTAGTGATGGATTAATGAAGCCTTTTGAAGCTTTGAGGCTTTCAAGCCAACTGTGTTGAAAGTATTCACTTGGGACACATAGAAATACCATAACATATTTAAAACAAGTGCCTCCATAACTTAGCCATGACCATTTCAAATCAAATCAGAATATTTCCATTCTGTAGACAACAACAAAGGCCCCATCTTAACACAAAGCTAACATATCACTCATTTTCGAGTATCATTTCCATCGCACAAAGTTATCAAGAGGTGACACATGACACGTTTCCCATTTATAAAACAGTGTAGGGGAATCATTTTTCCGTTGCTTTTTAGCTTTGCTGCAAGAGAGCAGTTATTTTTACTTTTCTCAGTTGAAGCAGGGCAAAAGAGAAAAGGGTGGCAAAGGGAGAGAGAGAGAGAGAGAGAGAGAGAGAGAGAGAGAGAGAGAGAGAAGTAACATGTGAGTGTGTGTGTGTGACGGAGAAAAGAAGATACAGAGGGAGGTATTGAATATGGAGACTATGTTGATGGTAAATGGGTCACCCTGTGAGGAGACTACCACAGACCTGTATATGGTTGAGGGAATCATAGGAAAATAAAGCTAGAGCCTCCGAGCACCTGGATAAAACCCAGGCAGGTGATTCAGACTGAGTGTACTACGAAGAAATGAAATGCTATTTAAATGTCTGTTCCTGTATAAATAATGTATACTTTCCAACACAGTATGTGTTTGATGGAACATTTAATTAGTCCAGCGAATGTGTGCCAGTGCTTGTGCAATGTTCTGCCACTTTATGCAAGTGTTGTATTAGCGTATGTGGGTGTGTGTATGGAGGCTTATGTGTTAACTTGAATTTGTGATTTAGGAATGACAATAGCACAACCTACACGCTAGCCAGTGTTTCCTGGTGCCTATACAGTATTTCTATGCAGTATTGTTGCACTGACATGACTTATTAATTAATTATCGGTAGATGATCAACAGAAAATTCATTAGTGACTCTTTGATAATTGATTAATTGTTTGAACTGTTTGTCGTCAATCATTCGCTGGCTACAGCGTCTCACGCTTTTATTAATTTTTGTTGCGTTAAGTTTTGTAAGCAGAATACTAATGTGGTGGTTGACTTTTAATGTAGTCTAAATGTAAATAATTTGAGGACATCACAGTGGGTTCTAGTTACTTTTGATATCACTGTGTATCAATATCAATCAACTGTGTTGTGTAGTAAATGATACAGTAACATTTCTGGAAAAGTAAGTGGCCCTAGAAATTGTTGTGTAAATTTAATTTTAACTGCATGATTTATTTTACCAGTGGATAAAATAAACAAATGGAAATGTCTGGTTTTGAACCAACTGAATTATACTGAATAATACATGTCAAATGAAAAGACTTCATCACCATTGAGGCAAAAATGTATTTAATCCAATACTGGCAGATTTATATAATCTTTCTGTGCATATCATTCTATCGTCCACCCCCTTGAATTTTCTGTTGACAACAGTGTTAATATGGCCCCTGATTTTGATTTAGTTGTTTAATGAAAATATGTTAGTTTTAGTCCAGTTTTAGTCAACGGAAACCAGACATTTCAGTCCAGTTTTCAACAGTGAGATTTGAGTCTCATATTTGTGATGCATTTTTAAATTTTATATCTTCTAAGCATTTTGAGGCTGCGGCTGTCACAGCAATTTGAATTTACTGCTTCCTATTGAGTGAAAATTTTAGTGTATAGACTATTATATTGGGAGTAATGAATGTTTCAGCAAGAGAGTGATTTCAGTCACGGCCTTAGTCTCGCTTTTGTCATGTGGAAAATGCCCCCAACAAATATTTTCTGTCATTTGTTGATGAAAGGTTTACTTTAGGTCTTGGGGCTCTTAACTTGATAGCCGTGGAGGTCTTTCATTGGATATTCAAGCGAAACCTCATTTTGTTCACATGTTTGCAACCAAGAATCCATGAACTGGTTGCACTGTAAGGTGAATCACTGTTGTGTGATTGAGACAACCAGTATAAGCCAGATTGGGCATGTATTGATTTCCTTTGGTTGTCCGTCCGTCTTTCATGAACATGATATCTCAACCACGAGGTGGTAATTCTACTTTAATGTAATAGTTTAATTATCGTTTTTATTTTCATCACAAATACATGTCTAGCGCTTCATACATACGCATATATACATATATCCATATTAACCATAAAGACCTACATAAAATGAACATAAAAGAAAAATAAATGTGAATAAAAAGGCCAAAAGGAAACAGGTAAATCATAAATCAAAAGAAGGGGTTTTGAGGGTGAGACTGAGCATGCATAAAAATCAGGACCATGAGTAAAATAGTAATAATGATACCTCTATTTACTTTAATATATTGATAGTTAAAGATTAGTGGGTGACTAAATAACTGCAGCAACATCACCATTTCTATGACACAGTATATGGTGGTCTGTTATTTATTATGCCATTCATGGCCAACGCTTGTGTGGAAAAAGCTTTATTCTTTTGTGCAATGTGACAATCAGGACCTGCTCATGACATCGACAGAAAATTAGAAAGCCTGACGCTATTTTTAGGTGTGCTGACTTAACAGTGGCTCAAAAGGTAAATCAGCGGAGGTCAGAGACTCCACACATGGGCACAAGCGCCATCAGCACATTGCAAGGCACTGCCGCAGAGTGTGAATTGTCACATGTGCTGTATAGGTGCTGGTATGTGTTTTGTATTTTGCCTGGTAATCACAGTAAATCTCCCAGTTTGTTATTCAGATCCTTCACTGGAAACTAAAACTGTATACTCAGGATTAAGGGCTGCTAGAACTGTAAATCCATGTTGTATAATGTTATTGGTCTCTCATGTGAAAATCTCTAAACACACAACTTTGTATTTAGAAAAAGTGTGTTCAGTCAAACAATTGGCTTGTGTGAGTGAGAGCACTGGCGGTGACATGCGGCTCCTCATCGTGTGGCGTCCTCTTGACACTGAGGCTGACTCTGTTTTCTGACTCTCCGTAAACAACAGGGCAATAGAGGAACATGAGAGTAGCAGGGCACAGATGGAGACTGGTTTTATCTCGTAATTCCCCCTGGACCACTGTCCTTACCAACTCAAGCCTCAGGGTCCAGCACTGATGTTGAGTGCCCAGGTTTCACCATCTAATCAAGAAGAGGGGCACACAATGTCATGATAGCAAATAGATAGATTTATTAATTCAGGCATCCAGCAGCTTACATAACACATATCCACTACCCACCAAATATAAAAATAAAAAAAAACAAAAGCACTATAAAACGCTAAAGAAGAGCATAAAAATAGGCATAAATAATTAAATAGAAAAAATCAACTGCACAGCAGTTAGTGTTACCAGTCATAGAGGTAGTGCAAAATGCCAATGTAATGTAATGTGCAGAGAAATAGAGCTGTCTCTATGAAAACATATGTGTAATGGATAGATAGAGAACAGTACGAATGCCTGTTGTGCCCAGGGCTCAGCAGGGGAGCATTCTGATAGCAATCAGTCAGTTTCCCCCTCGCCTTTGCTAGGAGGAGTTGCACAGCTGCATGCCTGGGGGACAAAAGACTTACTAAGTTTGTCTGTGGAGCAGGACAGGGACAGCTGAGCAAACTCCTCTGCCAGGTGAACGTGCTGTGCAGAACGTGGTGGGCATTGTCCACAGAGTCAGCCCTCCTCACCAGTCTGTGTAGCTGCACAGTGTCCTTCCTCTTGCTGCTGCCTCTCCAGCACAATGTAGGATAGATTCGGACACTGGCGTCAACAGACCGGTAAAACATCAGCGGTTGTTTCTTACAGATGTTGAAGAGCCGCAACTTCCTCAGGAAATATAGACAGCCCTGCCCCTTCCTGTGGAGAATGTCTATGTGTCCAGTTCAGTCTGTTGTCCAGCTGCAGCCCCAGGAACTTATAGGTCCTGATCCCCTCAAGGGAAACAGTTCCTTCAGAAGTCCACCACCATCTCTTGATCTTGGAGGTGTTCAGCTGCAGATGTTTTGACCTGCACCATCTCACGAAATGTTGCACCAGGCTCCTGTACTCACCCTCCTGTCCATCCCAATACACCCCACAATCATAGTGTCACTGGAGTATTTCTGCATATACTTGAAATCAGAAGTGTAAAGGTTGAGCAAGACAGGGGAAAGCCCAGTCCCCTGAGTTGCTCCATTGCAGCTGACCATGGTGTCAGATGAGCAGCCCTAACATACTGTGGCCTCCCCATGAGGTAGTCTGGGATCCATGTCACCATCACCTGTCAGCTTGTCTCTCAGTAGGAGGGGCTGGATGGTGTTAACGGCATGGGAAAAAAAAAAACAAAAAACATGATTCTCACAGCGCCACTCTCCTGGGCCAGGTGAGAGTAAGCCCTGTGTAGCAGCTGCCCACCTTCTCATCATAAGTGAATGGCAGTGGATCTAGTGCAGAATGGACCTGGGGTCTGAGGGGATGGAGCAGTAGTCATTCCTCTTCACCATATAGGTAGTGTGTCAGAGTGTCTCCTGAAAGAGATAAAACAATAATAAACATGCAAACTGTTTAGGCACTAAAACTAGTCTACTTGGTTAGGTTTAGGAAGAGATCGTAATCTAGGTTTAAATGACTACTTTTTCAACATTAGACAATCTCTGTTGTCAACAAAACTTATCTATGGGTCATAACCTGCTGCATAAACAACCTATGGGCTTGTTTTTTAGAAGACCAGCATGGATGATGTCAGTGGAAAATAAATCCAATAAAACCTGATAAGAGTGATGAAGAGTATATGAAGACATATTTACCATCTTAACCTGCATTTAAGCCTTGTGAAAGACTGCAGCAAAATCGCTAGTTTTCAAAAACTAAGGTTTTTCATGAATTTGTTGTATGCTCGACTGCAGTATATGATCAGAAAAAAAGCATACACTTTCTTGTTTTCCAGTTAAACTGCACAATGTTTGATGTCTAAACTGTTGCATTCCAGCTGCAGCACAGCATTCGAAACAAAGCTATGGTAAATCTCTGTATCTGCAATCACACCAGCTTGTAAAATTCTGCAAGGTCAATCAGACACTGTGATGCTTATTAACTACGCCAAGGATGTGCTCTTTTTTGTGCGCGAGTGCCCTGTGGTAAAATAATTGAAATGGGTTCACTGTCATTGCTCTTGTGTTGGCACTGCCAGCAACTTGGGCACACTATTTTTTTTTTAATGTTAAGAGTGGGCTGGAGATCAATTTAAATATCCTCACCGCTTTTACTTATTTCTCCTTTTCACCTTTTGTTCCACAAATGCTTTCTATTTCTTACTTCTGCTTCGATCTTAATGTTCTATGTACCTTTTTATCTGCCTGCCAATCGGTCTCAGAGAGTCACTGACGCCATTGTTTAACTCTATAAGTTGTTTTCTTTTGTGTTGACACAACTCTTGTCCTCATATCTTCACAGGAAACCAACGAGTTGGTGGCCATTAAGAAGTTCAAAGACAGCGAAGGTGAGTGAAGGCGTGAGGGAGGGAGAAAAGGAGGGAGAGAGAGGAAAAGCCAAACAGCTACATCATCGCGGTTTCTTTTATTTCCACACAGAAAATGAGGAGGTCAAGGAGACGACTCTTCGGGAGCTGAAGATGCTTCGGACACTGAAGCAGGACAACATCGTTGAGCTGAAGGAGGCTTTTCGGAGGAGGGGGAAACTCTACCTTGTCTTTGAATATGTGGAGAGGGTCAGTTTAATGACACTATCACTATAATTACACTGTGTACTGTATACACTATAATTACACTGTGTACTGTATACACATATTACATATCTCTATTCTGCTATATCTACTCTAAGTTTCAGGATATTGAGACTGCTCAGTTAAGCATTAAAAAACCGTCACCATGGCAACATATGAACTATGCTGTTGGTGAATAATGGTATTCCCCACCGTGCTGCCAGGGTATCCAGCCAAGTGTTTATTTCATGACAGGTTTTATTTTCATACTGTACTCTAGTCATTTAGCATGGTGTCCCCTCTAGCTACCATGTCAGGGTTAAAAAAAAAAAGAAAAAAGAAGCAACAACACTAAAATGAGGGAGAGGAATCACCATTGGAAGAATTACCCAGGAAATACTTGACAAAAGGTCAACCACGTTCATATTTTAAAGCACACATTCACCATGACAAGCAGGTAAAGTTGCAACTACACATCCTAGCCCTTTCTACAGGGAAATCTGTTGTTGGTTTGCAGAACATGTTGGAGCTGTTAGAGGAACTGCCCAATGGTGCACCACCTGATAAAGTCCGCAGCTACATCTACCAGCTCATCAAAGCCATCAACTGGTGTCACAAGAATGAGATCGTACACAGAGGTGAGGTGTTCATCTTTATTTACAAATAAAGTATAATACATATCTATGTTGCTGTGTTGTCTTAAAATCATATATTCTTCTTATCATAATTTTTTAAATTTTCACAATTGGTGATTGAAATGTTTTTCTTCATGTCAGATGTTGTTACTGAGAAATTAATTAAAAAAAAAAAAACAACAGAGGAAAATTCACTGGAACTTATAACTCACACAGACCCATAAGTGTCATGTAGGACACCAGTGTCATGTCCTCAATATTTTCTCTGGGAAGTTCTAGGTTTTAGTGACCTGACCTACATTCTAAATATCTGAAGGAGCTATATGCAAGTTCTTTCTTTTACTACATACATTCGCATGTGAAGTTGTTTACTTACCAGTCTAGAAGAAACTTTGCAAGTTCAGCATCAAACTTCATTCCTTCACTCACCAAGAGCTGTCTCCAACAGTGGAACGTGATGCTAACTCTTAATTTTCTTCTATTTCTATCACTTCTTTTCTTCTACTCGGGTTAGCATGCTAACTAGCGAGCTCCTGCTCAGTCAGCCCAACTCGTCACCTTTTGATACCGAGCCACTGTAGGTAGACTCCCGTCTGACCTGAAGAGGTAGCGCTTCTCTGAGGGCGTATTGTCTATGATTGTAACCTCTTGTACTGTAAATGCAACAGTGGCTGAGTTAGTTAGTTGGTTAGTTAAAAATAATAGTAACTTCTAAAGTCCTGGTTGCCGATAAAAAACATAAATGCAAAGGACCGTTTCAAAATATGGTAATACATAAATAATGATTGTTTGATATCCCATCATAACCAGTTTAATTGATTGATGATATGTGTACTATAAACCTACACCTTTTCAGTCAAAATTGTATATATCGTTATTTGTGCATTATGGTTAAGGACATATTATGTTTACAGATGTACATCAGCACTGCTATGCATACGGTGTTTTTCTTCCTTTTGTGTTTTCTTTTATTTGTTGTTTTGTATCATATTTTGATAGAGCGAAACAAAGATCAAATTGAATAAAAAAAAATTTGAATGAGAAAAAAAAACAGCAATATGACGTGATGTTTTATAACAGTGAATTGAAATGTGGTAGCATAGTGGCACAATTAAAACACATTGTTTACAGCCTTTTTTCTGTGTCTCTCTTCCAGATATCAAACCTGAGAACCTCCTCATCAGCTCTGAGGATGTTCTCAAACTCTGCGACTTTGGTGAGACTTTAGCCCTTATGTTCTTTGCAGCAGCCATATCATCACATGGAGTTGTTGAGATTTACATTTGCAGTGCAGTGAAACCATACAGTCCCCGTGTAACAGTGTTGGAGTGATAGACTCACAGCAACACGAGAGTTCATTGTAGACTTCACAAAGTCGGGAGGGAGAGTGAGCGTGACGAGTGTTGCCAGGTGCAAGTGATGAGGGAGATGAGGGAATAGACCAGAGATATTAGTAGTCCGGCGACACAGTTATTGGAGAGGTAACGAGGAGGGCATGATACACTGCACATTTCATGTAAAGGTAGCTGACATTATATAAAGGTAGCTGATGAAAAATCAAGGTATTCGCTTAACAGACTGATCAGATTTGTTAGTTTTTCTGTATGTGTAGATTCATTGTGCTGTCCAATTATCTATGATTTTAGCAGTTAAATCTGTGATTTCATTTTGGCCACTTTGGTTTCTTGGGCTCAGTTCACTTCGAAAAAAATCACACCATTAATTTTTCCCCTTGTAAGTTGTGTATTAGAAAGATGCCACTGGGAAGCAGCCAAACAGCACTATAAAATGTACTTTGGTGGTTATTATCACAATGAATCTTCCAAAGGTATATTTCAGGAAAGTCAGGTCAAGGTTAGGCACCTGTTTACCCTGTAAAATACCAATAAATTGTACTGATGCAGCATAGTTTTGTCATTTTACAGTTTCCCAGGTGTATATTCTACGTTTGGATGGATATTTGCAAAATCACACGGTCAGTTAGCTTTGCATAATTGGCTAATGCAACCCTGCTGAGTCAGCTGGGGTGAGATTTGTTTGTTATTCACTGTTAGAGCTGGCATTCTGTTTATTGTGATTTTTCGTGCTTAAAATGGACTCTCTGTACACCAGTTATCTAAAGCACAGTCTCAGCCCTCCTGCAGTGACATAACTAATTAGAGTCTGGTTACATGGGATGATGACCATGTTGTTACTGTAGCTGTCCAAATAATTTGAGCGTTGCTTTTACTTTATTCTTACTAATTACCCAATTATTCTGCTATGCAAACGACTGTAGAGTGTCTGCATATTATCACAGACTACTGTATGTCTGATATACAGTATCAGATCTATGTGATTTATTAATTTCTATGTTATTCTGGCTCAGGCTTTGCTCGTAACCTGTCTGAAGGAACAGATGCCAACTACACTGAGTATGTGGCCACAAGGTGGTACCGCTCGCCTGAGCTGCTGCTGGGGTGAGTCTCAGTGTGTGTGTGTGTGTGTGTGTGTGTGTGTGCAGGTAAGGTAACATGAGGCCTGGCACTGCTGTGGCACCAAAAACTTCACTTAACGGCCTACCATGACTGAATGAAAGTGACTTTTATAATAAAACCAGAGAAACTGTAAATGAAGCAACCCACCAGCATGGCCAGATTAACCTGTTAAGGGGCCCCCGGGACATAAAGTTGCTCTGGGCCCCTGTTTAATGTATGTCCCATGCACTGCCCTCTGAATTTATGTCCTTCTGCCTCCGAGTTCCCACTAATCAGACCCCATGTGCTGAAACAGTACTTTGTATATCAAAGTTTGTGTTAATTTGATTAAACAGAACTTTATTTAGGAATATGCTCCATGTGAGGTCAATACAAACTGAAATAAGAAATGTCTGAAAACTAGATTTTGGCACAGGGGACCTCCACGAGACAGGACAAGATTATTAGCTCATAATGCAGGACCCACTGTAGTTGATTTTATACTGTAATGGTGAAAATAACTTTGGAGTCCGGATGTTAATCCAGCCTTGCCCACCAGTTTGCCAGTCATTACAAACTGAGACCAAGGTTTCCAAAGATCCCAAATGTGTCAGTTTGAACGGACTCTATCTGATCTATTTGATAGGATCAGTATTGATGCTAATACTGATCTGGCATAGTGGACCATTGCGTCCCTACTATGAAATTGTATATGTTGTTTGTCACACTAAAATAGGTTACTGATACAGTAGATGTAAGTATAAAAATAGCAGTCGAGGCCAGTTTCCCTAACAGGGTTTGACAGACCTCCAGGGATCCATGAGGAGATTACAGGAAGACCTTTTTGCCTTTCTTAATACATCACCTTACCTTAAGTACAGCTTCACAGTTGTGTCCATCCATATCTGATTTATTGTCACTGTCTTGTGAAGTTATGAGTCTGTAAAACATCAACTTTTAAGAGCTAAAGAAATAGCCCTGTTTTCAGCTTAATGGCAGTGACTGTCAGATAATTCAGTATGATTATTAATTGTTTATTTAGCTTAAGAGGTGAGGAATTTTCTCAAGCTATTGAGGAACACGGAATCCTCTCTGGCTTTATTATTTTCCCAATAATTGTTTGGATCTTAAGAAATCAGAAGACAGCTTAAAATATATTTGACAATTTCCTACAGCCCATGGTGACTTCTTTAAATATCTTGTTTTTTCTGACCAACAGTTCAAAACCTGCAACATAGTCAATGATTAGGAGAAATGATTAGAAGAAAAATGGGGAAAAAAAATATATATATATTGCACATTCAGCATTGGGGTCTGTGGGACACCAAACAAGGATGAAGTAAAGTCAGTGTCAACAAAACACAACGGTTAAATGAAGTATTGCCCTTTGTGATGATTAGCACCCATCTGATATCTAATTCAAGAGTTGTATTATTTTTGCTTGTGTCTTTGAGCGCAAGGTTGAGTCCCAGAAACTATTTTGTGTAATTTGCATATTCACACTTTTCCTCCTCCTTTTGCATCACTTTTGCCTCATTGTTTGAATTCAGATCACTGGGAGTCAGGTGTTGCTCTTTTCCCAAAAAGGGGGATGATGACTCGCCTGCTACAGACTTAAGACATGAACCTTCGTGTACACCGTATCGTGAGATCAGATTTGTGTTTCACAGTTGTTTTTGTTGCTTATCAAGTGTTTGAAGCGTTTGCTGCATTGAATGTCCATTCTAGCTTTGAGACAGCAGAACGTCATCTAGCCTCACTGCTGTAGCCTGATTTAGTAAATGCCCTGGAACATTTATTGAGACAGTGTTTGAATGCCGCCCACTCAAATACTCGCTCCCTCCAACACCACCGCTCCTCTGCTTCTCTGCTGCCAGATCTCTCGCCATTTCTCACCAGACTCCTCAGCTCCGTTCCCTCAGAAATGACCATCATCTTTGTGAGCATCCCCGTCAGAAATACAGCATCATTTGTTTTATTCTACTGCACCGACACCACTATTAATCTCGACCCCAGCGTTATTCTCTTAACCATCTCTTTATTTCGTGGATTCATTTCCCCCCCCTATCATCCTCATTCTCGTTTCCATCACCATTATCACCCCCACCTTCTAATTAACAAGGTCGCTAATGGCATCGATGTGATGTTTTTTTCTTAAATATATGAGTCTCCCTCTCTTCCTGTCTGTCTCAGGGCTCCCTATGGAAAGGCAGTGGACATGTGGTCGGTGGGGTGTATCCTCGGGGAGCTGAGTGATGGACAGCCCTTGTTTCCAGGGGAAAGTGAGATTGATCAGGTTGGTGAGCCCCAAGTAGTGATGAAACCAGATTAAACAATTAGCTAGAAAATTTATTTTAATTCTAATTTATCAAAAAAAAAAAGGTTTTGTAGGTTCTTCTCTGCAAGAACTGGCAGCTTTTCTTTATCTCACATCTTTGTAAAGTGAATCATGTTCATTTTTAACAGTTGCTCAGACAGAATAAATGGTTTGATTCCTCGGACAAAGAGCCAATTTGGATATGACTTTTTTTATGTAGATAGAATTTCTAAAGGGAGCATGTAACAGTGTTGTGAGCCCGTGTGAGGTAAAAATCACAGGTACAGTGTTTTGGATTCAGCGACTCAACAAGAAAGATGTGCATGTCTTTCGTTCAGACAAAATAAATGCATTTAGAGGACATCATGGTGGGCTCTTGGAGTGGTGATCATCATTTATCCTTATTTTATGACATTTTATTTTTAAAAAAGTGCAGTCAAATTTATTTATTTCTGGCCCCAGATCAAACCCTCAGCCCAATTGATAAATTTAAACATTAGCAAATGGATGCACCAATAAATGTAAATAATTATTAGTTTCAGCCATAGCCAAAGCAAAGCGCTATGAGTTTATGGATTTATGTATCCCATCCACCCTGCTTAATGCTGCTTAATTTTGCTAAATTTTCCTCAACATCAGGCAGCCATTTTCAGCAAATAGAATGTGATAAACCCAGCATACACTACCTGACCAGCATCAAATTCCAGACAAATAATGTAGTGACAGTGTAGCATTTAGCAGCTAGGCAGACAGATGTTTTCCCCTGGAGTTGGTAGAGACCAAAATGGAGCTAAAGGAAGAGTGAATATTGGGCTCACCTTCACCAGGTGACCAGGATGACTGCAAATGATGATTGTATTGCTCTGTAAGTGCTGGGTGGTTTGTCAACATCCACGTCAAATTATAAGATGATAATATGTCATTGTGTTTTTTACAGCTTGATGGTCTGCCCCCAACAACCAGCAAAATGAGTGTTCACATGCAACTCATAGAGAAGAATTTAATGTCTTAAATGTGATTTTAAAAAAATTAACAAAAGTTAAAAAAATGTCAGTTAATCACCATTTATCAACAGTGACAACAACACAATCATATAATACAAAATACAAAAAAAATCACCTCAAGGTCTATTTAATAGCTGTTCTGTTGCTTTTGATCATGTCATATGATCTTCTTCAGCAGCAGATAGAGTTTGCCCAGTTGCCATGGAAATGTACATGTTCACCACATTTTATTTTTGTGCACTTAAAGGACTTCTTGTCCACATAAAAGCTGAGATTTAATGTCCATTCTTGACGTTGGAAACAGTATTTGACAAAACAGTCTAACCTCTAAATGTGTGTGATGTTAACCTTGAGGTGAGATTGTTTTGTCAGCTGCTTTTTCCAAGGGATGAACTTTGAAGCACAATATTATATTATTATTACAGCCTTTTTTGTAAATGCTTATAAATATTACAAAGGAGAGTTCCACACACATTGTCTTGTAGGTGAACAAACACAGTCTATTGTCACATGTTTAACTGTGATGCTGCTTCATTTAATCTCCAGCTCTTCACTATTCAGAAGGTTTTGGGTCCACTTCCTGCAGAGCAGATGAAACTCTTCTACAACAACCCTCGATTTCATGGAATCAGGGTAGAAAACCTTTATCTTTTATCTTTCCTACCGTCGCTTGTGTTCTTTTTCTCTGCTTCGTCGTCTTCTTTCTCCTCCTCCTCCTCTCTGTTTTACCTCCGTTCCTTCTCTCCATCTCTGTCTCCTCTCTCTCTCTCTCTCTCTCTCTCTCTCTCTCTCTCTCTCTCTCTCTCTCTCTTTCTCTCTCTCTCTCTCGTGGCAGTGTTCCCAGCACCATGACTGAGTGGATTGCTGTGACTCATGAGATAGGTGGTTGGTGTTCAGTTTAGCAGCAAGAGAAAATGTCCCAGAAGGCCGAACAAGTGTGTGTGTGTGTGTGTGTGTGTGTGTGTGTGTGTGTGTGTGTGTGTGTGTGTGTGTGTGGTAGTTTGTTTAGTGTGATCCAGTGATTGATTTCTGTGTGATCTGAACTCTGTGCTACTTTTTACTGGCACAAACATCTACTGTGTGTTGGAAATCCTAATAGTAATTTTTAATGCACAAAAAAGTTCAGTTTGGATATAAATTTCATCCTGTGTGTGTGTGTGTGTGTGTATGTGTGCCAGTTTCCCTCAGTTACTCATCCTCAGACTTTGGAGAGAAGGTACCAAGGCATCTTGAGTGGTCTGATGTTGGATCTGATGAAGGTAAAATACCAAGAAGTACTCCAACTCTATCTCCAACTCAAACTAATCCTTCCACTTATATTCCTGTTAATCTTTGTCAATTATTGAAATCAGTATAAATAAAATTATGATACACAAACCACTCAAGCCAAGTCTTTTCCCTTCAGAACCTGTTGCTGCTAAACCCCACTGAGCGCTTTTTGACGGAGCAGAGTTTGAACCATCCAGCCTTCCAGCCTCTGAGGCAGGCGGAGAGAGAGAGGCCTCCTCCTGCGTCTCCCAACCCACCACGCTCCTCCAAGAGGAAAACGCACCATCATGGAGAGAACACAGTACCAACAAGGTTAGACTACATTCCTTTATTTTTAGTTCCTTTCATCATTTCTTCCATCTGCAGTCATCGTTTTGAATCCCTCTTAGTGAACACTGAGACTACAGCTGAATGGTATGGATTGATTGCAGTATACTGTATGTAATATAATTAATTTACAGTAGTATTTTTTTCTAAATTAAACTGATATTAGTTTTTGGCATATCTAGTGAATGCATGGATAGTCACTTTGGAGTAGACTGAATAGCAAAGTCTTCAGTGATGGACAAATCTCTATCATGTCACAGTATAATTACATCATGTCACACAGTCTAAGCTGGCATCCAGCTTTTGCAACTGTGTGACTGTGTGTTGTGTAAACTATATCTGTATAACTATACATACCATCCATTGGTGCAGGAGCATATTTCCTATACTTTTTTCTTCTTCTGCATCAAGATTTTTGTACAAAGTATTACGACTTTCAAGTAGAACTCTATCAAAGCAATTTGCTATAATTTCTGGAATTATTGCTTCTTGACACAAACATTGTTTCTTGAGAGAAGATGTCCTGTGGAAGGATAGATTTTTTTCAACTTAAGAGAGTGGAATTTTATGAGAGACTGTTGGATCAGTTTAAGTTTAAGCCTTAAACAGGATTAGGATTGTTGGAAAAAAGAGCCGAGGGAGTTTTATCTCAGTCAGAACAACACAGAGTTTCTATCCAACAAGATTAGGACTTTAAAATGAAGCCTGAAATCATGAAATAAAGTGTATTGACAGACGCGTCTTTATGTGTCTCCTCCTCTCCAGGAGTCACAGTAAGAGCACAAGCCGTCGCTCCAACAGTAAAGAGTGTTCCAGCCTCCCTCGCCACGGGGACCTCCATCACCTCGGCAACGAGAGTTTCCTCAATGGTAACAAACCGGCCCCGTCCAGTTTAAGTCCTACACTCCACCCCAAGGGCCAGTACTTGTCCCAGACCCTCAATCGCTCTGCCTCATCCAGCAAAGACCTGGCTAACAACAACCTGCCACACCTCCTCAGTCCCAAAGAAGCCAAAGGCAAGACAGAGTTTGATTTCAGCTTGGGACCCTCCCCAAAGCTGTCAGACCAGGGGCACGGGGCGAAGTATGGCCACAGCAAGCCCAACTCCTCTCGCTCTCAGCAGCAGCAGCAGGGCGGCCGACACACCTTCCTGGAAAGCAAGACCAACACACTGCAGTCTGGAGCAGAGAAACAACATGGCCGACATGCTCACAGTATGGCCGACTCTGCTCACGGATCCATGTCCTCCTCTTCTAAGAGTTCAGCCTCTTATCTCAGCCTGTCCAAGAGCCACAGCGCACTGAGTGATGCCAAATCTGTAGGGAACCTCAGCGATGGTCGACTCCACCCAGATGACCCAAACTCCAACACAACAGCAGGGGTGGGACCCAGTGCCCGCTTCTTCCCTGCCAGCTGCTTAGACCTCAATGCCCCTTCAGGTCCTCCAGGGCCGCCTGGCAGCCCCTCTGCCCGACACAGCGATCGATCCGGACACAGCCCTGCCTCTCGTAGCAGCGGCAATGTCCGTATGGAGAGCAGCACACTGGACTCCTCATCCAGACACAAATCCAGACATAAACCTTTGGCACCAGGTAGGTTTAAGACTCAAATTTGTATTGAAGAGTCATCTTTATTATCATCTAATTGCGGGTTGTATGATTGCAGCGTTGTCGTTAAATAATACTGTGCACAATCAACATAGGAGTGAACTACCTTGAACACAGACTGTAGCTGACATGGGGCATTCATCAGACACTTCATTCAGCATCAAGTTTGATATATCTGAGTTTTCAGAAATATACAAGTCTCCCAGTCGTAATTATCAGTTGGGTATTGATATAAATGGTAAGGTCTCTCAGACATGACATAAGAGCAGCATCATATGGCTTTTATGACTAGTGCCTCATACATCATCAGTTTGTACTCTTAGTAAATACAAAGGCAGATGTGGAACAAAATGGGAACTTGGATTACATGTAATGCTGGCATGTATGGTTGTGTTTCAAAGCTGTTTTAATCTTTCTAATATGATTATACATTTAATGGACTGTTTTGGACTGTTGGTTTAACAAGAAAAGCAATTTGAAGAGCATAGGCTTTTTCTTCTCTAATTTCTCACCTGTTATAGACTTATTGATTAGTCCAATCTGTCCTCTCTTCTCCAGAGGATGCTGGTCCTCCGGAGCTTTTAGACCCAGGAGGAGCAGGGATGCCCTCAACTCACACTCTGCCATCCCCACACGAGTCTTATCATTACGGCCTGGGCTATACCTCCCCCTTCTCCTCACAGCAACGGCCTCAACGCCACTCCATGTATGTGAGGAGGGAGCGCCACCGACCCCATGGGGTCGAGGGTGGGATGGCTGGCTTGCCTGCACCAGGGCAGGTGATACCAACACGAGCCAGTAGCCTGCAGCTCCTCTCCCCCCAGCTGCAGCACCGGACCACCCTCACTGGACATTCAGTGAGCTCTTCAAGGGAGGACTGCACTGATGACATGACGAGGGTTAGTGGCAGACAGTTCTGCAAGTGTGGTGGTAGTTAAAGGAAACATTCACCCTAAAATACTGACACAAAAAAGGGGTCCATTTGGGTCCATTATATTTTATAGTTAAGTATTTTTCTTATTCCCAGGGATCAAAGGCTAAATGCAGACCATATGTGTTCTACCACAGCAAATAGCATTGTTCTCTAAAAAATTACATTATTTTAAGCAGCAGATCAGAATATATAGACAGTGCAGGTTTCTTTTAACTTCTAACTAACTAAGTTTAAGTATTTTTTTTAAGAAGGATTATGATATTTTTAAACTGAATATCTTTTAAAAGTAACAAAAATTCAAAAACAGAAAATAAGATAAGAGAGATGTAGTCCCCCACCAGAATGACACACTCTGTATGTCCTATATAGAGGCTTTTAAATGGCAGTCAGACCTAAATGTGTAGGAGATAAATATTAAAGAAAATGTAAATGAAAAGTTAAATGAATAGATAAGATTTATGACATTTATATATCAGTTGGTATTAAAGGGAATACATTTTTTTTTTCCAAATCTATTTGAAAAAATTCAAATATTTCTTGGGCTGGTGGGGGTTGTTCTGGGGGAATCTGGACTCATTACCTCAGTGTTTTTAAAATCCTGGTCGCTGCAGTGATCTGACAAAGAAATTAGGGTGGCCTACGACACTAATCAACAAATTCTATGTTAGTTATTTCTCTAACAGTAACATCTGTGGTGCCAAATCACAACAGGAGTTATCTCAAGGCACTTTCTAATTAGAAGAGGTCCAGACCTTCTCTTTATAGAGACCCAACAGTTCCCACCAAGAGCAAGCACTGGGCAACAGTGGCAAGACAATTTCTTGCAAACACTTGCAGCTGGTTTCTAGTCCTGTCATAAATGCTACATTAACCCTGATGCTAAGTTAAGAAGTAAAAGTATATAGATACAACTGATCAGTTAATAGAGGGGTAATTGTAAGTGATGGACCTAAAACAAGAAGAAATGAAAGGCAATAAATAAACTGTCAACAGTATGACCAGCAGACAGGAAGCGGCAGTTATTAGGCCTACTTATTAAACTCCCTCAACAGTACAATAGTCTCAAGAGACCATAATGCAATGCAGCCACAAGATGTTGAGTTTTTAGGAAGTTTTGGAAAACTGCAATTGAAGCCCACATCTAAATGCAGCAAGTCAGTACCGTGTTTTTTGGAAGTTTTATAAATGAGTCTTGGAAATTTGGGAAATTACTAAAGAAGATGATGAGGTAGGCTGATTAAAAATGGGTACACAGACACAAATAATTACATCTCCTGAAAAGCACTAAAGCTCACACATCCAAGATATTAAACAATGTACAGTAAGAGCGCCAAAGGGTGTTTTTTTTCTTGACTACATTGAAAATGCGGGTGTGTGTGCGAGTATGGGTATTTCACAAGATGGTGGATGTGTGCAGGGACTGTCAGTGTCTCACATTATCATTGCCACTGCTTCATGCTGCGCCTGTCCGTCTTCTCAACAGAGTGAGCAGTCCCCTAAAGACATGAGCCACCCTTGTGCCCCCATCAAAGACTCTGCGAGGGACAACAATGCTGCTTTTCATACACAGCGCTCTAAAAACGAGGTCCGACCCCCTGACTCCTCCCTACCTCCAACCAGTTCTCCGAACACAGACAGTAGCTCTTCTGACCGCTGGTTTCCATAGCTTTTTTTGTTTCTACTCAGGTCAACAGCTTCACTGCACGTTGTCGCTGGTATAAATGTAACCTCACTGAAAAGCTCTAAGATTGTCCCGAATGTCTTGTGATGTGAGCCAGTAAAGAATGTGACAGCTAACGATAAGTGATGAAGTGAGATTAAATGGGATTATCCATCACAAAGATGAAGATACTGAGGAGCCTTGTGTGGTCCTGTGTCCATGTTTGTATTGGTGGGTTTGTTTGTTTGCGTGTCTGCATGATGTGTGTGTGTCTTAGGTTGGTATGTATCATGACCCCCATGGCGAGGATGGAGGATCCTCCAAGGAGAACCGGATGATCTTCACTGAGTCCATGCCTCGGAGAGTAGGCAGCTTCTACAGAGGTAAGGAACAGGCATCACCGTATATACAGTATATATACTGTATACAGTGTGTGTGTGTGTGTGCGTTTACTGTATACTGTGTATGTGTGTGTGTGTGTGTGTGTGTGTGTGTATAGGGTTTAAAAAGAATAAAATAAAAAATAAAAAGTGGGGGCATAATTAATTTTTGGTCATAAACCAAAGTATTGGGCAGATCAGCAGATTATTACAACTTATTCTCAGGGTGACATGAATGGCTGGACCAAATTTAATGGCAGTCTGTTGAACAGTTTTCCAAACATTTCAGTAAAACAAAAAAAATGTCAACCTGCTGTTGGTGCCAAAGGAAAAGTCGCAGAATCAACAGAGAAAAAAATCAGTGGGATTCATCCTCTGGGGACCACAAATACCTCTGCAACATGTCATGTTATCTAGTGCAGATATATCAGTCTGGACCGAAGTGGTTGATTGACCAACCAAACAGCATTTCCATCCATAAAACCACATTACTAGCATGAGTGAAATATAAGATAGAGCCTAATGTAATAAAGACAAATAAACAGAATACTAGTACGGTAAAAGGCAGAGGTGAACAGAAAAGCCTCAGTTTAAAACCAGTATGTTTAGTTTTGACTCTGGGGACAGGAAGCACACACATCTAAAGCATTCAGTTCTTTATAAACTGTGGGAAAAAATAAAGATAATTATAGAGGGGGAATCCATAGTGAAAGAGACAGACAATGCAGAGATGGTTAATTTGGGGAAATGCACACAAAAAAAAACATGCAAAATAACTCCCGGAATACAAAAGGCAAGACACAAGGCAGGTTGTCCTTTTAAAATGTACCAACAAACACTTAGACACTAAAATCTGTCCATATGTAAACTTTAAATAATTTTCTCTACTCTTTGTTTCCCTCCAGTCCCTTCACCCAGACCAGATAACTCCTCCTCTTTCCATGACGGTGTTGGGCAGGGTCGAGGGCCAGTTGTACCCGTTGTACCTGTTGACCCCGTTGCCATGGCCAACCACTCCAAGCGCCAGACCGCTTTTGACTGGTGAGGGTTCATTTTTGTAACTGGCATGGCGTTGTTTTTGATGTTTTTTCTTCACTGTAGCTTCAGCCAGTGGTAAAAGTTATAATGTATCTGGGAGCTCACTTGACTTCACATCTATAGTTGTAAGACTTAACAGGTTTTTGTCAGCACATATAAATAGACATTTCTGCACTATCAGCCACTTTGCGTCTACAATACACCAGTGCTTTGACAGTGCAGACATTAGTAGTCATCAGCAGTCAACACTGAAGGATTAAGAAAAACTTCTCTGCTTTTTCCACATATTTTTTGCCAAATGAGGAATTCAGCCAGCAGGTCAAACTGTCAGACATATTTTCTTCACTGTCATATGAAAGTCTGCCACAACACTAATTAAGATCCATTACATTTTACAAGATTACTTTGTGGTTCTGCAGAAAAAAACATTACAGCCTCTAAATTACTAAGATGAAATGAATGAAAACACATTGTTATGTGGCACTGTCATTAAAAAAAAAAAATACGGCATACTTTCTTCCTTTCGTTGGCTTGAATAGTTATTATCTGACTTAAAGCTGAAAGCTGAAAAGTAAGAATTATTCAAACATCAGTTGCAGTCCTCCATTGTACCACTGTTGTTATTTTAGGACCAGTGTCATTTCTTACTGTACATCTGTTCTATTCATAACATCACCTATTTGGTTGTGCCGTGGCATATGAGGCACACCTTAAAGGAAGTCACCACTTAATTCTGATCTTGTAACTACAAACATGAGTCATATGAACATTTCTCCGCATTTGCCTCGTAGGACTGCAGCAGAAGCGATGGTCATGAATCCTCCAGAGCCCACCAAAGAGAAGGAAAAACAAGGCTTCTTCAGAGCCATTAAAAAGAAAAAGAAGAAGACACAAATAGTAAGTTCATTGAAGTCATCACCCGTCATTTCATCTCGTGTATATAAAAATATATCCTTTGGTTCCAAGTGTTGATTTCTTTGTCCATAGTATATTTATATAGTAGTGTGTTGTGAAAGGTGGATCTGAAAATAATTATCTGCAGCATTAGTTTCGTTAATGTTTTATATACAACACTGTGAAAGCTATTTATGTGAATTTACTGTGAACGCTGATATTAACCACCACACATGTTAAAGGCTAAATTTGGTTTATTATAACCTGGGTCTTATTTTCATAGTTTCTGCCATCATTCCCATTGGTAATAATAACGCTGGACTCACCGTTAACTACTGTGGCGACATCGCTACAGTGAAATACAACAAGCCAAGAAACAGTCAAATAGTCAAATCATTGTCACCCCACCCTTGGATATGACCGGCGGGAGTGTACCTGCAGAGGGTGTATCGGACCTTCATCACCATGGTGACAAAAATAAGCAGACAATGGTTAAAAGAATCAACACAGACTAGCAGTTTCACACAGGAAACAAACAGCATTCTCCTGTGAGAAAGTCCTGAAAGTCCTTGACCCCTCCATCCATCCACCCCATCCTCCTAGTACTTCTTTACACTATGTCACCAGACTACTGCCCTTGCTCCTGTCATAATTACTACAGCCGCCAGAGCTCGCCTAATAATATAATGCAACTGTGGGTCGTAAAGAGCTGCTTGCACAAACGACCTATGGCTCGTTATTTACAGGAGGACAGTCTGCTGTTGTAACCGTTTATCACAGTTTACAGACCAGTTTCCTCACTCAGCACTGACCAACTGAACTCAGCAAAGTTCTGCACCTACACAAGCTGAGTATTGATCAAAATTTAGTACAGATTTTCAGAAAGCTGGCAAAAGAAAACGCAAATTAATTCATGTAAATAATAGTTCCATATAAACAGCTGGTGCTGATCATTTGCATGCCATTAAACTGTAACTGCAACAATTAGTTGATTAATGAATTAGTCAATCAACAAAAAATTAGTCAGCAACTAAGAGAAGAGGGTGCAACAAGAAGATGTAATTAAAGAACACAATGGAAATATGACATTTACGTTTGTTTCAGACACTAATTCAAGGAAGGTCTTCCGATTGGTCCACGCCTATCTTCAGAGGAGCAGAAGCCTGTGTGACCTTAGGTCACATTCTTTCTGTACCTCATGCTTTTGTAACCGCGCTCAGCTGCACTTCACTGTAACTGGTGGGTTCAAGCAACCCCTCGACTCTGCATTGTGTGTTTGGAGAATGAGGAGCAGGAGACTTGCTGTCTTTGTGCGTTTATTGTCTCGGGCACACCTCTTACTAACTGGCAATGCCTCATGGCCGCAAAAAAAAAACAAAAAACGAAAATGTGTACCGGGAAAGGAACAGAATATGTACTGGTCAGTCATACAGTTGGCTAGTTACATGTGGCTCTCATACCGCACACTACAGAAGAACAGCACGTTATCTAAGCACAGTGGCTAACTAGCTATCTTAGAGTGCAAACACTTCTCATGAACATTCCTACAATTCACAGTGCACATATATGTTCATACATTGTACATATGGACATAATTACACAATATTTGCACACTGTGCTGCGCTTAGCAACTCACTTCGGGCACATCTCTCACCAACTGCCTCCAAGAGAGGGAGCCCTTGAGCCAATAAATGATAAATAAACATAAAATCATAGCAAATACAACAAGTTGAATCACATGCTATACAAACTTTGTTACACTTTTCATCTATCCACCAACTTTTGTGTCTCAGCCAATTGTAAGAACTTTTTCACAATATTTTGCAACTTTTTTTTTTTCCTAATTTTCTGCATTTACTCACTTTTCCAGTGCAATTAAGGACTATAAGGAATATTTTGGAAGCATTTTTGCTTTTACCCCCAAGTAGAGTAGTTTAAATCAGTGGTTCTCAAAGTGGGGTCAGGTGCCCCCAGGACCCTCGAGGTGGTTCCTGGGGGCACAAAGGGTAATAATTTATTTTCAGTATAATTCCATCCTTAAATAACACAATTACAAAATGAATGATTATTTTGGTCATGGGTTTCAAACACTTTCAGTAATGAAACACCTGAAAGCAAAAATCTAATCAAATGGTGGTCCTTAATGTGAAAAAGTATGAGAAGCACTGGTTTAAATAATCTGGTAAAAAAAAACATTTTGTGCATGTTTTCAACCTGTATGATCATCTTTTGCCCCTTCAGACTTCAGTGTAGAGATGTCGTCACCATAACAGTTAGAAATCATGGTCATAATTAGGATATATTAGGAATATTTTGTAATAAAATAGAATTATATTTTATTATCTACCTTTAGTCTTCCATGTTTATCTTAACAGTCAAATATTCATGCTATTTCTGATTTCTTTTCCCTGTATCTATTGTGAAGTGTTTTTTCTTTAAATGGAGGATCAGGTGCTGCAGCTGTTTTTCTGTTTGCTGTCAGAGACGTTTGTTGAGGGTTGTGGCTGTGCATCTTCTGCTCCACAGACTGACATGGAGGACGGAAGAAACCCCAGCATCAAGAAAAGTCTTTTCCCCCTCTTTAGCTCTAAGAATAGCTTAAAGCACAACTCAGCTGTCAAAGTCCTACCTGTAGTCGCCTCGCCTATGGTACAACACCAGCCTACTGCGCCCTACCCTGCCTCACCAGTAATCTAACCTCGACACTACAGCTGCATGTGAACTCACACTGCACTCACACAGAGTGACCTGGTTTGAAATCCTCTCAAGCGCTTGATGATTGATTGACTGAGACATATTCCTTATTGAAAGGATTTCAAATGCGTTATGAGTCTACTACTGCACGCTGTTTGTGCATCCATTTTGTCTTGCTGTAATGTATGTCAAATGCAGTCACCTTGCATTCACGTTTGCCTCATAAGACATTGATTTCATGCTACACTGTGTGCTGTTTGTGAGGCCAACTCCTCTGCACATTGAAACTCATTCTTTTCAAATAGATTACTGTATCACATGTATCCAAACTCATACGGCAGACATTCACAAACTAACAGTGCTGAAATCATAGTTTATTTTAAAGGAATACTTCAGCATTTTTGCCGTTGTGTTTCTTTGCTTTCTTGCTCAGGGTTAGATGAGAAGGTCGAGACCACTCTTATATCTGTCCGTTAACACATGAAGCTACAGCCAGTAGCTAGTTAGCTTAGCTTAGCTTAGCACAAATACTAGACACAGACGGGAAATGGCTAGGTCTGCTGAATGGTAACAAAATCCACTCAGAAGCACCTCTATAGTGCTTCTTCTAACTCATTATTATAAAAAGAGTTTAAGTCGATTATCAAAAGTAAAATGACAAATATTTACCAGTTTCATCTTATTAAGTGAGAATTCGCTGCTTTTCTTTGTTTCATATCATGATACATTTAAATCTCTTTTCATTCTGTCTGTTGATCAGACAAAACAAGCATTCTGAAGATGTCAGTGTAACTTAATTATTAATCCATTAATCAAAAAATAAGCAACAGTTTGATTATTATAATATAGCATATATTATAGTATAGCATAGTATTATAGTTTGTCAGAAAACACTCAGACACAAGACTCTGTATGAAGTCATCGCTAATCACCATCACCACCTCCTTGTGTTTTGTCTGGGGCTGCCAGAGGGGTGCATGAAGAACCTCACCAGGATTTGAGATGTGATTTGAGCGAGACGTGTTGTGTGATGAAAATGACTGTGGCAACCTCACCGTAGAGAGAATAAGATTTACATGAAGTCAATATTTTGGATAACTAATCATATTTTGTTTCTGAAATGTTAGGTCACTGGTATCGGACAAGAACACCTATCCCTGCAGAGGAGCTCCAAGTCCTCCTCTCATCACGGCAGCCGGCGGAAAAACCGCGAGCGATCCCGAGACAGAGACCGGGAACGAGAACAGAGCCGGGACAGAGACAGAGAGAGGGAGAGAGAACGGGAGAGAGAGAGAGAGAGAGAAAGGGAGAGAGAGAGGGAAAGAGGGAGGGAGAGAGAGAGGGTCAACGACTGGCCGCCAGAAAAACCAGTGGACTCACACTCTCAGGTGTGTACATACTCGAAGCCCAGAGTGTTTCAGGAAAATGACCACCTTGGTATCAGTCACAAATACTTAAATTATATATAAATCATGTGTAATATATATATATTAGCCACATATTTCCCAGTAAGTTGTGCACACAGTTTTACATGAAAGCCTTAGTTGCGCACACAGTTTGTGTTTAGATTTGTTGAATGGTGACATATTAAAAAAAAGGGAAATGCCTGCCTTCAGATACATTATAAAAAATTGAAATAGTAAAAAAAAAAAACCTGTAGGAATCACATCTTTTTTGTGTTCTCTCCTACCAGAGCCAACCACTCAAGTCACTCCGCAGGCTCCTTCACCTCTCCCCTTCTTCCTCAAATCAAGGACAGCCTCCTCCTCCTCCTCCTCCAGACCTGCGCTTCCAAGCCCCACTCCCAAACCCCCAACAGCCCTCCTCCAAAGCGGGCTACTCTGAAGGTCGAGGGCATGTGGAAAGCAGGGGGCACTCCGGGGTGAGCAGCACCGCCCAGGCCAAGAGCCGCAAGGCCAGCTACCCCCTCCCCGGACAGATCGAGTCCAGCTGGCATGTGTCAGCTTTGCAGCGGGCAGAGGGGGCTCAGTTCACCCCAGAACAGCTGGGCATCAAACCGGGGCAGAACGGACCCACGTTTACCCGAGCCTCCCGCACCAGGATGCCAAACCTCAACGACCTGAAGGAAACTGCGCTTTAAAAAAAAACAAAACCCCAAACCACACCACCTCCAAAATGGCTCCATCCTGAAGGTATCTGCCTGACGCAGACATCATGGTACTGTAGTAAAAGTTTACATGAACGCCTACTTCACTGGATCTAGTCCTCATTCAGAAACATAGTTATCTGTTGATGTGAAATCTACAAAGACTAGATGTTGACAGGCCAAACACAAACACCAGTAACAGTGTCGTTTAGAGAATCAAAGACAGGAAGTGGCCCACTCCCTTGTGGGATGCCAGCACTGTATCAGTTGTACATTATTCTCTCTCTACTTAACAAGGTTAGAACATCAGAATAAGCTGATCTTTCCTGTCAAGGAGACACTGCCCATGTGGCCTCTTTGCTGCCATCTTCTGTTCACAGGACACTACTACAACACATCTGACAGTCGCTGTCACACCGTGGCCAATGAACTCAAATGTTTTTCAAGCTCTGATATTTGATAAGAACAAAAAAAAAAAAAAAGATTTATATCAACATTATTTATTAAATATTTATTTGTTTTAAATTCAAGGATATAAGCTATAAATGACACAGTATGTAGGCTATATGGGAATATTATAAGGTAATATAGAATTAAATGTGTAATTGCAAGAGCTTTAGTTTCGACACAAAGAAATGCATAGATATTTATGTGTTGATAATACAATATGTCACAAGGAATATTTAATAATGGTGAATGTCCTTTTTTGTTCAATTTGATATGTTATTAACAGATTTTCACATTATATCATGTTGCTTTTACCCTTTTTTTCTGTTGGTTTCATCAAAATGTAAAGAAATATTGATAAATACTCCAAAATACTTACAAAAAAAAAAAAAGACATCTAGTACAAATTTGCTCATCACCCTCATGACATCAGTTGTGAAGTTTTGTGACAAGTCGGGCTATTTGTCAACAGGGTTTGGTAGCAGAACAGCCAGAGTGAGACTGTTAGACTCTGTGCTTTATATTCAGTAATTGTCTGTTTACTCTTGGTGTCATCATTTTAAAATGAGCTCCATTTTCAGCCTTTCAGTTCTTTTATCAGTGACAACGGCTTTCCAGCTCCATGCTGCCATGTTGGTTTTGTCTACAGCCTTAACAGCAAGTAATCACCACACAGCCCTGGTGAAAAGTTAGCCTGATAGGTTTTAAGTGTTTTAAGATAGTAGGAGAGCACTCTGCAAAAAAAAAGCATACCTCACCTACAACCTTTACGATCTTAAAGGATAAGTCTGGTTGTATTCTATGTTTTCGTTACTGTGACAAATTCCATACGAAATCTAAAACCAATCAGGCTTCAAACAAGTATTGTTGCTCTCAGCAGAGCACTAAAATATTTCCCAACAAATGCTGTATTTAATGTTTGCTTAAACCACAGCGGCCAGTTGTTTTAGGAAATTATTTAGAATCTTTTTAGGAATGATAGTTATCAATACTCATGGTGAAACGTGTCAAAAGTGACCTGTTTTTAAAGATGTATGTCTTCAGTAAGAGCCGATGGGCTTGTAACTGAGACTTTTATGATTGATATTTCAGTATAGAAATTATTTGACCATTAATATCGTTGCATCAGTGTGTAAGCACCATTTTCCTGTTGCAGCTGCTCAAGTGGAGCTAGTTTTAATTACATTATATGAAATTAGGTAGTTTAGTCCACTGGTCCCTAACCGAGAGGTCGGCCACTTTCACAATCTCAAACATGTCTTTGGTCATAAATCTGAGGGGTCATGAGATTATTAATAGGATAGAAAATAAGAAAAAAAAGTTCAGCTAAATAAATTTGTATTTGCTCAAACAGTTTTTTTATTTAAATTAAACAGTTCAGAAGTTTAAAGGGGAAGTCTCTCTTTAATGGAAATACTAACAACTCATAGAGGTCTGAAATGTGTCGGGGGGCCACAGCTAGGCACTGCTTTTGTAAGGGTCGTACATAAATAAGGTTAGTGCTTCACATGTCATACTTTATAAGACCATCACATGATTTTAATGTACAATCTTAATCTGAACTAGTCAGTCCTGCTGCCAAATGAATGTAGTACAGTTGAAGTAAATACCACATAAAATGCAAATTCCCAAGTAAAGTGCAAGTACCTCAGAGTTGAAGTTGAATGTACTTAGTTACATTCCACCACTGGCTGGTTTTGGTCTTTACATGGCACCTTGTTGACAATAAGAAAAAGATGAAATGACACCAGACATATCCTTTAATGTTTGTTTACATTTTTTTGTGTGCATTTTAAAAGCTTGTGTTATCGAGGTTTTTGTAAATGCCTTTTGTAAATCAGAATTTGGTTTTGCATTACAAGTTTTCCTTTTAACATCAATAGTCACGATCAGGGATGATTTTACTAAACTCAGTTGTTCATAAAAGCATTTACTTGTTGTCTACTGACCTGTGGATGATTAAAAAACTGAGTTCTGTAGAACAAAACACTATTTGTGGCCTAGGCAAAGTATACTGCATAGTTTTTCTTCCAATTTCATTTTTATCCTATAAGGATGGATGCATTTGTGCAAAATTCAAAACATCTGTGGACTAAAAATAGAGAACTTGGTTTGGAGAATTTCATGTTTTGTTCCTCTGTCAAAAGGATAAAACAAAAAACTAATAATAATAACAAAAGCAAACAAACCAATTGACCACATGGCTGATTGAAAGCAATAATATTCAGAAGAAGGAGACTCAGACTGATGCAGCTTGTACTAGCCAAATCAGTGGCTAGGTAAATTGGAGCCAAATATAGCACAGAGAAGGATTTTCAGCAGGAGATTGTGATTAATGCACGAGAAGTGTCCACATATAATATCAAGACATTGCTCTGCAATACATTTTTCATTTTCAATTTGTCCTTGAACATGACCCAGGACAGGTAAAACTGCCCCATGTTGTGTATTATGGAAAATTGTGGTTGCCAATGATTGTAAATGACTGCAGATGTGGGTTTGTTTATATCATTAATGCGACAGAGTGATGACAAAGCTTGCCTTGCCAGTGACCTGAAGCCTTACATTAGCTTACTCACTCCAGATGGAAATGGAGGCTTCAACCCCCAGCAAGTCACATACACTGAGAACTGAGATGAGAAAAATAAGAATTTTTGTTCAAAAATATGAATGTGTTTCGTAAAACATCAGTTCTTTTTTTTCATTTAGCTGTTTCCCACTTCTTACAGGGTGTAAATAGAAATAATAGAGTGTATCTATACTGACCATTCTACTTTAAAAATGATAGGGTCTCATAATAAAAGCCAACTGTACATTTTTTCAATGGCTCATATGTTTGTTTTGTTGTACGCACAGACACAAACACGGACACAGAACTGAGACAAGTATGAATTTAATCAAGGAAACAGTTTAAAGATACAATTGAGAACACATCACAAGAGTAAGAAATCTGCAATGTATTCTCAAAGCACCAGAGGAAATTGAATTGAAATGTTAACAAAAAAATCCATGAGTTACCACAATACAAAACCACATCTGAATAATTGTGAATTTTCCATCCCTCGATCTTTATACAGCACTGAAGAGTGATGGTTTTTAAAAAGTGCCTGAGGTAAGAAATTATGAGTGTTTACTAACAAAAAAGAGAAAACAGGATGTGAAATCATAGGTATATTTAAAGAACAAGTCTGGCATTATTCAATATTTTTCTTATAACCAATAACTTATAAGCCAATAACAAAAAATCAATTAAGTCACAATTATATACTTTTATATTTAAAAAATGGGGATTGTAGTTTTTAGCAAACATTACTCAAACAGAAGTAAATGGTGCATTTGTTGGGAACTATTTTCAGTTGCATATTAATACAAAATCAATACACACTGAGCAATTGAGTATTTACAGCAGCAGGACGTTGTATATCGACTCAAAATAAACTACAGTGTCCCTGTTCCTTGTAATGAAGGGACATGTCACCTAGTTCAACAGTGTGGCTCACTGATGTGTATTTATAGTATAGTTTTTATGATGACAAAAATAATATAATTTAAGAAAGATAAGGAATAAATGGTCAGGCCTTGGCCACACAAACAATACTTTTTGTTAGTTGTTGGTTTTGGTCTTTTCATGGGATTTGTTGATTGTAAGAAAAATAAAGGATATCACCAGCCTTAACCTTCAAGGAAAATACAGAGGAGAGACTGGCTGACAGGTCCAGACCTGTATCATTAAATATCAGGAGAAGCAGACAGAAATTCATTGACCTGTCACAGAAAGGACACAAATGTTTTTGAAGAGCTTGTCTCAGACCTGTGGATACAACCTCCATAGCAACGCTGCCTCTCCCTCTCCAAGCCTAATTATTGCTTTGAATTTATGCCATTTCATTGCAAATGGAACAATCTATTAAGAACTCACCAAATTAAAGCCCCCAGTGTGAGACTGGTTTAAAACAGACAATGGAGAGTGGAGTGAATGAAAGCTCATTGAGCATATCAAACACATATTTTAATGAAATCACATAAGTCAAACTGTGTTGTTTGTTTGTATTTTAAAAGAATATTTTGTCTCAAATTGTGGTTTTATACATGTAACTAGACAGGGCCAAATCTGTGGATATAATATCAGACCACACACTTTGACGAGGGGGCTTCAGGTACAGATGAAATTTGGGGACAAGGCCTTGGGGACAACGGTAGGAGAGGTTCAGATGCATTTGTTCATGCAGAGCAGCAGCTCCATGCGCAGAGCGATGCGTGTGTGCCATCCAAGGGGGAGGATGCGGATGTAGCGAGCCACGATGGGTGGTCGCAAAAGGTTCTGCACAGATGAGGAGCGGTCAGAGTTTCCATAAAACACCTGAGGAAAGGGAAAAAGACAAGGTCAGGATGTTGTTTACATGACTGAATATGATCCTTGTCATATTAAAGCGACTACCACTAATAACAATAATGATGATGATGATGTAGTGCTGCTATTCAAATGACTTATTTTGTCTGACCAGCAGTTGGAAAAGATTAAATTCACAATGAAAAAAAAAAACACTTGGCATTGAATAAATTACTTAAATGGTTTATCCATTTTTTTTTCAATTGACAAATTGCTTAATTGTTCCAGCACGACAATTTTAATAAAACATTTTACTGTACAACAGAGGACATTGTCCAGTAAGACATACATCTTTAAAATCTAAATAAAAATCAATTATAATATCATTACATTTCTATCTACAAATGTAGACATGTCTTTTATGTCTGCACTGTTAGGCCAGTTATTAACAAGATTGTAACAGATTTTCATAACATTTCAGATCAGACGCCATCACATTATTATCACAAAGATAGAGGAGCCTGTCAAAGTTTAAAATATGAACTTTTTAAATTAACTATGGCATCTCTATCAGGACAATCAGTGTCAGAACAGCAAAATATATCATCAGCTGTATTAAAGTGAGACCAGTGGTGTCTGAGATGTTACATCACTCTATAGTGTTTTGTTGTTTTCTCTGAGTTCAGCTGACCCTGTTGTTTCCGGTCTGGTCTTTGTAATAGATCCAGTTGAGCTTTTCGTCCGTACGGTACTGAATGCTGTACTTGGTGATCCACTCATCAGCGTCACAGCGGCCCTGAGTGAGGATCCCTGACACCACCTTCACCTCCCTCAGGTCGATCTGCAGCCACTGACTGTTGTCCTGGAACTTGGACAGCCAGGCACAGCTGGAGGACAAACACACACACACACAGACAAACACACACTGTAATACAGACACAGTTTGCCACACATGCAAGATGATATTTTGTGATTGTAGGTGTACAAATTGTACAGAGCCAAAGAGAAAAGACCCATAACTGGACATAGTGTAGGCCTCTTTTCATAGCAGACATTTTCACTTGTCATGATGAAAAGCACATGTGTAACTAACAATGTGAACGTTGTCCCATGACAGTGTGACAATGATTAAATGGAATTTTTACCTGTGCTTTTCTAATGAGGCCTCTCAAAATGTCTTCTGTAAAAACATCCCTGTTGTGTGAAAACTTCCCTTATAAATATAGTTACAGTATCTATATACTGAGCATCTATTATGATACCAAAATAATAGTAAACAACAACAAGATTAATAAACTGATTGAACCTTTTATACTTATTTGGGGTATCCAACAGTTTTTGATATTTAGTGCTAAGGATACATTTTAGTCTGCACTCAAAAAGGACCTAATAATGGCTAATCCTTTATTGTTGTATTTACTTATTTTAATTTATTTATGCATTAATGTTCTTATTAATAACCTGTATATCAAACACATAAATAAATCTAGGTTTTAGATTCAGAGTCTATTGGTGGTTTCACAATATTAGAAGGAAAAAACTTGCAAAAATACATAACTACCACAGCTCCTCTGTTTCATTTAGCATTTCTATTTTGCCTGTCCTATTTATATTTTGATATTTAAGCCAGAGCATATTGGCAGGTCAACCTCACCAAATGCACCTTACGTAATGAGACATTTTCTTTGAGCGAGTTTTTTTCTGAAACTGTTCCTGACAGATGGTAAGTGCCAAGATATTTTTTCATTAGGGTCTTTCCCTGAGCGAGAACAGTCAGTCTTCTCTGGTAAAAGCAACATATTGTGCATTAAAAATGAAAACAAACAGGTTTTGACAAGCTCAATATCAGAGGTTAAAGATACATGTTGATGTAAAACTGTAGGTATTTTGTTTACATTATCTCAAAAAAGTCACTTATGTGAATGTAAAGAAATATCTGCATGTTGACCTGGACCTACCCGAAGCCCTGGGTGTTGAGACGGGCCTTGCTTGGGAGCCATGAGGAAAACCAGCCGGTGTACTGGTCCTGGTTGGAGCATGTGATCTGGTCTGGACTCACTGATCCAGCTTCAAAGCCTAGAGGCTTGTGATACGGACACTCTGTAGGAGGAATCGGAGACAAAGTTATGACAGACGTATTCATTTAAATCTCTTTTGTTATTTCAGTTAATATCATTGTCATTTAAAGACTTCCTGGCTACTTGGATTTCAAGATCACCACCCCAATGGATGAGAACACAAACACGTCTGCCAACAGCTGATGGGGTAACACACTGAAATGTGACCAGCATATGATCATCACTAAACCTCTCTGGATTGTTAATTCCCCATCTCTCTCTATCCTTTCCTATCTCTTCATCCTCACCCCTGCCAACTCCCATCCTCACACCCTCCTGCTCCCGAAGCCCCCACTGTTAGCAACCCCAGTGTGATCCATATCCCGTCCTAAAAGCCTGCAGTTTAATTCTCCACGGTGAGATCAGTGATGTCCATTAGGGCGGCAGGCAGACAGATGGCCATGTTCTCCTCTCCACAGCTTTAGCTCTGTGTTGCTCTCATGTTTTGATCTGTCAATCTGCCCTCTCACTTCCATTACAACAAATGAGAGTCCTTTGTCGATTTAGTAAATTTAGAAATTTATGAATGGGAGAAATGAGAGAGAGGCCCATGAGTGACCCCTAAAGTTGCAGAAAAAAAGCATCAGCTGTGAAACTGTAGTAAAAGTAGCCTGCTGCGCTTTTGTTTACTACTGGCTTAAGCCTATCTGGCACAGGGTCACATCCTGTCTAATCCCAGTATTACAACGCATACAGCAGCAGCAGCGTCTCTGTGAGTCAGTCGGCAGATAAGTGTTTACATAACAGTAATGGGAGCAACTCTGAAGTCTTCCCTAATGTATTTCCCAACCAAAATAACACACATTCAGTTTGCTGGATTCATGAGAAAACCAAGAGGTGAGATGCACGGAGAAGAACGGAGGAGATATAAAGTCTGAGGCAGCACAGGAAAAAAATCTTCCTCACTCATCCTTTCTCATCACCAGGTTCGGATGGTGGTGGATAATTACTGGTTTCTGTGATTGTACGATTGGCGCAGTCTATTACGAGCCCCGTAATCTGAGCATCCTGTTCTGAGATGATGATTATCTGCTGAACTTTTTTCTCCTCTCCGTCTCCCGTTGCCATGTGATTTGTGGCTCAGTTGACAAACACTGATTCACAGAGGAAAACCCTTCCACTGCACATCAGCCACCTTCTTCTCCTCAAGTCTGAGATGATTCAAAGTCTGATCTTTAATCTTCAGGCTCAGTAAGGGGGGCCATAAGTCATTTCTGTTTGTTTCCGGTGTTCGTTTCTTTAGAGGAGATTCCTTCAAAGGATCACTACAGTGAAGATTTCCACCTGCTGATGAATATAATGCAACGCTGTGGTGAGATTATTTTGTCAAGTGCTGTTTCTGAGATCAAGAGTGACCTTTCAATCTCAACTACTCAAAGCGAGTCGTTTTTGGTTTGCATCTGGATCCATGTACAGGTTAAAATGGCGAGATGGTGTATCCCATAATTGTCCCCTGTTTATCTATGTTTTGGATATTTTGACACAGATGAAGATCCAAAGATGCAAACCACATTTTCTATTATTGAAACAGTAAATTTAGCAGATTGTGCAGCCTTGGCGGAGGTATTTCTCTCCATCTGCACCACCTTCCCTGAGGATGCCCAGTGGAGCATGTCTTCCCTGTGGCGTCAAATCTGGAGTCTAATGCACTCATGCGTGTACATGTACATACACAGATTTCCCCCCTCTCTGTCTCTATCATGCACACACAATAAAACTGTCCATCCGTCTGCATTCTAGAGCTTGTGATTCGTCAATTCACTGATTTGTCAGCCGTTGGGAATTTAACTTGCGATTATTTGTTTAAATCCTTTTGTCAAGGAAAACAGCAAAGAAATTGGTGTATTCAGCCTCTCAAATGTGTCTTACATTATAGTAAATTGACTTTTTTAGATTTTCATAAACCAAACATTTAATCTATTAAAGAATAATAACAGCTTTGCGTGTTCCAACCCTCCCATCACAATTTACTCCTCGTTTTAAGCACTATCATTAGCTCAATGGTGCAATTTGATCATGTACTCATCAAAACTCACTTAATTAGTGGCTCAAAGAGTGGAAATCCTAGCTCAGTGTGTGGTAAAGTGTCATTTCTTACACTTAAGGAAACCAAAAATTCCATTATGAATGGACAAAACGTCGGTCTGAGATTTAAGTGCACTAAATGAAAACCATTCATTATGCTCTAATCAAATGTGTGTATTTTGAAGAAAGTCACAGGTTACTGGTATAAAAGCCAAACAGTTTGTATATATGTGTGTGTGTGTGTGTGTGTGTGTGTGTGTGTGTGTGTGTGTGTGTGTGTGTGTGTGTGTGTGTGTGTGTGTGTGTTTAATTACCTGGCATGCAGTCGACTCCTCGCACTATGGAGGAGCCAGACCCAATGGAGGAAAACTCAGTCGGGGATTCTCCTCCTTCACAGTCACATTTGCAAGACCTGCTGGTCCATGCCTCAGACACACCCGCCTCAAACACACACAAACAACATTCAATAGATAGATTCCAACATGATATCAGCAGAAATACCATAATATATAAATACATAAATACTGTCATTTTAAAATATAGCTGTTTGGATGACTGCATAAAGAGACACGGAACCTTCTAACATCTCATCGCAGATTTCTAGGGTTTTTTTTTTTTCAGTGAAAATCATTTGACATTGACAAACAACATCTGAACAGAGATTACTATACTCCAAGCTGAAAATATCTCTGTTGTGGCTGCTCTAAAGCTGTTTCAACTGCATTTCATGAAAATTGTATTGATTTCTGAGTTAAATCATCTGACATTTTGCTTTGTTGTTGAGGCTTCTTCGTACCTCTTGAGCATAAATGCTGACGAACACTGTCAAAGCAGATGAACAGAAAATAAAACAAGGTCCAGGCAGCCGGTGAAGCACAGAAGAAAAAAAAAACACTGTTAGGATCGGTAGTCACTCATTCTAGCAAACAAAGTCTGTACATCCATCTGTTAGTGTAACCACATAAAAAAAATAGGTAAAATAATCACAACGCAAACATCGAAAATCAAATATCATGTCACCAAACGAAAACATGGATGATCCTGAAACAAACCCAAAACAAAAACCTCAAGAACTGCTTTGACATTTGAGATTTTTTTGAGTTTCAGAGGATTTCTGACTTCATCACATTCTTAACCAAAGCTTGGGAAAATATCTACAAACACAGATTACTGGTTCACAACTCAACAGCAGCACACGGACCGGAGTATAAGGACTGAAATCGTACCGTTAGCCCCAAGAAGAAGCAGGGTCAGCAGGAAACGCTGCATGTCGAGAGCCATCTTCCAACCTGCTTCAAACCAGACGAAACCGACCGCAGACTGAGCAACCAAGCTAGAAGTGATAGAGAGGCTGGATTACAATAATCCACAGGACACTAATGGCCTCACCTAATGCCATCCTTATCTGACAAAGCCCCGCCTGCAGCTGTTCACCCAACACCATCAACACCAGCATACATTCTGGAAATCACTGCACATGCACAGGGGTCAAGTCAAATGAATCCTGTGGAAAAAACAAAAACATAAGGCCAGTGTAGTGAGTGGTCATGTGTGTGATTGTTTTGTGTGTGTGTGTGTGTGTGTGTGTGTGTGTGTGTGTGTGTGTGTGTGTGTGTGTGTGTGTGTGTGTGTGCAACAGTCAGTGAGAGAGAGGGATGGTAGGAGGGTGGTGATGGCTTATGCTGGGCCTTGTGATCCATATGATTAACCAGAAGGTCAAATTTTGGGCGAATGCATGACTCTCCGTGTATGTTTGCCACATTTTGCCAAGTACATTGTCATGTTAATTTTTTACTCATTTTAAATATCATAATAAAAATATGACAAATTACGTTATAGACACATATTTGTTGTAACAATAAGTTGAAGTTTAAATGTTAAAAGAAGGTCTACAGGTTCACATGCAGTTAGTTTGCATGACTGTATATTTAACTGAGTTCAATAAAAAGTCATTCAATATTTTTGCGCTAAAAAACTAAATTATTTGATCATCACAGGAACATTACACATCATTAAAGCAAACAATATGAATCTATATCTATAAATTCTCACAGCTGAGATTTCTTTTGAATTTACTGTAAAATGAGAGAAAAGGGGCCAAAATATTCTTCAAAAATAAACCCACAATTTTGCTTCTCTATGAGTTTCTCTCTCTAGTGACAACATTTGTGATAAGTTATGAAGGAAAAGCCTAAATGCAGGAAGTCAGCCACTTCCACACTCTTTGCAAGATGCAGCCATGATCAGTATAATGTATTATAAGACCAAAATTCATAAAGAAAAGGTAAAAGCACCCTTAAATTACTAATACTCATGTGGTGAATGTGAATAACGCCCAAAAACCAATTAACTTTTTTGCACTTTCAAAAAAGGTGAATTAATGTTTCCTCTTCACTGGTACATGGAACATTTAGGGGATTTAAAAAAGACAAAATATAACAAATTAATATTACATTTCCTCGCATCATGGAGGTGGAATTCTCATAGAAAAATACTAGAATCTATTTGCTCTTTAAAACTATTAATGATTAGAGGATAGAGTGGGATTTAAAAAAAAAAAAAACAGACATTGTGTTTTTATATTTTTTAACTGTTTTCTGCATTTTGAAGTATTGTACGTCATGGAAAATGTGGATTCAAAAGGCTAAGTGATTTTATTTGTTTATGACTTCTCTTGACTGTAGCTGCTCAGGCTGAAGAAAATCACACTGAGGGTTTTAAGGTGGGTGAAACTAATTAAGCCTAATTAAGCAAAGCTGTTTTCAATTTGCGTTCATTAAAACATCCGTCTTACTCCTCACGCACTCTTTGCCTCCTTGCTCTCATTACCAGTCGCCTTATTAAAAAGAAAAAGAAAAAAAAAAAAAAAAAAAAAAAAGAAGCTGCTGTAAATTTTAAATCTTCTGAGTGAATTTCTGACAAGGCTGACAGAACAAAATGAAGGCTCCTGTTCGGGCAACACCCAGGATTCCTCCACAAAGGAAGAAGAGGAGTCGAGCCTACACCACTCTCATCTACAGAGCTCATAAAGAGGTCAGAACGGTCTTTAGGAATTAACCAAACATACTTAATTTTCAAAGGACGAACTTAATGTTACAGTAGATCAAAAATCTTTTGTGCAGGTTAGTGGTTTTTGATTAAGAGCATGAAAAGAGTCCTCTGCTCTTAAGTGATACTGGAAAAACCTCCCGTGACCTTTCATCTCCTCTGCAGGTTGCTCTGGCTGGGATGAGGGGTCCAGACCTCCTGACCGGTCGGCTCGGTTTGCCCAGACCAGTCCTGCTGAGACTGGTGAGCTTGGAGGCTTCCCGCCTGTCAAAAACCAACAGAGTAAAAGTCGTCACGCTGCAGGAGATCAATGATGCTGTCACGCTGATACGACACAAGATCTGTACAAGAGCTGCTGCATGAAGAGATGGACTTGATCTAAACTAAATTTTAATACTTATATTAAAGAGTTTTTATTTAAATCTGTTGGCTTCATGCAAAGCTCGTGTGTTGATGTGCTATGTGTTCAACAAATTGAAGTTGTACAATCAGACATGTCAAAAGGGTCTCGGGACAGGATTTGTGAGTTCCTATGAAGTTTAAAAAATTCAAACTTTGTGATTATGGTACATGCTGGAATAACTTTGTTTCCTGGTTGCAGCTCTCAGATTTGGTGCACAAAGGTCATTTGGCCAGATTTTGGCCATCATGCTCCAATAGGACACACGTTTCTATCTCTTACACAAATAAAAAAAAAAAAACTTGAAGTATGCTTTCACTTACTGATCAAATCCAGTCAAATCTGCTCTCAACAAAAAAAAAAGTGAGTAGGTTTTAACATGAGCTCTACTGCTTCCTTACATGCTTGCGTCAGTTTGCTCTGTTGGCTGGCCTGTCCCTTCATCTCCTACTTTGATTTGCCCACACATGTTGACCCAAATCCGCTTTGAGAGATGGGTTTGGGTCTGAATGACCCTCTAACAGCCATTAAAAGGCGCCAAGTCCACACTGGATTAAACCCAACACTTTCCTGGCCACTACTTTCTCATAAAAATCCTGAAAGGAATTAACAGGCCTCCTCGTTGTTAAGCTAAAAGAAATTGCCCTCACTTGTGGCACAGAAGCTACAAAGGGCACACGTTGACGGAGGAGTCGTGGGACGCTTGTCGAGCTGACAGTAACCCGGGAAATGTGCGGAACAGCGGCTCCTCCGCGCTGTGCTCCGCTGAAGTGACGACGCCTCCGTCTCCTCTGTGCGCCCTGGGCGCTCCTCCTGCAGCCTCCATGCGTCCCTGCGAACACTTCGCCGCCGTATCCCCTTCTCCCAGCAGTCATTTAGCGTAACCTTTATCTGTAAATTTGTTTTTTGTTTTTTTTCAGGCATCACATGGATTACGGCATCCCATTCATGTTTTCCGGTTCGCACGGATTCAACCTGCAGGTAGGAACCATAAAAAAAAAAACAAAAAACAAACACTGCTGCTTTTATTTGCTCCGGATGCGTAAAACAAGCACGCCTGGAGTGAATATATCGTAGTATGAATATGGTAGGAAGATGATGCGCAATAAGCAACATTTACCTGTTAGCTTGGGTTGTTCGACTCATTTCCCTTGATCTGTCAAAAGCTGGGGCTGTTCAGGAGTGTTGCAGCGTAAGCAGCCATTCATTTTTGTTCCTATTAGTGTGGCACATGTTTGAGGTTCGTAAATTGAAGCCTGATTGTGATGCACATTGCTGACAATCAGTATTTAATAGTTTGGAACATAACTAGATAATTTAGCCTCAAGCAACCGTCTTTATCATCAATGCCATAAAATGGGATTTTAATATCTGTATTACACAGTTTCATTACAAGCAGGTTCATCTATGAATCAATCCTTACAGCAGGCCAGCATGTGCACTGAGTAGAAAACGGTGACTGCAGCTGGGTGAGGTGGTGAGCCCTGCTGCTGTGATGTGAGACTGGCTGAAGTGAACTCTGATACTGAAAAAGCAGAGAGTGAAACACACACACGTTCCTTTCACCCTCGCTGGTTGATGCAGCACGATAACTGCAGTGTTCCTACTCCTCAGGTCCCTGTGCCACGGTCCAGCACCACCAGCCAGATGTGACCCACTGCTACCTGTTTGGGAAACACTGACTAATGTGAACCTGGGACCTCCCCGGTAGTCAACATGGGATGTGGCACATCTGTTGCCACGGAAACACAAGGGAGTGCACAAAATTTAACTGGCTCAAAAGGCAGGTAGCTGTTGTTGTGGTTTCTACAATCGTGGTCCATCCAGGACTGACTCATGCTTTCTTTGTCCTGTCAGCTGGAAGGTTTTCACATTTGGACCTGTTTTCCACAGGTGTGAAAAGAGGTGAAAGGTGTGGAAAAAAAAAAAACACAGTGGCATCAAATTAGAGCTGGCATGTTCTTACACCTGGTCTGTAGACAGACAAGCTGAGCACAAATAGCCCATAAGTGTTGGATACTAATTGGAGTGCAAGCTCAGAAATAAGCTGAATGAGGCTTTCAGCAAAAACCTAATGAAATAACAAGGAGCAGCTCTGACTCCTTCCACAGACTTTCAGTTGCATTTAAGATTTTGCTAATCTAAAACCTACGCACACTCTGACACCCCAGTTTTCAATATATAGTATATATATACAGTATAGATCCTATTGTCCTCTTCTCAGTCCACATTAAAACACTCGAGCTGAAACAAATAGTTGATAAACCAATCAGTCAAATGACAGAAGATCAATCAGAAACTATTTTGATAAATTAGAAATCTTAAAAATGGTATTTATTTCTTTTCTTCTTTATTTATATAGGGACAACCAATTCCACATAATATATACATACATTAAAGCACAAAATTCAACAACAGAGCAAGCAGAAATTTCAGATATTCTCTGTTTGCAGTTTCTCAAATGTTGATATTTGCACATCTGAAGATGTTACCTAGGACCCTGTGAAATTGTGATGGGCATTTTGTCCCTGTTTCACATTTCAGAGATTTTTTAAATTAAGAAAAGAAAAGGAGAGAGAAAGAAAGAAAGTTGTGCCTTGTTAAATACTAAAGATGACTGCAGTCAGGTTGCCTGGATTTTGATTCAGTTTTAGAGATTTGTTTGTGTCCTTATTAAGCAGAATTCTTGTTGTTTAGTTTTTATTGTTGAAGTAATTGTCTTCCTCCTCCTTTTATTTTGTTGATCTCCTCTGTGAAGCGCTTTGTAAGATTATTTAGGAAGTGCCCCTTACATAGTGTATTATATGCTTAAATCATGGTGGCATTGTGGTTTTCTATTTTACACATCTCAGTTTCACTTTGTGTAGTATGAATCTGATAATAATAATCATTTTTGCAGTTGTTATTTTTCCTTGGACTTGTTACACACACACACAAACACACACAGACAACAGATGTTTGACAGATGGTGCTTTTCTTTCTTTGCAGTCCGTCTCCTCTCTTCTATTTAATGAGTGCTGTTTCTCCTGAAAGCTCTTTTAATTTGCTTTGTTTTTCCCGTCCCGCTGTTGCTCGTGACCTCCCCTGTGTCTTGTTATCTCTTGTACTGTATGTGTGTCTGTGTGTGCGTTGATCTGCACATTATTTTATTCAATTACCAGTTTCTTTTGCTGAATTGTACTCTTGTTTTCCTCTCACAGATGGAACAGTCAAGACTCCAACCCCGGCTCTGAGTAAGGGACTCTCTAAAGATCAGCCTGGGACATACGAGTCATGTGCATGCATCTCTGTGCATTTGAACATTTCACATATTCACCTGATGCAGAAAAGATACAGTAGAATTAGCTTCTGCTTTTGGGTCAGAATCAGTTTGTGAATGAGAGACACCAGTGCAATGAAACATGCCATGCTGTGCTCTGCTAGAGTCTCTCATGTCATCTTCATAAACTGTTTGTAGAATATGTGACTCCCGATATTTAAACATGTCTCCCAACTGAATAAAATGTAACAGGTGATATTTTGTTGTAGCTATGAAGGCAGCTGTTTTGATCCAGCGATGGTACCGGCGCTACGTGGCCCGTCTTGAGATGAGGCGCAGGTACACCTGGAACATCTTTCAGTCGATTGAATATGCTGGAGAACAGGACCAGCTGCAGGTGACTGTACGCACGCATTTCACCCCCGCTCAAAAACTTGGATACATATGTGTGCTAATTTTCAGAAGCATTGTAAAGCTTACACACTTTGTCTATCCTCAGCTATCCAGTTTCTTCAGTTTCATGCTGGACAACTTCACTCAGCTGAATGGAAATGGGCCAGGTTAGGAACAAAAATCTTTTTATCTACAGGAAGTGTACATTAGTTAGCAGCATGTGTATTAAAAACTCTCAGTAAAGGTGGTTTTATTTTAGAAAATAATATTTTATACTTTTGAAAAAACAAAGAAACACATCTTTAGGGAAATATAATAATGACAGATGAAATTTTGATCATGCAGTAATTTCAAACCCGTCATTAGTTGGTGTTTTAATGGTTTTTGTTTTGAACATTTTATGTAGATATATATATTTTTACTTCCATCAAATTAGCACCAGTGTTATTCATACCACTGTACTTTGTACTAGATTAGAAAACCCATTGCATATACCCTGTTGCTTAGCAACAGGCTGTGAATGTGGAGGCCAGTGGTGGTTGGTGTGTTGCACTGACACAGCTGTGGCTTGAGTGTGTATTGACCCGCTCATCCAGCTAAAAAGCACAATGCTCCATTGACAAGCTAATCCTTAGGTCAGCTCACCTACAGTACAGCCACTTCATGGGTTTTACATTGAGTCAGTGATGCAAAGAACCCAGACTCTGTTGTCTGTATTTATTATATACAGCAGCTGTGTGTATATGTGTATGTGTGTGTGTGTGTGTGTGTGTGTGTGTGTGTGTGTGTGTGTGTGTGTGTGTGTGTGTGTGTGTGTGTGTGTGTGTGTGTGTATTTAAGAGACAGAACAGAGGGCATTTAGTAGACACTAAGGGGGGAAATAGACAAAAGACTTAAAAAAAATAGAAATAGGCCTGTAGGTAGATGTTTGTTCATGCCTTTCTTGTGTGCATAAATTAGAGGCCATCGGTTTTTCATTAGCATATTGGAGTGGTCTTTCAATACAACTCAGTGAGGTCATGCGGATCAGGACATGGTGTTGTGTCAAGCTGTTTATTACAAGGAACTACAAATTAAAATCTGCTTTAAATCACAGAGTAAACAATTCATTTTTTCCTTACAAAAGATTTGATTTCATCTCATGTTACCTAAAGGCACAGTCTGATTGCTGTTCTGTGCTCTTTTACAATGAAAAAAGAACCTAGAGTATCACCTTTTTTAATTCTATACATTCTTCCCTGTCAAAACCTGGAGCTTACATTACCCACAATACAATTCAACAATTTAACTTAAGGATTTTGGACACCTGGAGCCACAAAAGGCTTTTATACAACTTTTTTTTTTTACATATGCAATCATGCTAAACACTTTGATAGAGAGATCTGTGGAGTTCCCATTTGATATTTCAATCCATCATGGATATTCATATTCATATTCATCAGTAAGAATGCTGTTGTTTCATTGTCAGTGAGTGTGCCATGAACAAGATAAGAATGTATGTTTATGAAACTCAAAAGACATTTGTGAGAATAAGTCTTGAGCTCAGTATGTTCACAGCTACACACACTGTGACCTCCAGACTTGATCTCCCAGCTGCTGGATCCAGTGCTGGACCCCTGGTTAGACAGAGACACCTGCTACAACCTGATCCCTGTGCCAGAGTCGTACACCGGGCCCCGACTATCGTTTCCTCTCTCCATCTCTGACACGAACGCTCTGCTCAGTGCATTTAAGGAGCAGCAGGTACCATCTATGTGTCTTTGGTCTTTCTTGCTCTCACTTTTGATTGTCTGTTTTTGTTTTTGTTTTTTTCGATTTTTTTAAATCTTTATTTCAGGGATTCATTACCTTTCTCCCACATAGACTCTACATGCCAGATATGTTCTGCAGCTGCTGTATGAGACCAAAAAACTCCTAAAACAGATGCCCAACGTCATCCACTTATCAACCTCCTACACCAAAGAGATCACTATATGTGGTAGGTGACCATGGCCTCACATTCACTTGTCCTTGTTTTCAGTATACTTGCAAAGGAGAATGAAAAGGAGTGTGCGTCTGTTACATACAGTACACTGAGTCACTGAATAAATGAATGACCTGCTTATTGGGTAAATGATCGCTGATGTCTGTAAATGCGTATTAAACACAATTCACTGTATCTTAATGGCACCATTCCAAGAAAGGAGCCCTTGTTTATTTGCACACTGATAAGCCACTTGACTCCTCTTCCACGGCGACCACCTCCTGCAGAGTTGCATCTCATTAGACTCAAGAATACTCGTGACTACAACAAAAGAAACGCACACATTAGGATTCTCTTATTCTGGCTTCTCTAATGCTTTTCTTTTGCATTTTGTACAGGTGATCTGCATGGGCGGCTCGATGACTTACTTCTCATATTTTATAAGGTAAAGCTATATATTTTTTGAATACAACAAATTTAAAATTTGTGGAAGAATTAAATCTAATTTAAACAAGCAGATGTTTGTGACAGTCAAGACCACATCTCTAAGCTCTGGTTTTACATATGTGACAATGTGTTGACTGAATGTTGCTGTTGTTCAGAATGGACTTCCCTCTGCGGAGACACCATATGTGTTTAATGGGGACTTTGTGGACCGTGGGAAAAAGTCGATTGAAGTGGTCATCCTCCTGTTCGCCTACCTTCTGCTTTACCCCGACTACATGCACCTGAACCGAGGAAACCATGAAGACCACATAATGAACCTCAGGTAGGTGGGAGGAAGAGTTGAAATGAAAGAAAATATTAATCCATCTAGGTTTAGCACAAACAGGAACAGTATCTCAGTGTGATGATTTTATGTTGTCGTTTCAGATATGGGTTCACAAAAGAAGTCATGCAGAAGTACAAGGTACGATAAAGTTCAGATACACGTCATTATTCTGCTTTTATTATGTACAGAACTACTGTTGCACATTCTGCAGGTTGTGACTGATGACTGTAACAGCTGGTGGAGCTGGCTGCATTGTGAAATTAATTCATTTTTTAAATTTTACTGTTACTGTGCGCAGACTCACGGCCGTGAGATCCTCCAGCTGTTTCAGGACATTTTCAGCCTTCTGCCAGTTGCGACAGTCATTGATGGGAAGATCCTGATCGTTCACGGAGGGATATCAGACCAGACTGACCTGGACTTCCTCAGCTCCATAGAGAGGCACAAGGTCAGTGGAAGCAAGCAGCCAACCTTCACCCTTCCCCCTTCCTCTCCAATTACACTTTTAGATGCAATGCAATAATCAGTTTGGGCCACTAGATGTCAGAAAAACATTTTGTCATGGCTGACATGTTAGCAAACAGCAGACATGGAGTCATTGGGGGCATGTTTCTCTCCATTTAGTTGTGGTCTCCACCAACTACTGAGCAGAATATCTGGGTTATGAGCTTGCTACATGTTAGACTTTCTTCAGCAGCCTGTTAGTAACTTTGTATATCTGCTGTAAGACTGGATTAACAACAACTCCGAAGTGGGCAGCAGTTGCACATTTTATGCTATAGTCATTCCTTATGTCAGGCCAGTTCGTTTTAGTACATAGTACCATTATTCTCACCTTATTTCTGTCTTCCCTTCTCTGCTCTCCTAGGTGAAATCTGCCCTGAGGTTTCCCAGACGCAGTTTGGAGCAGCTGGACATCGGTCAGTCCTGCAGACAGGCAAAAAGGATGAGGTCGACAGACAGCTCTCGTCCCAGCAGCAGCCGCAGCCACAGCAAGAACCAAAGAACTCCCAATCTGAGGTCTGACGGCAGCCCACAGATGCTTACAGATGTTACATGTTTTTAAGCTCAATGTACAGTTGGACTTTTTGTTTAAAATGACAGACCCTCTTTTGTGTTTGTTTTCTTTCTGAAGAAAGAGGCGATGCAGGCTCAGCCGACAAGATAGCGCCGTCTCCACTTCTTCCTCCTCCTCATCCTCCTCCTCCTCCTCTTCGCTCTGCTCTCCTCGAACTCCATCCTGCCTCTCGCCTCGTCCATGCCCGTCCTCTCCCAGCATGCCTTACAATATCAACGTCCTCCAAGTGCCTTTCCTGGATTCTCTGTCCTCTGTTCCCCCTCCTGCACCGCCTCAAAATGAACGGGAATGGAAACAGGTCTGAGGGCCGGAGAAATTACTACTGTTCAACTGTGCCCCATTGTGATGTGTTCTGCATTTTATTCAGCACTTTCACCAGCTTTCCTCTCTCCTGCAGATAGTGGATATATTGTGGAGTGACCCTAAAACCCAAGAAGGCTGCTGCCCCAACACATTCAGAGGAGGAGGCTGTTACTTCGGCCCTGACGTCACCCAGAGACTACTACTCCAACACGGACTCCAGCTGCTCATCAGGTCCCATGAGTGCAAACAGGAGGGATATGAGCTCTGTCATGGTGGACAGGTAGACAGGAAGCAGTAAATGTATTAAAATGATCCAAAAGTCTAAAAATGTTTGAGTCTGGAGAAATAAATGCGTGCGTGTTTGTTCAACAGGTGATCACTATTTTCTCCGCATCAAACTATTATGAGGAGGGAAGCAACCGTGGTGCCTACATCAAAGTGGGCAGAGAACTGGTTCCGCGCTTCTACCAGTACCAAGTCAGCCGCACAACACGCAAACTCACCCTGACACAGAGGTACAGCCGGGGTATGGTGTGTAACCGGTCACATTATCCACAGCTGTAGTAGAACTGGGGCAGTTAGTCGATTTTAATGGATTAGTTCATTCAAACAAAAACAAATAACATTTTTGGCAATGAAGGTAATTTATCATCTTTCTCCAGCCTCTTGTGTGAGGATTTCCTCTATTTGTGTGTTTTCAAATTGTTCTAAATCAAATATCTTTGGGTTTTAAATGCTGAGTGAGTTTTAGGATGGACCTGTGAGGCTCTGTATAGTTGTGACAGACATTTCTCACTATTTTGTGACATTTTATAGTCACAAAATAGATATTAATGGATAAAGTGAATAAATAAGTGTCAGATTAATCAATAACAATCTGACACTAGAGATTTGTGAATTATGTAAGAAAGCTAAGTTTGTTTAGCTTTGTTTTTGCAGAGTACGAGCTGCGGAAGGCTCGGCTCTCAGGGCCTTGAAAGAGAAGCTGTTTTCCCACCGCACTGAGCTGATGGCAGGCTTCCAGCAGTACGACCAGAATAACACCGGTGATCTTTACCCTCCATTTTTATTTACATTTCTTATGAACATGTATTTACTCAGGTTGGCATGTATAGTTGTTATATGTAAGCATATCTTTTTTCAGGTAATGTGTCAGTCAGTGAATGGGCTCAGGTGCTGGAGTCTGTACTGAGACTGGACCTGCCCTGGAGGACACTCCGTCCACACTTAACCCGTCTGGCACCAGATGGCAGTGTGGAGTATCAATCCTGCTTCGAAGATATGGGACCTGGGATTCCCCTGCCTCAGGTCAGGAGTGCTAAAAAGTAACCAACTACATTCACCCATAGTACTGTCCTTAAGTGCTACTTGGAGAACCTTGTATTTCACTTTAGTATTTTTATTGATTACTGCAGGACTTAAATGTAAGGTAGTATTCAGATTCCTCCCTTCACAAATATTTCTCCCCATCAATCTTTCCGTTGAGTTGCTGATCCTTATTGTCCAGATTGAAATTCAGCATAAGTGTTTCGATATTGATGACAGTGCATCTGTTGGTTTTATTTCAATTTGAGTTGTAGTAAGTGAAAGAGGTTGGAAAGTTTATTCAGTATGTAGCCAAGCATGCGAAAAGAATATATAGACATAAATACAGTCTATTCAGAAAGTATTCAGATCCCTTCAATTTATTCCCATTGTGTTATGTTTCAGCCTTGTGTTAAAATGAAAAATGAATAAATAAACATTTTTTCCTCATCGATCTGCACTGAATATCATATGTTGACCAAGCAAAAAGAGAATTTTAGAATTTTTTGCAAATTCATTAAAAAGGAAAAACTGAAATACCACATTGACCTAAGTATTCAGGCCCTTTGCTTTGACTTTAAATGTGTCCTAGGTTCCTCTCATTTGTCTTGATCATCTTTGAGGTGATCAACAACCAGAGTGACTACTAGTCAACTGTATTAAATTCTCACTTTTCTGTGTTCAGTGGCTCCCTCTGTTTCTTCATGCTGTTTAAACTACAGACTCAGTCACATCCAGACTATTTAGAGCGTTAAATGCTTACATTTTAATGTGTATTGGATAATAATAATAATTCCCTTTTGTTGAATATTTTTGTAATGCAATACTTTTTGAAGGGGATTTTCTTCCAAGTAGCACTGGTACTCTTACGGTACTTCTTAGTACTATAATATAGTACTTCACTGCTGCTAATAAACACATCAAGAGGTTTAGTTGTCTGCCACCTATCTACTTTTCCTTTCCTCTCTTTCTTCTTTTAGGTCACTCCAAACTTGGCTGACACTCTGTTCAGATACAGGACAGATATTGAGATAATATTCAACATTATAGACAAAGACCATTCAGGTAAATAACTGCGGTATTTCTTGGAATACAATGTTTCTATAAAACGTGTTCAATAAAATGTGTTCCTAAAAAATTTAATCTGTGGGTGGCATGTGTTACATTCAGGTCTCATCTCCACTGAGGAGTTTCGTCACACCTGGCGTCTTTTCAGTGCCCACCTGGGCGTTGACATCGACGACAGAGCCATCGATGACCTGGCACGAAGTATCGACTTCAACAAGGACGGCAGTATAGACTTCACTGAGTTCCTGGAGGCCTTCAGAGTGGTACACAAACTGGACAACAAGGATCAGCAACTCAACGGAAAGATCGATGGCGAGAAGTATTCGTGAAGGGAGGAATCTGGATAGTACATTACATTTACGTCCTGCATGAGAAAGTAATGGAGAAAGGAAAGCAGGAATAAGATGACATAATTTAGTATCTCTTAAGCACCTTTAAACACTAAATGGTAGAGATTTGATGATGTACCTTACAATTATTGACACATTGTGTCAATTGCTGGTGTATTTTTAGCCACACTGGCAGCGGGGGCTCTGGGATAGGTAGGCTCCATCCACCACTTTTCACTTCAAAGCGAAATATGTCAGCAGCTATTGGTTGGACTGCCATTTTATACAGACATTCATGTTCCCCAGAGGATAAAAAAGTGGACACAGGTTGTATGTCACTGTAACACTGCAAGAATTGATGACTGAAGGCTTCAGGGTTAGAAAACAATAGAAGACGCACAGTTGCTAAAGTTAGGGTTTCAGCTGGTATGTGTTCAGCTGTTTACTAAATATCAATAAAATTCTTTTTTTTAGACTACTACTTATATTTCGTGTTTATTTTCACACTGTGTGTTCCATTGCTGCTTCACTCCGGCCTCCTGCCCACTGTAATAAATATACAGTGAGTTTAGTTAAACAGGCACAAACATCATGTCAGCCTGAGTAAAAAAATAGGTTCTGCAGGGTTTGATAACTGACTGCATTTTAGCAGTCAATTGCGTCGACCGGGGGGGGGGGGGGGGGGGGTCTCTCTATGGCTCTCAGTGAAAATTTGTGTCGAAAGTGCGAGGGTGAGTTTTTTGCGGCGGCATGTTTGTGTCGAATCTGCGTTTGCGGAAGTTAAAATGCGTCCATAGACATCACTCTTTGGAAAGAAACCATGGCAGCCACGAAAGCCTCCAAAGAACAGAAATACGACAGGCAGCTCAGGTATGTTTAGACAAAACCATGGATTTGTCAAGTGACTTCTAAATTGTTTTAGCTAAATGTTGTGAGTATTTTATGTGAGCGGTCCCAGCAGAGACATTGGGGAGGCAGGGACGCTAACGTTAGCTTGCGTTAGCTTTCTGTTTGCGTTATAGTTACAAACGCTAACACATTTAAGGTTAATGGGATGGCAAATGGATGCTGTGCTTGTCTTTTAGGTGTTTGCTTGCCCAGATTGCCAGCTTGTCCAATAGCAGCCATATTATGAAATACAAATACGTATATTGACTGTATCCGATGGTTAAACGAGTGTCACAACAGGGGACTGAAGCTGTCACACCAGTAGTTAGTGGCACAGTGTGTTTTTGCAGCGGTATGGGATGAATTTTATATGTTACATACATATGTAATGCTGTGTGCTTTCAGACTTTGGGGTGACCATGGTCAGGAAACACTGGAGAATGCACATGTTTGTCTCATCAACGCCACAGCGACTGGAACAGAGATACTGAAGAACCTGGTGCTTCCAGGTACACGGATGTGACTCTGTGTTGGTGATAATGCTGCAGGTGCTGATGAAAGCATCTCACTCACTGAATGAATTGATCTCTTTGTCAGGTGTTGGAGCATTCACCATAGTTGATGGGCACACAGTTTCTGGGGAAGATGTTGGAAATAAGTAAGACTCTAGTGTTTCTATGAAAGTTGAGCTAAGCCTAATTATATGTTTTAGTTTTACTTGTGCACTCATGGACCTCTTGATCTTTTTTTTGCAGCTTTTTCCTTAGCAACAACAGCATTGGAAAGGTATGCTTTGCTGAGATAAATAAATGCATGTGTTGTGATCATATCTATTTTTCTGGTTCAAGTGCACACACACACATACAGATGTAAAATTTCCTAGTTTTACAACCTGCTGTCTGTGTCTCTTTTTCACAGTTATTCACAAAATTATTTTTAATATTCTTATTAGGGAAAAAATGCAATGTATCTGCATATTTGTATGACCCCTGACCTTAGCTTTTACATTGCAGAACAGAGCACAAGCTGCTACAGAGCTGCTACAGGAACTTAACAGTGATGTCTCTGGAAACTTTGTCGAGGAGGTTAGTATTGTTTATGTTTTGACATGGTGCCGCACACGTTTTCATAATGAGCATTTTGTTGTAGTGAGGAAGGAAAACACAAATAGTTTATATTATCATAGCAATGACAATATTTACATTACACTAAAACATATTAAAATGGTGGAAAATGTACCAGACTTAAGACCAACATTTTCCACATTACAACAATAATGAGGATAAAAATGCTAAGTTTTCATTACATAAAAATAGGTCTATGGGCACAACATATGCTGTGTAAATATGCAAATGTAATGATCAGTATCATCTTTCTTGTATTTGCTATTACTCCTGCAGAGTCCAGACAAACTTCTGGACAACGATCCAGAGTTTTTCCACAGGTTTACCATAGTCATCGGTGTCCATTTGCCAGAAAGGTATGAGATATAATTCATCTTTACTCTCAACCTTAATTATAACAAGGAAAGTTATCAAGAAATTATGTATGAGCCTATTGTGTGAAAATTGTTTTGCAAAAACTGTTTTTGAATTGGCTTGATTTGTTACTTTTTATCTTTTCTGTCCTTGTGGTCTTGTCAAATTATCTCTAAAATTCAACAGCACATGTTTGAGGCTCGGCTCAGTTCTGTGGAGTGCCTCGGTACCTTTCCTAGTCTGTAAAACCTACGGCCTCATCGGCTACATGAGGCTAGTGGTACGGGAGCACACAGGTTAGTTTCCCAGCATTTATCCTAAATTCCACTTGATTTCTTGATATGATACTTTACAATACTAAATAACTTTTATTTTTAACTTTTATTGGTATTGTATTATGAAATATATAATGCTTTCTATTCAAATTGAGGCATGAACCCATGAAATTGCTAATGCAGCACTGCATTGAATAAAATGTAATAAATTACCCTCTGTAGTCATTTACATGAGATTATTGACATCTCATCTGCCCGTATCCACCCTACATGGCTTTTTCGCCGTGGCTTGTAGTTTGTAGGTATAATTCAAAATTTAATATGTATCATTTTATCGCTTCTGTCTTTAGTGATTGAATCTCACCCAGACAACGCCCTGGAGGACCTGAGGTTAGACCAGCCTTTTGGTGAATTCACGAACCACATTCAGTCCTATGACCTTGATAGCATGGACAAGAAGGTGTGTAGTTTGGTTTCAGCATGTGTGTATGCACATTAGTCAGTTTAAACCATGCCCAACTGATATTGTTCCATTTTTTTCATTTAACCTGTAGGATCACAGTCACACACCATGGATTATCATTGTCGCTAAATACCTGGAGAAATGGCTTAGTGAGGTACATTAAGTTTTCTGTTGAGTATTTGTCTGACAAAGGCTTCGTCACTGATATTCATTCTTGACTGTTTTTGTGTTTTAGTGTTGCTGTACAATAAAATGTCTGCTCTTGTCTTTGTAGCACAATGGTCAGCCACCGAAAAATTACAAAGAGAAAGAGGCCTTCAGACAGTTTATTCGGGAAGGTATCTGTGGACCTCTTGATTGTAGTTGCCTGTATGTTCAGTGACTTACCTGTGATTTAACTTTTATTTTATGTTCCATCAGGGATCCTGAAGAATGAAAATGGTGTCCCAGAGGATGAAGAAAACTTTGAGGAAGCTATTAAGAATGTCAATACTGCTTTAAACCCAACCAAGGTGCCAGATCTAAAATGCTTTTGGTTCTTAAGAGTTATCTTGTGTCCCATGCAACATGTGTCAATTTTTAACCCGCCAATCAGTCTGTTTTATATAATGTCATAATTAACACTTAAATCCAATGAGACTCCTCTTGTTTCCACAGATTCCCAGTAATGTTGAAGACCTCTTCAATAGTGAGCAGTGTAACAACATCACAGCACAGGTTTTGACTTTTCTTCCTAAGGCAGTTCCATCAAAATACACACAGTTCTATCATAGTTTCAAATAAGTAGTTATTGGAATTATTGCTTTTTAAACTGTGGTGTATATTCTGTTTGTATGTGTTTATCAGTCCACGGCCTTCTGGGTAATGCTGAGAGCTGTCAAGGAGTTTGTTCACAATGAAGGCAATGGAAGCCTACCTGTACGGGGAACCATCCCAGATATGATCGCAGACTCTCAGAAGTTTATCAACCTTCAAAATGTGTAAGTGTGGAATATGTGAGTTCTAGCTGTGTAGATAAATTTGTAGAGGGCACAAGAGCAACAGAAAAGTACTAGAAAAGACCTGTGTGGTCAAACAAGCATGCAAGATTTAATAATGTGGCTTTGTGGATGTGCGGCTGTTCATTTGTTTTTGTTTTATTTCAGTTACAGGGAAAAGGCCATGCAGGATGCAGCAGCTGTTTCTAAGCATGTAGAATGTCTGTTGCAGTCTGTTGGAAAGGTAAGCTGTAAACCCATGTCCTCACTGAATAAGAGTGTTTAGGTCAGTCAGAAAAAAGTTTGAATTTAGGACTTAATGAAACCAGTTAATATCTAGAGTTTTCAAAATAAATGTCTGGCAAGTCTGATGAATAAGCTGTGACTAGGATACGTTAGATTTGATGTTGCACAGCATGTACTCTTAAACCAATGTGACAATATTACTGTTTGTATGATCGGTAATGATCAAAGGTAAGTTGCTTAAAATGCTAATGTAGGCAAATCTATCCAACAAATAGTTGTCAAGAGAAAATGTGTGACACACCCCACAAAAAAGCATCTATAAGAAAGTGACTAACCGCTGTGCATGCATCATAATACATTTGTGGATCCAGCAACTGCATCCAGGCAAGTTTTACTTACCTGAGAAGCCAGTTTGGGATTTAACTGTGCAAACCTACAATAAAAAAAAGCTGTCATAATGAGGACACCTTTGTGTCCTCATTATGACTTTTGAATTGGTCTTGCATGCAGCCATGTTGAGATTAAATTATAATACCATTAATAGACTTTGCGCTGACATACTAAATAAATGGGTGGAAATAGTTTTTACTTGAAATGGATTTAACTAAAAAGGGTTTCTGCTGAAATTACTTCTAATTTTCCTTTCCACAAGCCACCGGAGAGCATCTCTGAAAAGGACATTAAACTGTTCTGTAAGTAACCCACTCTTGAATTAACACCCCTTTCCCTCACATTTTTTCATTCAGGCATAATCAATGGGTATATTTGCCCAAAAAATCCACACTGTATAGACTGTGATTTAGAGTTATTTATTTTATATTGAGATGTGCATTTGGGGTTTCATTATGTCACAGTTCCATAAGTATATTATCAATTAAGTTATGTAATGCAAGAAAATCGGTTATAATGTCCCTATGTGAAATAGTGCAGCCTTTAATTGTAACTCGTGTAATATGCATGTAAATATACCCTCTGGGGATCTGTGTATTTACACACGTTGGTATGTCTGAATCGAAACTGCCTTACGCTGTATATTCATCAGTCAAATATTGTTACTTATTTAGCAGCACTTGAAGCACTACATCTGTTATGAGTTGCCATCGTGCAGCAGTGTTTCCTTTTCTTACTTGAAGTTTCTTTTTCTCTTGTAATGCTGTCACTGTATGTTCTTTCAGACTTAAGAACTCAGTCTGCATACAAGTGTAGCTTAATCTGTTACATTGCTGGTTGTCGCAGCACTTCATTCCTAACTGTAGGCATTTATGTTGGCATCTAGGTAAGAATGCATCCTTTCTGAGGGTGGTGCGCTGCAGATCACTGGGTGAAGAATATAGTGTGGATTCAGTAAATAAAGATGAAATCAGTAAGTTGGAAATAAATTTCCTTTCTGACTGTTCAGTGTTGTTCATGGTCATTTATTATGTTAGTGCTAACTCTTGTACTGTTTTCTATTTTGCTAAGCGTAAAGCATATTCACCAATTACCGATAACTGTGTTTTCTCAGCCTCATGCATGGACAGTCCAGATAGCGAGATGGTCTTCTACCTCATGCTTCGCGCTGTTGATCGCTTCTATCAGCAGCACTCCCGCTACCCAGGTACGGCCAAGGTCCATACAGATGACAAACACATCCATGGAGCTGACACTTCACAACTTAACAGAATCAGATGGGTTTTTTTGTGTTTATGTTACTCAGTCATTGACAGACTATACCAGCTTGTGCCATGTACAGGGAATCCATGTTAATGTGGGTTTCTACAAGTACAGAAAAAATGGTAGTAGCTACAACTTTAAGATACTCGCAGTCTCTAGTCAATGAGCATTACAGCTGCATGTTTTTGTAGCTCCTTTACATTTAACATTGATACCATTTGTTGGGCCTTTAAATCATATTGGTTGAGCTGTGATTGAGCCTTGTCAATATTTATAATGCCATCATCCCAAGAGCTCTGGGTGAGACTACCCTGATGTTGAAAGGGGCTTGCAGGTGTATCAAGAGGTATTATTTTTTCTCTGAAGAATTATTTAGATCATTCTTCCTGATGCCACGTCCTCTTCTTACCAGGGGTTTACAACTACCAGGTTGAGGAGGACATCAGCAAACTGAAGCTCTGTGTAAACAGCCTATTGCAGGAGTACAGCCTCAACATCAACATCAAAGACGACTATATCCATGAGTTGTAAGTCATTGTCACTGCTGAATTTACTGTTTAGAGGGCTTGTTAAAGACTGTGCCAAATGTTGTTAATATTACAATATCATTGATCATAATTGATAATAATAGTTTTTCCATATACTCTTTAATAACCCGCAGCTGTCGATATGGTGCAGCAGAGCCACACACAGTTGCAGCATTTTTGGGAGGTAAAGTTTTTAGCACTCTTCAGATGTGCAGCATAGCTCACTCAAATAGTGCTGATAAATCAAAGATGTATATTAACTTTTGTCAATATGTTTGTTTAGGATCAGCTGCTCAAGAGGCCATCAAGATCATCAGCCACCAGTTTGTGCCCTTTAGCAACACTTTCATTTACAACGCAATGTCACAGACCTCTGCCACCTTTCATTTGTGAATTCAGTCACTTTTCTTAAAGAAATATCAGAAAATAGGGCAAGAATGAAAGATGCATTTACTGAACCACCCAGCTTTAATAAATCCAAACTGTAAACTCCACATGAGGTTTTGAAAGAGGGGAGAAAGAAGAAAGCGTTTTTATCACATTTGAATGGGATTACTTCATAAATGTGTGCACAAACACCTAAACATATTCTTCATGGAGATCAAAAGTCAGGACTCTTTCGACTAAATGTTCTGTTGATCATAAAGCTTTGCCGTCCTGTCAGAAGTTCTTGAAGGGGAATAAATCAGGGTGGCACCCACAGGATTTCCTCAAACATTTTTTTTTCAGCAGACACCATTAAACAAAGTTGGAAATGGAACTAGCAAATTCAAAACCTTCACGTGTAATATTTTCAATTGTGAAACTCCACATTTCTGGATGATATATTACAATGTAGCAGCACTTTGTCTACTTTAATCACAGCTGTCTCTTGTTGTATTGTGTTTGGAACAAGGTGGGGGATTTTTGTTTAAATTGAAAATGAAAAAAAATGAACAGTGTTTGAATTGCATTGCTATAAAAATATTCAACATTTTACCTGAATTTGTTTACTTCAATATAAACAGTGAAGTTAACACATTCACCACACATCTTTTACTGTGAAAATGATTGTCCCTAGTGTATCTGCCAACAGTTGGGCCGGCACAGTTTCACCACTGCTCAGATACACTCTGGTAAACACACAGAGTTAAGCGACTGTGATTTGTTGACTTATTTAAAAGTTGAAACAAGGATTACACAGTTATTTAGCCAGAACAAATGTTAGCTGACAAGCATGTGAGCTTCTTGAGAGGCCCTGAATGTGACTTGCCCCCTGGCAAGATTAAGATGACTTTTGCTGAGGGTGGATGACATTAATTAATCCAACACTAGAGGGCGCCCTTCCCAGTTTGACCATTCCTGTGTCCACATGTAGTTTATTTCACATACCTGATCAGTGACCAATTTCTGAATGCTGACCCTTGCGTTTGGCATAGTTAGTTGTAGGATGTTAACAAAAAACTAGTAAAGTTAATTATCAACCAATATGTTGTTTCTCAGTACACTCAGGACACTGGTCTTCGTAGTGAGTATGATCTAACATGCAGCACAGATCCCCGTTAGAGAATGATGTTGTGAGGGGTCGTTGTGATGTAACTGTTGGGCAGGGTGAAGATTTTCATTTGTTGTTTTTTTTCCCAGACTGGCAGAATGGAAATTTGCCCTCAGCAGATCTTTTCCTTGTAAGACTCTATCCAGCCCCCCCACACTCACCCCCAGCTCTGCCCATACAGCTATCTGTCTCACATTCTCACACACACACACACACACACCCTCCGTCTCTGTCTGTCTGAGAAGGATAGAGCATGGTGGCCAAGAAGTACTCTGGCCATTTCCTAAATGAAGATTTTGTCCACTGCCTCTTACAGATTATCGTGTGTCCATCCATCCACCCACTGGCTCTGCAGATTATCATGTGGCAGTGCCAGATGTATTGGTCCAAAACAGACAGTTTTCCTTTTTGTAAAGTTAGAGACACAGCCCACTAACTACTGGATGAAAAAAAAAAGATTAAGCTGAGTTAAATACTGTTCATGAGGTCATCAGAGGTAGAATAGCTGTTCACATCTCTATGCTATGTTGTGCGGTATTAAACCTGCCAGGTTTTTCCCTTTCTACCAGGCCTGTCTGCATCCAGCTCTTAAATGAAAGATAACACAGAGGGAGAATGATTTCCTTTAAAACAAATTAAACATTTGCATTAACTGTGTGCTGTTGGTAATTTTATCCCTTGATCGCATGAGATGTTTATTTTGAGTTGAGTTTCATTCCCCTGAGGTTGTGTACTGGTAATCACCATGTCTGCAGCAGTTTTTTTTTTTTTTCCGCTGAGTTCCGCAAAGTTCTGAATTTACACTGGGTTCAATCCCCTTTCAACTCCAAAACATCATTTAGTTAACGTTTATACTGTTCAACATCCACTCCATCTCAATCTTCTAACATCAATGAGACTTTATGGTACAGATGGGGAATGAGGTCACAGTCACTAGTACCTTAGTGTGTGTTTGGACAATTTGCATACAGCTGTGTCAGCATCTTAACATTCAGTGCTGACCATTTCAAAGCGCTTGGATGGCTTCGGTAATTGCACAGTATCTGCTTCATGCTATCAGAGTTGCTTGTGTGTCTCCCTGTAACCTAACACCCCTGCTCTTATAAGGATGGTGACTGACATGAGATAACAGAAACAAACAGGCCAAGGAGATCATTTGTCTCACACAACAACTTCTGGTACAGCCCCACACCCCTGCTTGGTTTTTGCCTTTTAAAAAAATGTTTTAATGGTGTGTTCACATGGTAATGTTATACTTCAGAGAGGGCACTGCAAAAAGGATTATACACAGCGTTAAAATAGGAAATGAAAAATAAAAGAGAAAATAAATAGAAATTAGAAATGAAAAAATGCAGTTTGTTAAGCTCAATTAATTTCAAAATATAAAACAAACCCTGCCACAAAAAAACTAAGTCATAGTTGCATAATATGTAGTGTGTAGTTGTACAGATGTACAAATGTGAAGATGCACAAACAGAATTAACTTGACAATTAAATAATTGCAATAATTTCAGAACATCTGAATTGTTGCTTAACCAACTGAAATGATGAAATGTGAATTAGCTGATATATGTTGGTTTTACATTGCTCACTGTTCATGCATGCTCACATTGTTAGTGTTTTTTTTTTAACTATCTCATCAAAATGTCAGATATTTAATCCATACCAGTGACAGCAGTTTCCAAGGAAAACTATGTTTAACCAACAGTACCTGTGATGAATGATTAGTGTAAATTAGTTTTTTTTTAATTAGCAAGTGTGAGCAGGGTAGTTGTGTCATTGTTTACCAAAATTAGTAAATCAGCAACAGAGAATAGTCCCTTCTTGCAGCTGGGCTCACTGAGCAAACTTAAGTTTTTGTGTCTCACTCATGATCTGATTGTTCTGTGGGTCTCGACTGTTTTGGAAACAACTGAAATCTTTTCTAAATGCCTGTAGGTGAGGTGATCATGCTAAGATACCTTCTTGTAAAAAATGGCCTGTATGATATGATATTATCAGCTATCACTATGGGAAATGTGTCTGTATTTTGAATTTTCTCTCCTAATTCACTTCACACTGTGCTGATGCATGGGTTTTATTTTCTTAAGCTGTCATTGACCATACACTAAACTGATATTTGCTTGGCTAGCCTCATGGTTATTGACTTGGCCTTAAAGCACACATCCACCACACACAGCACCATCTTCCTCTTTGTCTGAGATCCCTTGAGCAAGCAACACAGTCTGCAGCTGCAACTCTAGGTTTTGATATATTTAAAAATCAATAGTGAGAATGAGAGCTGTATGGCCAAACACATTTCTGTCTTAAAGTGAGACAAAGTAACTTTTGCTGAACAGCAATGACTGTGCCCATTATACTGACAGTGACACAAGCAGAGAAGAGTTACACAGCATTTGTTTAAAGTTTGCTAATAAATAGCCACAAGCTACTGGTCATACCAGACCAAGTAAGACTGTCGCTGCAAAAACCCTGATTAAACTGAACTGAGCAAGGGTTTGTTTTATAGCTTATCAGCTCAACCTTTCATCTGTAAAAGAGAGAATAAGCCTTTTCTTCTTTCAGAAATAACAGACTCGCTTTAAATGTGGAAACAAACTGATTTATTTGGCCACTTGGGGGCATTGGAAGCAAGTTGTGAGCACAACAGTGACATACAGTATAATCACCTTTTAAATTGATTGACAGTCAGTTGTACATCCAGCTGTTATAGAGGAGGGTTTTTACAACTTTAATGCTAAAAACAGTGGCCAAAAACAACACTGTGTGAGTGGTGAGAATGAAGCACAAAGGTACAGTTGCAGGCCCAACATCTAAACAGTGAGCTGAATTTCATCATTAAGCTTTGTAATGTCAAAGACAGCTGCAGATTTGTGTGATAATTCTCTGTGGGCTTATCACTACGGCCAACTACTTTTACACTGTAACACTATTTTTACGTTGTCTTTTGAAAACATGAATAATTGTCACTTAAAGCAGAAATGATTATCCCCTGCTCTGTAAACTTCAACTTCAGAGTGAAGGAAAATGTCCATAAAGAAACAAGGTGGAAGTGAAATGGAAATGGAAATGCAGACTGTTCTCTGTCTCCTTTTTTGCATTCATGGGTTATCAAGACTTCAGCTTTCAGGCTCAGCTTGTAAATGCTTTATCTTAAAGCCACAGGAGAGGCCTGACAATGGGTACAAGAGTGTGTGTGTGTGTGTGTGTGTGTGTGTGTGTGTGTGTGTGTGTTTGGAGGAGTTGGGAGGAGGGGCTGGTCGTTAATGCTAAAATCAATCAGTAAATCAGAAGCACAGCCTGCAGAGGGGCCACACTGCCAGTGATGACTCTCACTGGAAGCTTCAAGTAATAGTGGGAGAGGGTGGGGGGTTGGGTGGACTGGATGACTCAGCTTAGGGAAATGAAGGAAACTGCACAGTAAAGGTGGCAGATTGGTGGTCATATGCCTCACAAGAATGAGGGCTTATGTCCCTCTGTCCCACCCTGTCACAGGATAAAAAGCTGCATTTTTACAAACACGTCTTGAACAGTGTCTTAGAGAGGACTGAAGGCAGTGAGGGGCAGAGGCATGAGGAGGCTGAGGGTGATGTCTTCTGATGGCTCATGGCTGTTAGTTTCAACCATTTACTTGGCTGCGGTCCAACTAGTTCACCTCCTCACGAGGCCCAGGCTGAATTAAAACCGGCCTGCCGGAGCTGAGTGGGGTTTTCAGTGTGCTTGCTGGGAGACTGCAGGAGGCCGGCATACTTTAAACCTCTCAGGGGCCTGGTGAGGGCCTCTCCATTCTTCCTACAAACAGATGGAGCAGTGCCTGATGAATGGATATGTACAATACATGCAGACCCTTGTAGAAATAAAGGAAACACAGCTACAGTTTGGTCACCAGGACAGTCCTCATGACTATAAAACCACACAAATTATTTGCATGAGTGAGTGAGTGAGAAACAAACTACTTGAGGGAAAATCTTCGTGTCTATTGTAATGGTACTTTTTTGGATTATGTAATTAAACTAGTTGTACATGTGGTATGGATAAACCAAGCCATATTTCATTAGACAGCTAAGAATTACACAGCTTGTTTATAGGATGTGTGATATGAACACTCAACAGCAGTGCAGTTACAGCCAGCCAGAGTATGTGAGGGTGGAGCCATCCCCACTTCCAGGCTGTAATGGTTATATGCTTTCCAGATGCATTGTTAATGTGCCCATGTAACACACAGATGCATAAGACAGTTGGCAGGTAGAGGAGGTGTATAAACATGACCTGCCAGAACAGGACGGCATTTGACAACCAATCCATTGTATCAAACCAGCTGGTTACATTCAGAATGAATGCAGCTCAGAGTTCAGTGTATATACATGCACACATACAAACAAACAGGGAAGAATGAAGGGGCGTGTCTGTGCTGCTTTCCCAGCCTAGCAAAGCAAGGCCACAGTTCACAGTGGGATCAGATCATTTGAGATAGAATTGTTGACAAACACCACTTTGTTGAGACGTGTAATTTTATTCCAGATTTCTCATCTAACCGTCATCTTAATTTTCTCCTTTGTGAAGACGGATTTTGATGAAGTCAAGATGAGTTGAGAAAATGATACTCTAAATATGATAATAAATAATATTCATTTATGATTTATTTATTATAAATGTATTATAGGCATTGTCAGATAATATATATCTCTGTTTGTGATGAAATTTTAATTGATGTATATGAAATAACAAGACAACAACAGACAATACAGAAGGCTGGAGCAAAACATTAACATATTAATGTTTCCTCCACAAGCCAAAGATGTTGGAATGTGATTGTGTGTGTGTTTGTGTGATGTGCACCTGTGTGAGAAAAAAATGGGGGCTCCTTAATGTGTTTGCTTTTCCTGCTATGAGAGGTCAAAATGTCTGCTTCGGAAAATGTCTAATTCTATCAAATTTTAACCACATTATGTTCTAAACTTTGCACTGATTCAGGAATATATTTTGATGTCATACACCTCCTTTAGGTGGTTAGACATGTTCATCAGTTTTGTCTAATGGTTTTATTTGGGGTGGCGTTGGTGGGTTAATTGGTTTATTGTCTGAACACACTTACAAGCTGTTCACCTGGATTCATGTTCCATTAGCAGCCAGGCTTTTATGGAGTCTGGAAGTCAGCATCTCCAGATGGGCTCAGACCTTCAGCGCTCCCCCGCCCCCTGAGACCTGGGTGTAAGATTACACTCTTTAATGCACAATTAGAGGGTACACACATACACACATCAGTGTCATGTGCAAAATACAGCACAGGAGAAGTACACGACACGCACGGGCAGTCACATGACTCTGATTCTCAGTAGCAGCATATTTAGCATATTTGAATGATTAAGGTACAATCTTCCCAACTTCCTGGTCCAAGTCGAATAAGAACACACACATATTTACATTTTAGTCGTTCAGCTGATGCTCATATCTTCCTTTTATCTTTAACAGAGCCATGAAGAGAAAGGTCTGTAACAGTACCGTATGTGAAAGGATGATGCTAATATCTCGCATATTTTATTTATTTATTTTTTCAGAAGTACATGAACGTGCACGAGAGCACATTCTCCAGGTGCCATTCTTATCTCTGTTGTTGTGCTATGACATTCTCCTCATCGCTGAGATCAGTCGGAAACGAAGCGGCTGGAATTCCATTCTGGAGTAAAACACAACCTTTCCCCGTGCTGCCACATCTGTGTATGTTGTATGTTTTTGTCAGGCACAGATCACAAGTCATTTCCTTACCTCAGCAGACCGTTGTCAGTTCCTGTGATTCCTGAGACAAGGAGAGATGCGTCACAGAGGGAGAGAAGAGGTTTCAGCTGGTCGGTGAGGAGTTTCTGCAGATCTGATGTCTTTCTCATGACATGGAAAGTAGATATACACTACACAAACGCATTGTAAAAGACGCTTGCATGTGTTACACTTAGTCTCCACTCATTTTTCCAAGGCAAGCACTAATGAGGACCACCTGTTCAGTGAAGCCATGACATTGAAAACACGAACACAGAACTATGTCAGCAATGTGAGCGGTTTATGGAAGTTCCAGGTGGCGTTTGTGGACCGGGTAGGATTTGCATGATGGATATTGTTTGAGTTATACACCCCTCTTGTATAAATTTTGGTTTCTGCTTTTCATAAAGCAAAATGTTAGCACACCGCGTACGTCCAGAGGGTTGTATGTAAAGATGTGTGAAAGAACGAGATTGAGAGAGAGAGAGAGGGATGTGCTCCACAGGGGAGTGTTTATGAAGAGGAGATGTTCGGGGTGAATTCCTCAGATAAGTGACATGGCCTCTTTCTGTTCTGGATGAGGGAGAGCACAGCACACCCTGGGCAGTGTATGGTAAACCTCAGAAACACATGCACACTTGTGGGCTCGGAGTGTGCAGTGAGAAAGTAGGTTACACTACAAAGGTATTTTAAAATCTTAGCTCTACTACTGAAGGATCGGTCTCTAATAATAAGCCTGATTATAAGCTGTCTGTTTTTTACGTGACGGGATGCTATAAAGACTGGAAAAAGGAGTCATTTATAACAAATGGCATTTGTAATACCAAGGTCAAAATAGACACATGCACTTACACACACTGTGGGAGTGGGTAAATCAGCTGCATGGGGCCCTATACATAGTGTCAGGCTCAGTTCAGATCACAGCATTCTTCAGATTCCTGCCTGTAATTATACTGGCAGGTCTGATTCAGCTTTATATCTTTAATCCATAAACTGGGATGATGGTGCTGATCACTGTCAGATCCCTCTATGTTCACCGCACAATCACAGACACACTCACAAACAAACCACCAAGAGAAGAATCAGCTTGTGAGAGCCAAACAGAGGCCCCTCCATTTACCGCACCATTGTCATTTTAAAAGCAGAACACTTACATTTTCTCTGCTGTGTGAAGCCTTGGTTTGTGTGTGTGTGTGTGTGTGTGTGCGTGTGCGTGTGTGTGTGTATACACATGAGTTTATTTGCCCACATGTGTGGGTGTATGTAGGCGTTTAAAGGTTGTGTTTGCGCATGCGTGAATGTGCTTTGCATGTGTCAGCAGGCCAGGAGATACTCTATTAAACCACAGAGACCAGTAAACGCAGCACTGTGCCTGACAGAGTGGAGGAGGAGACAGAGAGAGGGAGAGGAAGGGGTAACCTCTACAGGGGATTGTAACAAATATGTGGAGTCTAATCCTCTCATTAGACAGCAGGGGGTGTGTGGTGCAATCAGGAGAGTTGCATGTGGGGAGACTAAGGCCTGGCGGATCACTGGAGGAAGATGTCTGTGGCTGTAAGAATATTATCTAATGCGGACACACACAAACACACACACACACCAAAATTATCTGTGTACACACAGAAAGACACAGGAAAACATCAGATACACAGTTGCAAAGACACAAAAGTGCATATGATGACAAGCAAATCTGTGCTGCTGATGCAACAGTGACCATATTTCCCTCCTGCTCAAGGTTAAAAAAATAACATATTATGCATTTTAGAACTGTCTGAAATCAGTAATATATTTTCACATAAGTTGGTTTTAATTTTAGTATTGTATTCAGCTACTTCTGGAAAGGCCAGGAATGACAGAGTTAGAGAAATAGGTTAAAAGGTACTAATATGTTCTGGTGCAGCTGTTTTTGTTTACGTTGAGACAGAGCCAGGCTAGAGGCTGTAGCTTGTATTAACTGTACGAGTGTGAGAGTGGCATCAGTCTTCTCATCTGAGTCTCTGCATGGAAGCAAATTAAGTGTAATTCCCAAAATGTCAGACTGAGCCAGGTTAGCTGTTTCCTGTCTTTATGCTAAGCTAAGCCAGCCAGCTGCATGATTTAGTTATATAATTACCATGTGAACATGCAAATGCTGTCATTTTCTCACCTAACTCATGAAAAGACAGTGAATAAATTTATTTCTCAAACTGTTGAACTATTCCCTTATGGTTATGTCCAGGTTACCACATTGGCCCTTTCATATTGACCATATATGGCTATCTCCTGTCAAGTAGTCGAAAGAGACACTTTTGTTCTTTTGTGATTTGTTTTCGGCATAAATCATCAAGGACCAGCTCTGTGTCCACCTCTGCTCTCAGTCTCTCCCACTATAATCCTCCCACTCCCCACCCCTTCCCCTCTTACAGGCACGCTTTGAAGAAAAACATAGGACGTCTCATCTCAAAGGAGTGTTTTACATTCCATGATCTGCAGCAGGCTACGTCCACCTCTCTGAACAATGGAATATTGTTCTCACAGTTTCCTATAATAAGATCTTAACGGTTAAGAGCTGTAATCTCATATTAGCATGAACTTATACAATGCGCACACAGATGTATGTACTGCATGTATGTTGTGTATAATGCTGCATTCCCACTTCTCTTGCACATGCACATGTGTAATCTTATCATTCCCCCTAAGCCTCTGTGTTCAATAAGCAGTGCAGGAAAGGTCAGGGCAAAGTCAGCAGCTTGTGCTTGTATATGTGCAGCAAAATTATGAAGGATAACTCATTGTTATTTTTTGGAAAGAAACATATTGGGAACCTTTCTGGGAGGTTACCTCTTTAGAGTTCCATACATGCACAGACAGACACACACAACACACACACACACAACACAACACACACACACACACACACACACACACACACACTTCAGCTCCTCCCACCTGACTCCGTCTCTGCTTTCCCTTGAGCATCAGCTGAGTTGGCTTTCTTGTTAAGTAGTGCCAGGGAAGCTGTTCCTTCCTTGCCTCTGAATGTCAGTAATAGTTTGGAGTGATGGCGGGCCCTGACCTGCTTTGCCTGACACTTCTCCATCAGAAGCTCCGCAGTAGTGGTGGATCTGGGTCACGTTCTAGTGCCCGGTGCTGAGTCACTCTGCTGGCTCTACCTGTTCCAGCCACTCACCAGGCTGGTTTGCCAGAAGACAGAGCATCCCAGTGAAGACGGGGGGACCATTTCACTGATTACTTTATCCTCCCTTTCCTCCTGTCATCTCCCTTTGTGTGCATCCCTCAAAAATCTCCTCTAATTTTTCTTTTTCTTTCATTGGCAGTCTGCTGTTGTTGTTGGGAGGCAATTAGTTTTAAATCTCAGATTTATTCATGTATGTCTGCATTTAACAAGGCATTAAACTAAATCTCATGATGTGTATGTCTTCATTTGACATGGCCATGTTGACTACACCGTCAAAATGTTCACAGCCAGCTTGTCAGTTCTCATCTTTCACCAGAATTTATAACATGCAAGCCATGATTTGCAACATAAGATAATTTCATATTGACACAATCCACATACCAAAACAAGTTCCATATGATAAGCTATGCATGCATTAGAAATGTATCTGCAATTTGATGTGTTACGGTCATTTATGCAATATGGCACTGCAACAGACCCCTAGCTCCTAACTATTAACCTTGAACTGATAGCAACGTTTAAAATAGAATAAACTATTACAAAAAAAAGATCCTGCATGTTAAGAAGAATATACATTGCTGGACACTTGTCAATGGTTGCCATGACATAGATGATAGAAAGTCAGCACTGTCAAATGATTACCTGCTGCACCCGTTAACCCAACAGAGACTGTAGCGATTCCTACTGAGTGCAACTTACTCACAAGGTGTAACATGTAACATTAGAGGGCAGTAGAACTGGATCAGTGAGGGGCACAAGTTTACACATTACAACACCACAGGCTTGTCAAGCATTCATAATCCACATATGGAAGTTTATTTATTTCTCTTTGTGTAAAACAAAGGTAAAAGGTGTCTTGAGCCCATTTCTTTTTATGTAGGTTACATCAAAATACTTCTCTGTTCCACAGCACATACACTATGTGAGGCTGACCTCTTGTTGGTATTAGGTACAAAAAACATCACTGTATCAGCCACCATACATAAAAAAGGTTTCATGGTCAATAAAGAGCATGTAGAAATGCCCCAACCAGTAAAATGGGATACATTCTCTTCAATATGTTGCAAGTTTCCACTGGACAAGAATTCCATCACACTGTGCTTGGTTATGTCTATTCAAGTTTTAGGACTGTTTCTATCAAGCAATAGTGGGAACAACTGAATCACCATCTTCCACAGAGGCCTGGAGTGTTTTGTAGTTGCCTGCATGTCAGTCTGCAGGCTCTTCCTCACATGTCGCACTAGGCTGAAGTCTGTGTGTGCTGAGTACAAAGCACTGAGGGGCTGCCAGTGCCTGTGCGGTGGACATATGGCAATGCCGTGGGCCAGGGGCATCATGGGGGGGTGGGGGGTGGGGGGGGGGGGTGGGGGGTGGGGGGGTGGAGGCACAGGGCACTGTGTGCATAATGTGTGTATGTGTGTGTGTTTGTGTGTGTGTGTGTGTGTGTGTTGGGATGAATCTGTGACAAAGTTAAGGGATCTAATGAGGCGTGTAGGGGGTCAGCAACAGAAAGAGGTCCCGACACTTGGCTAGTGATTCTCTGTAAATGCATCTGAAGGAGGGGCCAGTTTGAAGTCCTTGTTACTCTAATACAATAAGACCCCCCCCCACCCCTCCACCCCCGACCCACCCACCCTTCCTCTAACCCACACTTCTCATCTCTGCCCTTTTGTCCACCACCTTCACTTCAGTTTCTCTTTTGTGGACACACGTGCACAAATGCACCAAAAATACTCTTGTAAGCAGGTGCACACACAGTTGAGTATCTAAAACGGTCAATAACAGCTACACCGTCAAGCAAAATGTGGCTGAAATTTGGTTGTGTGTGTTGGGGGTTGGCTATGTTTATATGTGTATCTGCTGTGTATCCAGGCTGGAAGGATTCCTTTTTTTATGAGGCCCGCCTTCCTCCTTCTGAAAGCATCAGCTGGAATGTAAGTCTTCTATACAAAATGAGCCTTACACAGAATGCCCATCTTTGCAAATGAAAAAGTAAATTAATGGTATATATACGGTCATCTGTGGGAAATTGCATTGCCCTAACATGGTATAATTCATATGGAGCCTCGCTGGATAGGAGCACTAGTGTTATTTTACAAATGATCATTGTTTTCTGTAAAGAGAAAAATGTCTGCAATGTTCTTGTTCATGGTTATGGCGGTAAAACATGTAATTCTCAAAAAATGCAGAAACTGTTAACGTGTTTATAGGTTGTAAATGCTCATTTATTACTGGTTGGAATAGAAAAAAATCCCCTCTCTCCCTCTCCCTCTCCCTCTCTCGCTCTCTGTTGAAGTAACTGAACATGAAAAGCTGGGATGACAATCTGCCACAGCACTTTAGAGTCATCCATGATTAAACAAATGTTGACAGGCCAAGTCAAAAGGGACACAAAGAACACTCTATAGATGATGTAAAACAAAATTTAGATTAATTAGGATATGCATTTACTCCGTTTGAGATATTGAGTAATCCATTTTTTTTGCCAGTTCATCTCAAACTTTTCTGGAATTCATTTATGGAGCCTTTCTCTTTATAGCTTTTATACAATGCTGCCACGTCTCAGCCATTGTACACATGTGTGAATCAGTTGTCACTTTGTTACATTTTGTGAGACTATGAGAAGAAAACTAATCAAATAAACATACCCGCAGCATTTCGAAAAAATGCTGTGGGTATGTTGCAGTATGTTTGTCTGTAACTGCCGTCCACGTGCCTGTAGCAGCTGGACAGTAGGTGACAGATGCTTCAAGCTGCTATTTCCAGTCGGCTGCTAAGAAAGGCACTTTTCACATCTACTTGCCACGGAACGATCATCAGTGTCTACTAGCTCACCTAGACTCAATTCAAGAATATTACAAAGTGGAGTGTATGGAGACAGACAAAGAGAGAAAACATTGGGTTTGGTTTGCTCCTAAAGCTACTTTGTTCTTTACTTTTCCACATTCTGAATATGCGTAACTTACCTCAACTTTAACACACAACATTTGTGTGTGTGTTCTCAAGTGTGAGTTAGAGAGAGAAGAGGTCGTTGGAGAGGAATGTAGCATTTCAAGCTGTCATACCTGTCAGTCAGTCCCTCTTTCAACTGGCCTATAATAATGTTGTCCTACACTGCAGCATTACATCTCCTTTTCATGGTTGGCTTCCTTTTGACGGTGCTTGTTGTCTTCAGCATCATTTGCCTTCCTGTAAAATTCCTATGATAACTGAGTTGAAAACAATGGTGTTAATTTGGTACCAGCCACTAGCGACACATTCCTGTGTCAGGTTCAGTCAGCGTGTGAGTGTAAACCTCTGAAAATCTATCTTCATATTCAGCCTGCCATTCAGCTTAACCAAACAGGTGACAAGCCAGCTGCTGTGCTGAGCTGTCGTGTCATTCAGAAGGTTTGCAGGTAGTGCAAATGATAGATGGCTAATCAAAGATGGGACAAGATTCTTCTGAAACCTGTCAAACCCCCAATCAACTTTAAATCTACACAGTGACAGTCAGTACTGATGCCGACAGAAAGCTGCAAAGTCACATCTGTCCCATCACACCACTGTCCAACTTCCAGTACATATACAACTATTTTGAAAAATACAAATCTGACAAAATCTATTGCTTCCTGGATTATTATTTTTTCTTTGCTGTAACAAACAGAACCATTCTATTGACCACAACTAAATGCATCCCCTTCTTAATACCATTATTTGGCAGCAACAGAATAGCAGGAAATCACATGAGAGGGAGATGGTCACTGATGTGCAATGAAGGTATCTGGCCACCCGCAAACTGGGTATGCAGTGGTTTATGATCTGTGCCTTATAGCCAAGGCCAACACAGTTATTCTTAAAATATTTAGTATAACAATCAAAAGGTTAAAATCATGGTCAAGGTTAATATAGTAATATTGAAAATGTCAATACTAACTTGTAGTATAAGACAGAAAACCAGGAATCTGGAGCCAAAGGCAAAACGCTTACACACACAAAACGCTTACACACCCATCCATCACCATGAGCTGTCACTAAGCTGTATGAACTTGCACTGGCACTGACATTCAGCGTTATTCACCACTGGACTGGTTTGAATTTGACATTTGACTCTCTCTCTCTCTCTCTCTCTCTCTCTCTCTCTCTCTCTCTCTGTTGCATAACGGAATATCCTGCTTGAATAGCTTTCAGGTGCATGTTTGTACTTCTACGCCTGTGAGGACCTTCATTGACATAGTGCATTCTCTACCTCATACTTTGCTTTAACCTTTACCTAAAACTAATCTTAACCTTAACCTTAAAACTTAATCCTCAAACATCCCTGTGAGAACTGGCTAAAATGTCCAAAACCATCTTCATTTTCTGGGCATAAAAGTTACATCAGTCCTCACAAAGACAGACGTTCAAGATCACATAACCATACAGAGGGAGAGAAAGTGAGTTGCTGCTCCAACAGGTTGGGAAAGACCTCGGACATGAACCCCTGCAGGCTCCTCCTGAGAGCCGAGCTATCAGTTTCTATCTCTCCATCTGTTTCTCTCTTCCTTCTTGACTGCAACTTTCTCTCTGCCTATACGCCCCCCCACCCCACCCCCACCTTCTGCTCTCATCTGTTGTGTCCTTGCCCTACCCATGCTGTCTTCAGAGTGCCAGAGGTCATTTCATTTCATGTATAAATAATTCACCAGGGGCCATACAGCCAGTGTACAGTGGCTGTCTTAAACAAGCAGCAGCTTTGATTTAGCTCTGTCACCAGAGGCACAGTGAAGGTCATCTCTCCCCAGTGGACACTCGTCTGCAGCCATGCTGGCTGGGGCTGAAACAATTTACAACTGGAATTTTATTACAATGGCACAAACACAGTTTTAGTATGTGTATGTTTAATAAAAATAGAATGGCTAAAGTGCTTTCTGTCTCAATATATTGATTAAAAAAAAAAGTAGGTTGTGTGAAATGTGTGTAGCTTCAGCTGCCACACAAAGCAAACAGTACTTTTATCTTAAAACCATCTTTTGTTTTTGTTGATTTTGCTTAAAAAAGGAAAAGCAGTCAGTGTTTCGGGTTTTCCTCTAAATGATTTATTCTTTGAATAACTTAAGTGGTTTGTAAGACTTGACACTGTTCCAAATGTTTCTGTCAACCTCCTAAATGCCCCCCATTAATCTTTAGGGAAAAATTAAAACGTTTGAAGAACAGTGTACCCTGTTCTTCGTGAGTGTGGTTGTAACATTGTTCCATTGCTTGATTAAATGAATTGACAATAAAGTAAGTGCTTGAATTCAGAAAAAACATTTATTGTATCACTTCAAACATAGTAGCATGCACCTTACACTGGGAGACAGCTAAAGTGGTCAAAGAGAGGAATGAACTTGTCACTGCATGTTTTCTGGGAACCTACAGGGCCTGGAGGCTTGACCAAGGTGACTGCACACAGAATGAGTTTCCATCTCTAATCTAAAACACACACTGCGCTGACGCATTCCTTGTAAGCGACCACTCTCTGCCCTGACCAGGCCGCGATAACAGGTAGGAGACTGGCTGTTTAGTGTAAAACTGAACAACTGAAGGCTTATGTCACATATGATTGATAAATAATTAATGTGATAAATACATGCATAATTACTTAGGTGTGTGTGCAAGAGTATTAGTGTATTTCAGTATGCATATTTAAAAAAAAAAGAGTAAACCCAAAGAGCACGTGATTTACACTGACATACAGGAAGTGTCCAATTCAACTTTTTAAAGGGGAACTCGACCACTTTCACACATCAAAGTCTGCTTTAAGGTCCTGGGGAGTACTACTGCATATGTGGGAAAAAAAAGTTATGTAAAGCCTGTTGTTGCTCCAGAGGGAGCTGTGTAAAATCTGGTGCAACACATTGGCTGGGGCTAAAGACTGCAAACATAACAATCAAAAAAATCTGATGACGTGGAGTCAGAAAGAAGTGAGTTTTGCAGCCGCCTCCTCATCTCTGCTTGAAACTTGCAGTGTGAGCCTTCTTTAGCCACTACGACCACACTGTAAATCAAAAACATTTGGAAAATCCTGGAAAACATTTGCAGTGTTGAACTTGTTTGTACAGATCAACAGTGAAAAAAGGGAGCTTGAGAAAGACCTTAAAACTCTGCTCACTTTCTCACCTCCACACACTCTTTTGGAAAGTTACAGAAATTGTGGGACACACTTTTCGCACTACAGTATGACAACATTAAAAAAAGGCCTGAATGATGGATGCAGCGGTTGTGAATGCTGTCACAACTTTCATTTTGGTGCTGGCCAGCAAACCCTGTGACATTGAATAGTTGCTGATACAACGGCCTGAGGGCTGAAAATCTCAGCAGGTGTTGAGCCAAGATGAAAACTGAGATGATGACACTGCTACCCTCTTCATTTTGGTTTCTGAACGTTTCTGTGCTAGTCTTAGTAAACACCAAACTGGGTTTGGTGCCATAGCAACAATATTTTAGTAGTCTTCATAGGGACCAAAGCCTGGTCCTACTGAGGCAAACATTTTGGAGGTCTGGGTTAATGCTAGGGTTAAACTGTCCACAATAGATGGTAGTCTATGCAATGTTCAACAAGGAGAGCTGTGCAAACGTGTGCCCCCCTGTCCATTTTCATGTGTGTGTGTGGCCCTGAAGTTTCTTGTCTTAATAGCATGGAATCCTTGATTAAGTGAATATATAGGTACAGCTGAGCAGGTCCTTATATATTTACGTGGATGCTGTTTACATAGATACTAATGTATAGGTACACACACACACACACACACACAGTATACATGGAGAAAATGGGCAGCTGTAAAGTGCTCACTCAGCACAGCAGCTGCATCAGCAGAGTGAAACAGAATAGAAAGCAGTGTCTTTGTTTGCGTGCGTGTGTGTGTGTGTGTTTGGTTGAGAGAGAGAGTGTGAGGAGTTAAGGGTGATGGGATCTTTGAGCAGACAAAGGGGAATCACTGCTACTCTCAGCATCCATTAGACTAACCCTATGGATCAATATTGATCCTTACTACCACCCAGCTCTGTCTAATAGGCTCCTGCCTGCCCTGATACAATGACAGCATTAGTGCACATGTCCAGATGGATGGATTCGGGGGTGGGAAGGTGCACCACAGTCAGAACAAGAGAGAGAGCGTGATAAAGATGCAAAAGAGATTTACAGGTCTAGAGGAGAAAGGAGAGGAGACAGTAATGGTGATAATGTGTGCAAGACACCAAGAGCGAGAGAGACGGAATGATAGAGAAAAGTTAAAAAAATCCTAGTTTGCTGAAGTAGGCACTGTGTGAACCAGGAGATGAATCCATGACAGACACTCTTCCTCTTTCAGCATGTCACTTACTTACTGCATCTTCTCCTGACTGACCGCTTTAGAGAACATAAAGGGAAAGAGAGGAAGTCTCTGTACAGAAATCATAAAAAAAGCATTAGACATCAGTGTGTGTGTGTGTGTGTGTGTGTGAGAGAGAGAGAGAGACTGTCTCTGTCTGGGATGAGAGAAAATGATGAAAAGGGAAGAGTGAGTTGTTTGTTTTTGGCTGTGTGTTGTGTGTGCTTTCCTGTCTGCACTTCTGCTCTGACACCCTCTCGCTTGAATAATAAACAGTGATCAGCTTTTGCTGTAATTTGGCCACCTGACTCTTATTAACCACTCAGTCAGCTGAGTGGATGGAGCGAGGGAGAAGGACTATCTCTGAATATCAGAAAGCACTTTAGAGGTCGACCTAAGCAGTTTTCCCTCACATACTCACACCCTCCCCGTTTGTTATCTCTTGTTACCAAAATGTAAAGTAAGGATTCCTTCCCAGAAGCACACAGGGCTTTGGAGTTGTTTGATATGATTGACCTCTAGATAGGGAGAGGCGTGTAAATAATCATATGTTAAATATTGTCTCAGACAAGTTTTTCAATTGGTAAGGCCAGTTCAGTGCAGCGTGAGGTGCTTCAACCTTCTGTAAAGGCCCTGAAAACACAACAGCGATGGAATCCTACACGAACAAAGTACTTTCTGCCAAAGCTTTAGCTATTTGAGTCTTAACTGGTTTGAAGTGGACAGAGCTCATTTGGAAAGAGGTGACATTATTAGAAATTTCTGACTGGATCTCACCAGCAAATGTAGCTGACTGACTGACTGACTGACTGATCATAATTCCATCATTGGTCAAAGACCATGTGACTGAGTTGGAGTTCTCATTGGCTGCTGCTCTTTCAAAATTAATTGGTGCAATTTTTTTACAGCCTGCAGTGCTGCCAACATGGCACATTTGAAGCAAACCAAAATGAGGGCACATCTCGAGGATGTCTCAGTTTGGTTTGCTGAGACTACAATTATATGATAATATAATATATAATTATATATAACTCACCATTGACATATTTCTGCATAATGAGTACTTTTATTTCTGATACCCTTAAGTATATTCTGATGATTATACTTTAACTTAACTTGATCTTGATTTTCTTCTGACCTTATGACCTTGACCTTTGTTATATTGTTGTGTTGTGAGGATGTAAATACCTCCACCGCTGTGCAAGCTATAATACATAGTGAGTGATTTCAGACACAGGAAGGGGGGAATACTTCAGATTTGAAACGTAGTTGCAAAGATGCTTTAAATAATCAATAATGAGCTGTAACTAATTCATTGAAGATACATTTAACATATTATTAACATAATTCTATGTATATAACTGTGAACTTGTAACCCTGTAGTTATACTGTACGCCCGATGGGTTTGAGCACAAATGGTAAAGATGGTTTCATATCTACACGCATGTTACAAATGTACTAAGGGAACAGAATCACTTGTTACTTAATACTGTGGGGATATTCAACAGGATATCAGTTTAATTCATTGTTTGTTCATGCTGGTCTTCCCCCTTTCTCCCTCTACTTCTCATTCATCTACACACTTACGTATTAAGAATGAATCAACCATTAAACTATCCATAGTATATGAGTTTGTTTAAAAAAAAAGATTTCTGCAGTGATTTCTAAACCTATGTCTTCGATACTCTGTCCAAGCAAACTTGAAAATGTGATCTAATAGGTCAGTGCCTTGTGAATTTCCTCATAATATAGCCTTTGGATTTAGTTCATGTTTTTCTTTTTCCTCTTGCTTCTCAGAAGCATCAGTTGGTGATAGCTCAACCCTGCAGGCTAGTCTTCACACAGGGAAAAAAGAAGCTGGAACACAGTCTGAGCTTTGTGCAGGAGCTTGCATATAGAGCACATAGTGTCAGCGTAACCAGGCAGTGCAGCTGGCCTTTCACAACTATGCAACTTTAAGGCAGTGTTTAAATCAAGATCCAAAAAAGACAAGGACCCTGTTCTCTCACACTAACGCACACTTAAAAAGGAAAGAAAGTGAAGATGATGTTAAACAGGGGAATGTGAAAATGATGAGCTTTCCAACAAACTAAATATTTTATCGTTGAAGTCCACTACAACTGCTGTTGCAGTTACCATTCTGCTTGATCTGGGGGTCTCCCCTTTATTCCCTGTCCCCCTTATACCTTTTTTCAGTTGAGTAGGCAGGGGTTCAGTCATACTGCTGCCAAACTGAGTTTTTTCAGAAATATAATCCTGAAAATGCCAACAGCCCTTAGATTTAAACTGTTATCTATTTGAATGTTAAAACCAATACAGCACAAACATTGTTGTCAGATAATGAAATAAAATGGCAACAGATACTTATGATATGAAAAGCTTTGAGAAAACACTGCATGAGGCATTATGTGCCGTCTCCATTGCTTGAAAAAATGTAGATGTCATCTCCATAAAACTGATGTTGCACTAACCCATCGTGGGTTAATTAATTTTACAAAATTGTTTCCAAACCAGAAACCTGTGACAGCAAACCACAGTACTTTGACTAAACTGTTTGGCAGTAAAGAAGAGACAACTTGCCAGTACGTTCATCCTCCTGGCCCCCAAACCCTGTCCACAACATTCCTTTAATAAATCTGCAGTGCTGGAGGAATTTTTTTTTTTTTTTTTTTTTTTTTTAAGAAACCAGAGAGAGCTGGTATGTGGATGGGCCCATTATGGAGCTACGTCTGTGGGAGGTTTCTGTTATCACCATCAGATCTGCTCTCATGATCTGACCCATGGTCCAGCAGTTATTTCAAGGTTGCATGACCATACTCTACAAATGCTAATCTACAACCCTTCCACCTCACTCTCAGACGCACACACCCTCACCTCCCAACTCTCCATATATGTGCGTACACAATGCAGAGAAAACATAAATATAATTTTACTCCCTCTTGTTAACGCATGTGCATTAGCACCTGCTCTACAAAGATTGTGTAGTCTCTGACATTAGTGTGAGCAGCAGGCGTGGCAGCATTCTACAAGAAGACATTAGGTAGGTGTCAAAACCTGTTTATCTTCGCCAACTACCATCCAGCTCTGCTCATCCCCAGTGCTTGTCTAATTTCAATCTGTGAAATAGCCTCAGAATAGCCTGTTGCCAGAAGAGAGAGTCTCTTTGACATCTTCTTTTCCTCTGTAGCGCATCACAGCATTTGCTTTCATCCCAGACCATCCCCCCCCCCTTAGTTCCCCTTGCCGGTATAGATCTGTGAAATGTTGGCAAGGGGTGCTGCTATATGGCACAGAGCCTCAGCAATAGTCATGGTGATGTGAGAGAGAAAGAGGTGGGGGAGATTTCATCAGAAAATTGACTGATTTCTCCTTTTCTTTGCCCAATCAAGATGCAGGCTGCATACAACATCCAGCCATGTTCCAGCTGCCAAAATATTAGTAATCTGGCCGGTGACCCAAAGGACATTGCTCTTTGTAGATGTGAATAATCAGCCAAACTCTGACCCACTAGAGCTGATATGAGCAGTTGTGACAGTGGATGTCAACAAGTGGTTTGAAATTAACAGAGCCTTCATGTTCTAATGTTGTTCTGACCTCTCTTAGAACTATAGTAGCAAAACTGTAAGTCTTTTGTGGACTTGGATTTGAAATTGAGTTAAGATTCCCAGAGTGATTCATTAATTTGAAAGGCTGATGCAAAGTACAGAGCAAAGTGCAGTAAATCTCATAATAACCCGGTGCCTCAGACAATTGTGGCACACTTGACGCTGAGAGAATGCATGAAAAGAAAAGAAGATCACTGTAGGCTATAACAATCTGTCTTTATTCTCTATTCCGAACAATCCATTTGTTTAAAATTAACAGTCCTCACAAGTTTCCATTATTATAAAAGGCCAAAACATTACGGTGACGTCTCTGCATATAGTAATAGAAAGGATATATGAAATTCTAAATCAGATAATATACTAATGATGAATGCTGTTCCAATAAACCACTTTGTAATATTAATCGGGCTCACACACAGAGGCAGATTTATACATTTCATATCAAATTTACTGTCCAGTATTTTTGCTCCGCTGTCAAGTTTCACTGTCTGTCTGCACTACCCCCTCAGATTTTTAAACTCGCCCCCCTCTGCACTTCCATCTCACTTGCTATCTCGCTCTCTCTGTCTCTCCTTCTATCCTCAAGTGGTTGCGTTTTGTTTTTGGTTACTCAAAAGAAAACACCCTTTTGCCTGAGTTACCACTAGAGACATTGCGGTGGTTACAGCATTTCAGAAAGCCTAGCTGTGTTTGTGATACCTTGATGGCTTTCTCGCACCATCTGAGGAAGAAACTGAATTCACGTTGATTTGAAAGATGGCTTCTTTTCAGACTGCCTGAGTGACCTCAGTGCTGAGACCTTCCACCATGTCGGAAACTGCATCTGGAACTTCCTGGGCATCCCCACTCAGGTTCACATCCTTTTTCAGTTCAAAGTCACTCTGCTCCTTGATGGGCGTCTCCTCTGGCATTTCACTACCATTAACACATTCCTCTGTGTGTGTGGCGTTAGAATCTGTGCACTCTCCATTCACAGCTGGAAGTGCATCTACTTCCGCAGCATCCTGTGTAACAGAGGGGCTCTCTAAATCTCCATTCTCCATCTTGCTTTCCACCTCGGGCCTTGGGCAAGGCATCTCTTCCACAGAGGCTTCAGCTACCACTTCAGACTCAGCAGTAATATCGCTGGCAGATACAGACTCTGAGATGACAATCTCAGGGACAGGTTCTGCTGCTTCTGGCTCAGCTGCTGTCTTGGTGCTGGAGGCTTCTGCTGCAATAGATTCCTCTTGTTCGGGATGATGTTCACTGGGGACCTCCTCTGCTGCTGCCTTCAAGACCTCAGGTGCTTCGGCTTCCACAGTCTCAGGTTCAGGAATGTCAGATGTGGCTACGATTGGTTCTGGCTCAACTTCTTCTACTTGCTCCTCTGCTGCTGGTTCCCCTGCATCAGCCTCTTGCTTAGGCTCCGGCTCTTGTACTTTCTCTGGTTCTGGCTCTGGTGATTGTTCTGGCACTGGCTCTGGGGCTTGCTCTGGTTCAGGTTCTGGCTTGGGTGCTTCCACTGACTCTGGCTCTGGTTTCTGTTCTTGCTCTGGTACTTTCTCGGGCTCTGGTTCTTGCTCTGGTTCTGGCTCAAGAGTTTTCTCTGGTTCTGGGACTTGCTCCAGCACAGCCTGTACAGCTGGTTCAGTCACAGGCTCTGGTTCAGGGATAGCAGCAGGCAACACTGTCTCCTCCACAGTTGCTTTGGGCTCAGTAACAGTCTCTGGGATGGGCTCTGGCTCTTGGTCCTCAGGTACTTCCTTTGCGATGGCTGGAACAACCTCTGGTTCTGGTACAGATTCCACAGCTGCAGCAGGTTCTTCTGCAGGTAGCTCTTCAGGTGCAGGTGTAGGCTCAGGTTCAACCTCACTTTGCACAGGCTCTTCTGATGCTGGAGCAGAGAGTTCCTCTGCTTCTGCTTTAGCCTCTGGGAGCTCTACTGGGGCTTGTTCCTGTATTACTGGGGCTGCTGGAGCTGGTTCCTCTGCTGCTGGAGCAGATTCCTCTGCTACTACAACTTGTTCTTCTACTACTGGAGCTGGTTCCTCTGCTGCTGGAGCAGATTCCTCTGCTACTACAACTGGTTCTTCTACTACTGGAGCAGATTCCTCTGCTGCTGCAGCTGGTTCTTTTGAGACTGGAGCTGCTTTCTCTGCTGCTGCAGCTGGTTCTTCTACAGCTGGAGCTGCCTCCTCTGCTACTGTTATTGGTTCCTCTGCTGCTGGAGCAGATTCCTCTGCTACTACAACTGGTTCTTCTACTACTGGAGCTGCTTCCTTTGCTGCTGCTGCAGCTGGTTCTTTTGCAACTGGAGCTGCTTCCTCTGCTGCTGCAGCCGGTTCCTGTACTGGAGCAGCCTCCTCTGGAGCTGCAGAGGGTGGTTCTTCTGTAGGTGCAGATTTGGGCTCCTCTGGAGCTTCTACAGCTTTAGTTACTGCTTCCACAGCTGACCCTGCAGCTTCTTTTACCACATTGTCAGCCTCAGCTGTCAACTGAGCTCCTGTGGGTGGGGCTCCATCCTCCACTTTAGCAGACTCCTCTGCACCAGCAGCTGTTGCTGCTGTGTCACCCTTCGTCTCTTTGGGGTCGCTCACATCATATCCCTTCCTCTTCCTGCTCAACTTGCCTCCCATTATGTCTCCTAGAAACAAGAGGGTGAAGGTGTCATTTATTATGAGAAATAAAATGTTGTTTATTTTGGCCTCTCTCATTAATCATCAATGTTTAAACATGTTTAAACATTGTTGAAGAAAAAAATGCATTATCAAGAAAAAATGCAATATCTCTTTAAGACATAGTCAGACAAACACGTTCATTCCTTTCATTCCTGACCAGTGTGTCTCTGGGCAGTGGGACAAAACCCATGCCACAAGGAAAACATGCAAACTCCTCACTAAAAGACCCCAGCTGGCTGGCTTCAAATCCAGCACCAGTACCAACCACTAAAACACTATGCCACCCACATATAGCGGTGACACTCTTAATTTACACATATGTATGTTTACTTTGGTTTTTTAGGTACTGGAAAGCTCTCAATATTGTCTCATCTAAAAGGTTCCTGTCTTCTGCTTAAAATACAAAGTACAAAATAAGTGCAGCATGGATTCCTCTTAGATCCTTCAAATGTAAAAGAGTCTTTTGTCACAAAGGAGAATGGAGAGGAGTCCATTCTCTAGAAGTGAAGTTCAATTCGGAAACTGCTCTCTGCCAAACACAGTTTGGCTAGAAACAAATGTAAATGCATGGGAACGTTATTGAGATCAGACTCTCTAACCTTTCTGGAATGTCTGGTAAGGCTTGGTGCCAAATGGACCCACAACTCTGAGTGACTATGATGTAGATGTATAATGATCCCTGTCTCAGTGTGTCAAGCTACAAACTATAGTGCAGTGAGTCTGAAGTTACATTCACATTCAACATCTAAACTCGAAAGCTGGATCTTCTGTATGGAACACAAATCAGTGTAAAACCACAATAATGTGACACATTCTGTGAATGGAGCAAACATGTACTACAGACATGTAATTGTGTTAGTGTCGCCACACTGTTGTGTGTGTGTAGAGGAAGCTCGCCACAGAATGCAACTTCCCTTCAGTGACAGAATAGAGAACTGGAAGTTCAACTTTATCTCACTGGTCATTTCAGCTGGCCCAAAACAAATCAGCCTGTTTGGATATTCCTGCAAAATAGAGGCCTTGATCCTGATGATACTCTAGATTATAGTTTTATATTACATGCCATTTAAATGCCACAGCCTGCTCACTTTAGATAGCCTATTTCGGTTTGACACATGCTATTCCAATAAAAGCTAGAAAAATTATGCAAAATGGGTTATTTTTATCTTTTTTATTTTTTTGTCCAAAATTCCACAAGGAGGGTAGTTACCCTGAGGGGCAGCATGTGGGTGCAGGTACGAACAATCCGGGAACTGTCCATAGTGCTGCAATGGAGCAATCAAGACAGGATGCGCCACACATCAGGTTGGGATAGGCTGCGTAACCGTTTCATCGATTTACAGCCAAATATCCGTTAGTTGATTTTTCTTTTTTTACAATTATGTCCGTCTTTTTTAGTAACACCAGTCTAATTCTGGTTTTTGATACTTCCAATTATACTTAGTTTTTATCTGACTGATTTCTCATTTGCCCATTTTCTTTTTTTTTTTTTTTTTTTTTTTTTTTGGCCGAACCCCACTTGATGTCTCCGGCCTCCAAATCAGACAAAGCAAATTTTACAGTTCGAGGAGAAAACATCCCATTTTGAGATCTTATCATTGTGGATTTGCGCAGACAAATTTTCCAGACAATTTTCAAGACAAAACCAAAGTCAGATGTACAGCAGACACAAAGCTTCCTGCTCAGAGTGGAAAGATAAAGGAGACGCGCAGGGGTACGGCAGCATGTGCCGGCCGGTAACAAAGGACGGTGATTTCTCACCAGCAGCTTCTCACTGACAAAAGTCAAGGATCGCGCTAAGTTACGCTCATGTCAAGCTCTACTTTCGGAAACTGTAGTCTAACTCACAGGCTAATTAGCTTACACTATACACCGGCCATGAACATTTAGGTGATAAAAGCTGCAGAGGGGTCTCCATCCCCCATTTCAACCCACCCACCGCTGCCTTTCTCAGCTGCTCTGCCCTTTTTGTTCACGGGCATTTGAAAATGTCGCAGCTACTCGCCCGGCCATGTGAAAGAAAACGAAATCCACAGCAATAACATGTGGATACATAATAAATCGACATAGCGCCGCAACTTCCTAACTTTGTTTTGCGCTTTCTTTAACCCTGAATGATTTTAATCGCCTGGTCTGCTTGAAACTCAGCGCTGGTGCCCGGGAAGACGCACCGGGGCTGCATCCAGTTCAACCGCAGAGAATGAGGGAGAAATAAAGAATCCTTTCTGCAATAATGTCAGCTTTGAAATGTAGCTTCACATACGCATAATAGGAGAAAGGGGAAAAGAAAGAGAATAGGTGAGCTGCAGCCCAAAGGCATCTTTTTCTCTTACTCACTCACTTCTTTCTTTCTTTATACTTAAAAATAATACATTTAAAAAAAACTAACAAAAACAAAACAAAAAAAAAAAAAAAAACACATGCCCTGATGTGACTGACCTGTATTTTTAGAGAGTGATCAGTTGGACTTCTTCTCCAGGCTCCGGCTGGATGTGATAATGGAGGTAAAGCTTGGGAGTGACAGCTGCAGATTCCTCCCCTGCTCTCCGAGGTGCAGTCTGGGACCGTGTTGTAACTGAGGAGTGCCCCTCGCAGTTTTCTAGACATCTGTCGCTATCACAGTCCAGCCTACCCCACTACTGCTCCGTCTGCAATCTACACCCTCCCAATCCGTAACCCCTCCTCCCCTGCGCACACCCACTCCAGTGCACATTTCTCTGTTCGATAAATACATCTGGGGGGGGGGGGGGGGTGGGTAATGAACGAACTGGCAATTATTTCACTTTGTAAAATGACTCTTACTCCTGTGCTCTTGTTTGCAAAAAAAAAAATAATAATAATTAAAAAGTAATGCTAGAGGAAATCACGTTAGGGGTCTCCCCCACAGGAGTATGACTTTGATATAAATTATGCATAGATATGTTATGTCAGTAAAACCACTTGAGCATCACACACACACACACACACACACACACACACACATTAACCTCCATAGAAAATTACAATGATTCATAACTAGACAGAAAACACATAGTAATCATTAAAAGAAGTATAAGCTTAAAAGGCATTTAGGTAAATTATAAAGCAAAATGATTTTATTTGGTTCAAAAGTGCCAAATTAAATCTACATGATATTCTGGAGCATGTGGTAAACTGTTGGGAACTGAGTATTTGGAAGGTGGGCTTCTGAATAATTCATCTTAATCGTGTGAAATTAGAGTCATATAGAGGAACAGGCTGAATTAAAAGAAAAATCTGTATGCTATTAAATTAATGTCAGGTTATACTGTTGTTGTTTGTAACACAAAGAGGACCAAACACTTTGCCAAGTATTCTGGACCATTGCAAGGCTTTGCTATTTGTCTTCCAAGTGTTAATGGGACAAGGTTGGTTCGGGTGAGACTTAATGAAATTCAACAACTCTTTCAGGTGAACATGTTGTCTCCTCTGACAGTTTGATCCCAGCAACATGGTACTGACACTTTGCTGGGTCGATGTATCTGAAAAATATTGATCACTATCAGATGTAGTGTATATTAATCAGATAAGGGTGGGGCACAACTAAAAAGACATTTACCTTTCTCCAAAAATATGAACATTAATTTACAGGACATGTGAAGTGATGGCTAAATGATTCACCTCCTACAATCTCGTTTAAGCCTCATATTTTTTCCAGTAGCAGTCTACTTGCTTCCACTTGTCTGTGAAAAGAGGGGCGAGATTGGGTGTTTCCCCTGACACTTCATACAAACACATTTTTCTTTCTTTCTCAGAGCGAAACTGGAAGTAAGACATTAGAAATCACACAACAAATGGACTGACGATCTGATTACATCACTCCAAACCTGCTCCAAACCCACCACAAATGGCCTTGAAAAGCAGCTAAACAGGTTACTTTATCCTGTTTTAGGCCAATATGCATATGTTAACACTCAGGTGCCATTGAAGCAAGACATGTGTCAAAGTGCATGTAACATATATTTTGTAAATATATATGTTTATGGTACTTTCCATCATTATATCTTTTCATTTAACATAACAGATATTCAGTTCAGACAGGATTTGTATTGTATGTTATCTGCTGGATGTGATATATCCCAGTGGTTTTGGTAGTTTAGATGGATTTTTTTCTTTTCTTTTCTTTTCTTTTCTTTTCTTTTCTTTTCTTTTCTTTTCTTTTCTTTTCTTTTCTTTTATCCCCCATGTTATATGGCATTAAAAACGGATACAGTATTATTGAGGAGACAGCACCCTCTTCTGTTACAAGAGCTGATAGCACAACATGTAAAATGTTGGGCATTGAGATAAGAATGATACACTTTATAGGCACTGTAGATGTAACAATAACACAATTTTAATGTTCTAGGCAAATAACTAGTCACAATGCTTATTTGTGAGATATCCATCATGGCTTTCTGTTGTTTTTGTAAGATAGACTTATCTTAAATTTATAAAATTCTCTTAGTTCTAATATGTCTGTTTCCCGGTTATCTGTTAAGGAAAATAAGAAAATAAAACCAATCTTATTTGTTTCTCCCGCTGGCAGCGCAGCTAAAGAGTGACAGAGGGGCAGCAAAGGCTGAGTTTCACATGATGCAAAAGCTCTGGAATGCATTCCCAGGAGTATGACCACGGTCCCAGCCAAACACTCTGCTCCACATAGACATAGGACCAACAGACATATGTGGAGGCCTCGGAAATTCCCCCAGTTATCATCATTTTAATGTCCAAAACTCATTTGTCTGCAACGCTGACACAAATAGGCTGAAGAGATTGGGAAATACAGCAACAGGTGTTTGGTGCTTCTACATGCTATGCGCCAACAGCTCACCACAAGAGTGAGTGTGTGCAGGAATGTGTCACACTGCTGGGATTGTGTAGAATTCCCAGTGAACGTACAGAGAAAGTTGTATGTTGACAGCCCAGATTTATTTAGCAAAGTTGTCCTCACTAGACTTTCACACCAACCGAAAGTGTCAGCGATGATATCGTAGCATGTGGAGAGTGACACCTGCACACTAACTCAAATGCACAGATAACAGGTAAAGGACCAGCTTGAAAATCTTTGTCCTAGTGCTTAAATAAGGCTCAACCAAACACATTCTTTTGACATTTCACAAACGTGAGGTACATAACAGTTTACTTTCCAATGTACATTCAAGCAACACAAAATTGTGTGCACAATACCAGGATCCTGGAACGAGTAAACCTGAATGGAAAGCAGGGATTATCAGTGGTTTTTCCTGCTCTGACATATCAAAATGTCTGCAGTGAAAAAGGCCTCATTACCTGCTGGCATCACTAGTATTTTCACAACTGTCCCTTAAAGACAGCAGTTTTGTATGTATAGATGATGGTATTTTTCAAAATGATATTCCTAAATTAAATTCCTAGAGCTTGATCTGTTAAAATGTATGTATCTTAAAATGTTACAATGAAGTAAATCGCTTTGAGATTTCACAAATAGAAGTTCAGTTCAAATGGGTGAGGACAGATTTCTGCTCATTCAGTTTTCAGCAAGGTATGAATAGCACCATCTACTGGAGACTTTTTCTTTTGTGATAGTCATACATGAATTTATTTGAGATAAAACAAAATATTCAAAAACAAAAAAAATGCATGGTTACAAAAAGTTTGATCTACAATGTCATCTTTTTCTGTCTGAACCTTATCAAAAACAGAAAATCAGTATTATTCACTTTAATCACAATTTATCCATTTCCTGTTTGTATCTTTCTGCTTTGTTTATCACATCCAAAGGTTTTCAGATAAATTGTGTGTGTGTGTGTGTTCCTGATTGGATTTCATTATTGGTAGACCTATATATCACTACTAAAGACAGATAAGCTTATTTAATTGTCTTGTACCGTGAGGCAAAAGAATGGATTCTAATGTCGGTATCCGAGTTTTAAGAGTGTGAAAATTGGAATATGTTTTGTATCTTCCCACCGAACCAAAGTATGACTCACTGTTAAGTCATCTTCATCCAGTCCTGCCTCAACAGTTTGGAATACAAAATAATAATAAAAACCATAAGGAATAATAATGGCATCCCAAAAATGCTTCCTTTCAAACCTAATGTTGGGAATGACTTTGTGGGAGGAGCAAAAAAAAAGGTTTTTAGGTAAACTTAAAATAAAAAGAAATAATAATCATTTGATATAAAATGATTGGCTAGCCCACTGTATTTGCTGAACAGTCTTGCCCTTGGAGGTTTACTAATGTGAAGGCTGTATGCATTCTGATACACACAAAAAGATTAGGCAAAGCATTGCAGATATAAATCCACCGCTTTCCTGTTTCTGTGTTTTTGCTACCAGATGTGAGTCATGGCCTTCGGTGTTAGTGAATCACGATTCTGTTAATAAGCCACTAAAGTGGTTCATTGTTCCCCAAGGACACCAAACCAAGGTGTGTACAATGTATTTGATAGCCTACTTCTCAAATCATTCTTGGTCAACATCCATTGATAGAAAGTAGTTTTTGAATCAGTGGCATGTGTGTTCAACTGTATCTATAGATACCTTGAAGGTATGTGTTTAACTGCTGGGCAACCATGACACCCACTCAAACTCCACTTTATTGCTTTTCCCTGTAGGTGGTGAAGACTAGCAGAAGAACCGAAGCACAAATTTGTGCAATCACCAAGCTCAAAATGGTACCTGAATAAATTGGCTGAAACTGACCAGGCTCATGTGGACTTTTGTTGACCGGTGCAAGCGCAAAAACAACATTTGTAGGATCAAGAAGTACAGATTAAATCCACACTGGCTCATACATGACAGAAAGCTGTTTATACTCTTGCTTTAATCTCCCAAGCATGTTGAACTTCTGGTCATAGGGTAATTGTTGATATCACAGTGCTCTCCATCAGCTGTTAAAGAAAAGAAACCTGCTATGACATCATTTATTGGCACGTCGCCAGAAGTACTGCTCGATTGTTTGAACCCTTGTTTGAACCATAGAAACTGTGTACCTGTGTCAAATCTCCTATTATATATACATATAAGTCTATATGTATTTATTAGTATAACATGTTGTACAAAACCAATTATTTCCTTGTAGTAATTATTAAAGCAGTCCATATGCTCTATTCTAATATGCTAAGTGCACTGGGGGGGCCGTCGCGGCGTCGCGGTCAACGAATGTAACATACCCTTGGCTACTTGGGTGAAGGCGGTGCTACTTGAGCCCAAGCAGCAGGGCCTTGCCTTTGTGGTTGTAGAAAGAGAAGATGGCTCCCGTTCTGGAGAAACAGCTCCCGGGCGCAGCTGGGGCAGGCGAGAATAACAACGAAGAGGAAGAAGGACAAAACCTTTGGCAAGTGGTCCTATTCTTTAATCGACTTCAAGCTCGCCGAGGCTTTTCGTGGAAGAGCAGAAACGCCACGGTTCTGCTTTGTCACTGCCGGTTGATCCCAATCAAACGCCGGCCCGGCTAGCAGTAACATTAGCAGTAACTGACGCTGGCGGTCAGTGTGCTAACGTTACTTGTGCTAGCAGCTCTGCTAACGTCAGCTAACTGGGCTACTGCTTATTAGCGACACTGCAGTTTAATTAGATTGTCCAATAGCGAATTTCACTAAGACAAGGAGTATTGTTGAATTTGCGAGTCAAGTTTGAGAGAGCCATTCATAGTATCCGGGGCTTTGACACTTAATGTTAAGGCAGCAGCTATATACTAGTTAGCTCTGTTATACAGATACAACAAGCTAACAGGAACATTAACGTAAATGTTAACAAGCTAACACGTAAAGCGACTAACTGAAGTATGAAGTAAAAGTAATGCTGGCTTTAGCCTATGCTTATCATAGCTGATCGTACTATAATGGGGCTTCAACTTGTCAGGTTTCAGGGTTACAGATCTTGGGCAAGTTTTAAGTACTTATTTCTAACGCACCGGTCAGTGGAGATGACTTATCATTTCCTGTTCTTTTTTCTTTTTGTGTCGTGGACACATCGCCGAGCCAACAGAAAGTTGAATAATCCTCGCTAATGTTATGCTAATATTACATGTAAGTGTTATGTGAGGATAGCTGACCTATTACTGTTATGGTAGCAACCTATGTCCTGATCTTTGGAGCTGTCAATGTGCCGCTTGACCATCAGTCTAACGGCTACACCTCCTGCTTCTACCTGTTTTTCTCAATATATGTGTTGTTATTTCTTTTAGGACCTCAATACTGAGTGACGTTTCAACTAGATCAAGTTCAAAGTTGCCATCGGGAAAAAATATCCTGGTGTTTGGTGAGTATTTCTTGAGCCACATGTGTGGAAGTCTGTGCTTCTGCAGGGTTTGCAGTGCACCCTGAGGGGAGCAGAGGGCCTGCCAACTGCAAAATTACCGTGAATTCACAAAGCTAGTGATAGCACAGTAAAGTCTCTCTGACTTTTCAAACATTCTGCAATTTTAGCTGCCTGCCTCACCAGAATTTTGAACAGAGTACACAATAAGCATAAAACACAGACAGGTCTTCTTGGGTGGGGTTATACTTATTTTTGTGGACTGTCCAAAAATGCTTTTGACCCAGACGATTTAATGTGAGACATTGAAGCCTTTGACAGCTATGACAACAGAGTGCAGTCATTGTATTTGTAAAGTCTAGATATGTTTTGTTTTTTTTAAATAGTAAGATGAAATGATTTACATTCATTATAAATCCAAAATATCAATAACAGTATGCATTTATCAGTCCTACTACTGCTAGTAATAATAATAAATTCTGACATAGCTGATGACTGAAATATCTTGCAGGTGAGGATGGATCAGGAAAAACGTCACTTATGGCCAAACTTCAAGGAACTGATCACAACAAGAAAGGGAGGGGACTGGAGTATCTGTACTTAAGTGTCCATGATGAGGACAGAGATGGTGAGTTTACATCCTGTACTGTTGTCTGAGGTTGTTTTACAGCTGGAGCCTTTCCAAAATAAGAATAGCTTTGTGTTGCTTCTATTTAAGTAGTATTTTGCTATTCCTTTGCAGACCTTACTCGCTGTAATGTGTGGATCCTGGATGGGGATGTATACCACAAAGGCCTACTTAAGTTTGCTGTCTCAGCTCAGTCACTACCTGACTGTCTAGCTGTGTTTGTTGCGGACATGTCACGGCCCTGGACCATTATGGAGTCACTACAGAAGTGGGCCAGTGTGCTACGTGGCCATGTGGACAAGCTCAAGATCCCTCCTGATGACATGAGAGAAATGGAGCAGAAAAGTAAGTAATATTTGACTGTATCTACCAATGTGTGTCTTGCATTGTGTTTGGTGTTATGCTTTTAGCTTGTAGGTTTTTTATTCTGCTGTACCTAGCTGGACATTTAAAACCACATGCCACTTTTTAGATGTCTTGTTTATTGTAACAAACGCTGATTTTACTGCACTATCCAACAGTTCCCTCACATTCACCTAATAACAATTCTTATGTCATATCTATCCTGTTTCCTGGTTAAACATTTGACAAATGTAAAATGAACAAGGAAATAACACCAAAGACTGAAGTGAATTTTATTGATGGAGTCGTCACCAAGGCGATGCAATGAATGGCAGTGACTAGCGTATATTCAAAAGAGTCTTTGTTTTGTTAAAGCAGATTGTTGGTTAACATTGATATCAGGTGGTTACTTGTAATGATGATCATTTAATGTCTCAGCATGCACGTATGACATACATATTTGTTGTTGAATTTTATATCTCAGGAGAGAGAAGGACTCAGAACAGCACTCAGAAAAGGTGCCTGAAGCATCCCAGGGTGGAATTAATGGAAGTCTTACATAATAAGCACCAGACTACTTGCTCACTGGCTGCTGGGAAAAAGGAGAGATTGGTCACTGAGTGGTGAAGGCGAAGCACTGTACAGCATTACACATTGTCATGGATGTTTCTAGGTCATCATCAGAGAGGCCCATGATCCTCAGCTGTGTGTTCTGGCTGGAGGCAAGATCTGCAAATCAATGAGTGTGATGCACTCAGATGCTGTTCTCCCGTTAATTTTAGAATTTTTCATCTCTGGTTTATGAACGGTCCTTTTGTGTTTGGAAAGGTTGTTGCTTTTTAGACAAGTTGGTTCAGCCTGCAGGGTTTTACAGAAGGTTCTTGACTGTCTCTAATACTTGCTTGCTGCTGTTGTTCTTATAAGTCTGAAATGACCTATTACAAAGTCAAAAATCATTGCGGATGAATTTGACAGAACAGGTCTAGTAAATGGTTTCAACATGTAACATGCAGGTGACAAGTGGTAACAAGTAGTGCAGTGTGCTGGCAAACATGTAAAACCGTAAAGGGAAGCTGGTAGCCAAGTGATGACTAAAGCAAATTGTTAATTACAAACACTTATGTATAACGACTTTGAATGGTTCCACTTTTCAACTTGCTTTACTGACTTATTTCAGTTCACGTTGCTGTATTAGTTAAGTGTAGTTGAAACTGATTTATGTAAAGCGGTATAAAGGAAATAGTGCCTGGAGTTCATACATTATACTGTGTATTCAGTAGATGCTGGTGTGAGCCTTCATCAAAGTTGTAGGTTTGCAGTTGTAGAAGAATTTTTTTTTTTTTTTTTTTTTTTTTTTTCTTGAGTCTTAACAATTTTGTCAATTTTTGAGGCTTAACTGTTTGTCAGATTTCTCTAGTGTCCCTCCTACTTTCTCTTTTTGACCAAACATTTTGACCCCACCCACTGACATGATCAGATTTCCATTTTAGCTGAGACATCAACCATCTTCCAGCATATCAGTGGTGATGATCATGTGATGTCAGTAGCACATTGGCGAGACCCAGTCAGATTACATACTTGTGGATTTGAGTGTGTGAGTGTGAGAGGCAGGCTGACAGACAGTCTGGCAGTGAGCAAGAGGCTTTTGTCCAGAGACTCTTGCAGGCGTCTTGCATCATGGTTCCCTCCCCTCCAACAGCAGCGTCAGGGAAAAGAAGGGAAGTAAACTGAGTGAGTCTTAAAACAGTCGGTGGGCCGGACGCCTTGACTCCTGCTGTGCTGTAACTGAAGTAGGCTGGCTGCTAAGTCTCAAGTCAAATTACAGGATCAACCTATTGCTGCCTAGACCACACAATCTAATGAGAAATATTTCACTTCTCTGGTAGTGACAAGACAGGGATTTTTTTAAAAGTACAGTATTTAGGAATGGTGGGTAGGCAAACATCTTGGGTGTTTTGTTTTGGTTTCTAGGTCTGTTTCACTTAAAGGAAGCAAGTGACCAGATTGTCCCGCAGTATATAGTGACACCAGATTTGCCTATTTTAAATTTTGTTGGCCAGAAAAGACGCATTTATTCATAGCTTAACAGTTACTGACATCTTGAAATCTCTCAATGATTAATGTTGGTAATTTTCTTTTGTGATTTTAAAAAGATACAATCTTTGAGGTACAGTTTGAGTAGTTAAAGTGCAGTATATTTTATTTATAGCAGGCTGAGCTGTCCTTGGCTGTGAGTCCCAATGCATTTTGACCTCACCTTTGTTTGTGCAACAGATAAATAGTTCTTAGTGGGTTCAAAGTCTGTCCGTCTTTGTCTCTATCACTGTGCATTTAAACTCCGCCCAAAATATCCATTTGTCATCAAATGCTCACAACCTTTAGGCTTGAAATAGCAGAGATTGATGTTTTCATCGCAAAAACAAAGTATCAATACCGAAGTAACTACTGCAACATTTCCTTGAGGATAATCCACAGCTCTTTCAACTACTTCCTCAGACACCACTGTGGTGGAGACAGGACACCACGTTAAATGGATGACAGTGAATACAATGTTTGTGTGGTTTTTTTTGTTAGTTGTCACTTTTAGGACATTCTTAACACCTATTTACACTAGCTGAAAATATTCAAGTAAATGTTGTAATTCCTAATTGATCTGGACTCTTGTCTGTGTTATCATTCCATAAATCTCACAGTTGTGTGCCATGTCTAGGCCCAGCAGACCCCCTGTGTAGCTTATACTCTCTATGCTGTAGAGGATTAAATGAAAGTCTGACTGTTTTTTTTTTTTTTTTAGCTGTCATATAATATAAACTTCAGCATGGGGGGAAAAAGGCAGAAGACATTCACAAATCTTCCTGTTGTTGGTGTTAAACCAGCATTTTAAATTCCTGCCCCATTGCCCAAATCTACATATTTGTGCATATGCACTGGATTTGTGTAATCCTGTATTCAAGAAGGGTTAACTTCAAGATTGCTTGTAACACCAGTTCTCGCCCCATATACTAAATCCCATGTCTGAAAGTAAAGGAGTTGGCTCAAAGAGGCGAATCTATCTGGCTTTGTGGGCTGTCCCCAACTGCATTCCCGAAGCTCCTGAGGAAGTAGGCCAAAGCTTCCTGCATATAACCCTCCCCACCGCCACCATCTCCCACCACAGCTTTGTAACCGTCTGAACAGCTGGTGCAGCACAACAGGAAAGTGCAAGATGCCATTTATTTATCTTTTCTACCCTTTTCCCAAGGCCTATTATGTCACAGGGAAAATTTTGTATTCATAGTTCTGCATCTAGGTGTTGCCAAGGCTACAAGTAGCCCATAGCTCCATAGCTTTACCAAAGGTAACACTGACATATTGACATGTTGGAGCAGAGATGCTCAGTGGAGATCACAAGAACTTTGATTGGTTAGCTTAATGTTCTTATTTGATACTTTATATAACACCCCTGTTAAATGCATGTTTGGCTCATAACGCAGAGAGGGAACATTCAAAAGTCCCAGCCAACTGGTCACCAATTGGGGAAAAAAGGAATTTTCATTTTTATATAAAGAGCGGAGCGGGAGGTCTGCATAAGCGCTGGTGGTTTAAATTTTTATTTATGTCTACTGGTACATGATGAGACTTCCTTTCTCATAAAAACAAAAATATTGACATTGACATGGAAGTGTCACACTCTTGAACTAATCTTTTCTTGTTGGTGCTCATTTGAAGCTGTACCCTATCTTCAGTGATGGTCTGAATTCATATTTTTTTTACTCCCTTTGTTTTTCCACTAGTGGTGAAAGCGTTCCAAGAGTACACAGAACCAGAGGAAGCCACCCCATCCTCCCCACAGAGACGGGCCCCAACAGCTGGGGAAGACGAGGCTGTTGTGCTACCACTTGGGGACAACACACTCACATACAACCTGGGCATTCCAGTGCTAATAGTTTGCACAAAGGTGAATAATTAGTTTTTTCTTTAAATACTTTTAACAATCTGTCAAAGCTTTTCAGAGGTACTTGAGTCTGAGGTAGGAAGGTTGCCAGATTCTCTGACCTAATACTACATGCTTGTGACCAAAGAGCAGAAATATTAATACCAAATAATAGTTAATGGAGTACTTTAACATGGCTATGCCGTACAACAATATCAATGCAGTACAACTCCTAATTCCAGTGGTAGTACATTGATTAACCTTTCTTATTGTTTTTATTTTACTCATTATTAATTACTCATTATTTGTACATGCAGCCACTACAGTTTAGAAAATTCTACATGTGACATGTGGAACACGCACAATTCTACATCATATACCAGTTATTTCCCCAAAGGAGGCATTACTGTCTGTTCTGAGGGTCTATCCACTGGGTTAAGGAGTTCCTCCATTATCAACAGTATCCTCAGAAAAGTCAAGGGGTACTTATCTTAGGAGAAGATCATTAGGCACACCCTCTAGGTAACATCCTGCCACCCTCTCCTTAGTTGCTAAATAGTTTTCCAGAAAATCTTTTTGGCCATCTGCTGTTATTGCATTATAGCTTCACCAAACTGCCCTTTAAAAAAAACAACCAAAAAAAACAGCTCTTTTAACTTCTGCAGCCACAGCCATTCTAGACTGCAGGTATGTCTCTCTACTTAGCCCTGAGTTGCCTGAGATGAAAAGGCACTGAAAGCCTCTTTTAAAGCCTTGACAGTCGCCTTTACGGATGTTTTTTTCTGAAAGCTTCTTGAATGGCTCCCATGATAAGCACATTTGGGCTTAGAACCTGTGCTTTCTCTGCTATTACATTTCTTTTTACTTTTATGTTGTGCTTATGTTGTCTGTGAGGCAGTATCCTCTAATAAAAAGCTGCCATTATACTTGTTGTCAACCCTCCAGGCAAAAACTAGTGCTTAAAATCACAGTGTAGCAATCAGCAGAGCTTCACATGCTTCCTGTAACTAGAAAATGGTGAACGTGCTTTTTCATCTTTGGTGCCTTTGTTTAGCTCTTGTCAGAGTGCTGGGCTTTGCAGCAGAAGTGAGCATTCAAGAGCATTATGTGCTATTTATCGCTCTGTCTTAGCAATAGATCTGAAAAAAGAGAAATCCTTTGACATGTAATTGTAAAACTGTGTCCTTGTCTTTCTATCATGACTAATCATGGACGCTGCACCATGTACTAATGACACAGTGTTGTGGAGGTGTCCATCCTTTAGTTGACACCGACTCCTACCTCTGTGTCCTCAGCGCCAGCTATATGTCCAGTGGCTTCAACCACGCAGACTAATATTAAAAAAAAAAAAAACAGCAGCAAAACAATTTATCTGTGATTTTAATGACTTCTTATGAAAATTACATGTTACTAGTTGCTTCAGAGGAAAAAGCAACACAACAAAAGCCCTGGAAGGGGAGCATATTGGTGTGTACTGCACCTGCCTCTCTCCCAGTCAGTTTGGACTGACACAAGTTATGGCAAGGAATAAAATCTGTTTGTTCCGGCTAAAATCAATGAGATTAAGATTCAAAGAACAGTGTTACCATATTCATATATATGTTAAAACTGACATTTTATTGTCTGACATTATAATATTGTTGTCTTTCCCTCCATCCATTTTCTATTCTTCAGTGTGACGCCGTCAGCATACTAGAGAAGGAACATGACTACAGAGAGGAGCACTTTGATTTCATCCAGTCCCACATCAGGAGATTTTGCTTACAGTGTATCCTTGAAATGAATATTTTTGTGGTCATTGAATTTATAACATTGACTGTTCAAACAGAAATGGGCCATACATTTGTTCTTTTGTATATGGCCCATGACATCTGATTGATTATCACTGGAAGAATTGCTGCCTTGACTGAAGTAAACAGATGGAGCTGGCCTGATCTATACTTCAGTCAAAGAGGAGAAGAACCTGGATCTGCTTTACAAATATATAGTACATAAGATGTATGACTTCCAGTTCACCACACCTGCCTTAGTGGTGGAGAAGGATGCAGTGTTCATGTAAGTGAAGCTAGACATGCACTAGTTAATTTAGTTAACCATGTTTTATTTAGTTTTTCATCATATATATTACCAGTTCAGGTAATGTTGTTGCCAAACAGTCTGTGCTTGTTGTCTTTTTTTTCAGTTTTTGTTCAGATACCAATAAGTGAATTCTCATTTTTATTCAGAGAGAATACTACACATCATTATCTACAAGAGAACTTACACCGTTGTACTCAGTATAATTGAACCATTTCTTCCTTTGTTTCAGTCCATCTGGATGGGATAATGAGAAGAAAATTGCGATTTTGCATGAAAACTTCACAACAGTCAGACCCGAAGATCCATTTGAAGATCTTATCACAAAGCCTCCAGTACGGAAGGTACGGCAATGCAAATACTACAAATACAAAATGTAAACTTTGAGGTTGGCACTACAACCCGTAGAGCCAATTGAATAACCACATGCAGCAATAAGTACTTTAGAGCTTATTGCCATTGATATCCTACACTCTCCTCTTTTTTTGACGGCTTCCTTTTTGCTTTGCTCTTCTTTACAGCTGGTTCATGACAAAGAGATAAGTGCAGAGGATGAGCAGGTATTCCTGATGAAGCAACAGGTATGTGTCAGTCTTTCCTGCATAATTCATGAATTCTGTCTCTAGCCAGTGGATCGACAGTGTGCTTTCTGGAAATCTTGCTATATTGTGTTTTTAAGGCAAGCTTTCAAACTCAAATAAAATATCATCTCCTGATCAAATTGGATAACATGAAATAGTAGTTTATGAGTATTATTGGCAGCATGATAAAATAAAGATGTAAGATGTCTCAAAAAACCTAAACCTAAAATCCTAAATTTTCACTATAAAACATATTTGTATGCTGTACTTGCATGCTGGCGAACTTCTGAAACTTCCACATGACAAGTAACATTACCTTCACTTCCTGTTTTATGGACGAATAAACCAGGAAGGCAGTTTAAAATCAAACTTCAGCTTCTCTATGTTTAAATGCATTGACTACCCTTTTATTTATTGGCATTTATATTCAAGTTTGTACAGGAGTGAATGGAAAAGGTAATTTCCTGTCTTCCATACATATCCAGGTTGTCAAAATTAGATAAAGGTATAAATATGTTTGTATGAAATTGGATTTCAAAAAAATTTAGTCAACAACACATTTTTTCTGTGTCCATTTTGGCCTTGTATTTTCCATTTGAAGAGAAACCCATTGTTAGAATCAAGCATTCACTTTTTAACTTCTTTTCTCTCCAGTCTTTGTTAGCAAAGCAGCCAGCCACACCAACAAGAGGGGCAACAGTAAGTGTCTTAACAGAGTCTTAGTAAATGGATTGATTTATTCCTTCTTCTTGAAAGTATTATTTTTCTTTTGGATAAATAAACTAAGCAAATTGCTTGTAGTCACACTTTTGCTCTGGTTTCTGTGTTGCAGGAGTCTCCAGGACGGCCAGCCTCAGGGTCTCCCAGACCTGCGGGTCGTGCTGGCCAACCCACCGTGTCCAGTGGCTCACCAATGTCTGCTGTCAAAAAACCTGACCCTAACATGAAAGGTAGGGGCTCTGACGGCTAATTAATTTTCATATCAAGTTATTGAGATTGACACTGCACTCCAGTGCTTTGTAGTTTGCAAAGTTTATCTCAGGGGCTGGCACAGTCCTTTCTACTGATTTCAAGATTTTTTCATCATCCTTATTCATTGAAACAAATGTTTGGATCCCTGGAAAACATAACTGCTTTGATCGCAGTCTTTTCCGTTCATCTTTGATGATTTGGCTGTAATGTGAACACTTTTCTCATGAAGTGCTGCAATGCTGCCCCCATGCGGTAACAAGTAATATAATTCACATCATAGAGTTATGCACTCCTCTTGAGCTGGCCACCCTTGAGAGGAAATGCTGACCTTCACTCCATCATTGAGTGCAGTAGGGGGCTATTGCATTCCACCTTAAGAATGAATTAATAGATTAAAATGAGTCTGTTAACCCTCAGGTTTTGTGGTTTTGAATTGTGATGTTGTTACTAGAGTTATTATATTTGCATACTTCAAAGAACTTTTTGTTGCTACCGCTAATTGAAATCCCAACATTATCGTTTTTTAAGAAGGTAACTAGCAACTCAATAATAATGAATTGTTGTGGGTGATGGCTATTCTTGACTAAAAATATTTAATTTAGTATAAACTTGCATTTGTAATCTTACATTTGATGTTTCATTTATATCAAAGTGCCATATTTCTCCTACAGCGGGGGCTGCCAATGAGGGAGTGCTGGCTAACTTCTTCAACAGTCTGTTGAGTAAAAAGACTGGAGCCCCAGGGAGCCCAGGAAGTGGAGCAGTTGGAGCTGGAGTGCAAGGGTCTGCCAAGAAAACAGGTACAATCTCTTCTTCCAGCGCTCTCACCTTTTTAAAATGGGGAGGCTGTTTTACGCTGAGATCAAACTTTTTTCCTTACAGGTTAGCAGTTATCAAAATAGTTATGAAGCATTGTTGTTGACTATGCATTTAGATCCTGTGCATTTAGATCCATGTCAGAGCATGGATTGCATGCACTCTCATGATAAGAGGAGTTGGAGGCAGAGCCTTTTGTTGATAGAGGCTGTGGACCATTTTCCTTTCTGGAGTTTTATCTCTGCAGCCTGAGAAAGAAGGTTAAAACAGGAGAAAAAGTTGTTTTCTTTGTCTGAACTTCTGTCATCTGAGGAATCTTGCAACAGACCTGTATGTACCAAACCTCCAACCATAAGTTCCCCCCATGAAGCTAATGTCACTCACTCCATGTCATATCCTACTGCTCTCCTGCTAAACTAATGTATGTGTTGTTGAGTAACCTCAGCTGTTTTGCATGTCAGCAATTCTTTTTTTTCAGCTCCAGCACGTTTTTTTTTTTTTTTCTTTTTTACTTTGTTATATTAGGTAAATATAACAAAGTCAAATGCTGTTTGTGAAATAGCTGAACGTATCCAGTGAAATGTTGAGGGAATCGTTGCATAACTCATCTCTCCGTCTGAGACCACTGACACGTACTTTTTGTTCCAGCGCTGAGCAGTGTTAACATGTCTATGAGATCCAGCTGAAAGGATAATGCATGAGTACATGATCCCTTTGTCTGATGATTAGTTTTGCATGTGTGTTAACTGTGGCAGCAAGCCGCCAATCTCCAGCATGGGACCACATCACCATCCAACCCCCATCTATCTGCTTGCTGGCCATAGAAAACTGTTATTTATGAATACACAGAAGCTACAGGAGATTACTTTTGGGCTTTGTCTCCTGTTTTTTCCAAGGGCAGAAGCCGGGTTTGACTGATGTCCAGGCGGAGCTGGACAGGATGACTCGCAAGCAAGACTCCATGGTTTCAGCTAACAACATACCACCGCCTACAGAGAACGAAGCGTGAAGGCAACAAAAACAGCTGCATCGTCCACTGCGTTAATACTCTGGAAAAAATACATGTACATGTGAGCATAAAAAATTGACCAAATTCCCAATGTTTATATCAGTCAGCACACACAGTGGTTTCACCAAAACAAGTTTCAGATGCTATCAGATATTTTGGTGTTCTGGTGAGATGGGAAGAGAGAGATGACAGAGATGGAAGTGTTAATGAGATGTTAAGTGCTGAATGCTTGGCTTTATTTCTGTCCTCTCTTCCACTGTAAATGTTATTTTGTGAGGGATGTCAGTTTATGGAAATGTGTGCACACTCCCTGGCAGCCAGCTGGATGTGCTGGGCTGCAGGCCCCCCAGTTTCTGGGGTAAAACACCCTCTCCTCATGGGTTTAAAGAGTGGAAATATACTGTTCCTGTGGCCTCTGGTTCAGCTTATCTGATGGAAGGAATTTGGTTGCAATTGGAAAGGTATTTAAACTTTAAATATATTTACTGAAAAATAAATACTTGCAAACATATGTAGTATGTTAAAAAATGTTGGATATGATACTGATGTATTTATACAAAGTTCCTCCTTTTTATTTTATTTGTGCACCATTTATCGGTTTAAAAAAAAACAATGATCTGTATCGCATAACATGTTAAAATGCCACTTTTGTCATGACACTAATATGGCAAGTTCAGATAGCTGACAGTAGATCATATCATTTGCCCTATTCATCTCGAAGGATTCTGTAAATATAAAAACAAAATAAATCTATTCAGGTTAACTTTGATTTTGTATAAAATGCAATTCTGTCCAAATTCTGAAAATAGCTTCTTTGACTTAATAAGACTGGATGGGATTTGGGAGGCATAGAGGTTGCAACAGAATCGCTTCTTTAGCTACAGGTGTGTATATTTGGGGAGGGGGTTGGGCAGCATCTTTCCTACTATAACTCCTAAGTGCCTCGCACAGTTAGCTGTTTGTGTCATAGTAGAGGTGCTTGTCTATATAAGAGGAAAGGCACTGTAGCACCATTGGTTAAAAAGGTTTTTGTCCATTTCTTGTCATCCAAATAATTTATTTGTTTTACATTTTTGTTGATGTACAACAAGCCTGTGGTCTCTGTTATTTTTCAGAAATAGGATTTCCGTGGCCTAGTTGATAGTGTTCAATAGAGCAATAGATTGAATGCCTTCAAGCAAACTGTAAAGGCTGCTGATACTAAGAAGAAGCCACGTGGTTGAACGTTTAGGTCCCCCAGATGAACACTTCACTATGGTTGAAACCACTTGCTTTGCAGCCAAAACCCATAATAATGATTTGCTGTGGTTTGAACAAAATGAGATATCGTATCATTCAGTGTTTGACAGCACTGTCCTCCCCTGGTTTCACATGTTTTATTCACACTGTACTTCGCATGTCAGTTAAAACATTCCCAGTTTCTACATGAAGTAGCTGTAGAAACACATCCCTGTAGGAAACCTGTTTGTCCAGTCAGGTCTTTTTGTTCAGTCTCTTTCAGTGCCCATTTAAAATGACAACCTTTGCCTTCAATGTACAGCTAACAGTTTGTCACACTGGGTGCCCTGCCTTCACAGGAATGCTTCTAATTAATATTTGTGTCCTTAAGGGGTTGCTTAATTGTCTTATGTAATTTCTTTTCTTTTTTTAAAATTAAAACCATTAAACTGTACCATATCAGATATATAATAATATTTATGGTTTCATGACACCATAATCTAATCAAAATTAATGTGTACATTATCATTCTTAAGTCTGTATGCAAGGCCCTACTTAATCCTATGGATAGTGTACATGAGTAGCTTTTGCAGAATTAATGGTGTGAAGAGAGCAGCTATTTGCTATTTAAATAACAATAGCAAAAAAGGAAAACTGGAGTGAATTGGAACATGGAACCAAAGATGCATATTAGTAACTCTTTTCTGCTTTTATAGTTGGTAGTCATCCATAAGATTAACCAGTGGCCATTTTTTGTCCCTCTCTTGCATGGAGCCCTTGCATTCCACATTTCAGACCTGCCTATAAACTCTGTTTTTGAATAACACCCTATCAAATTGGTAGAAATGCCTTACTCCTTTCAACCATATCTGGGATTTCAGAGAAAAAAAACAAAAAAACACCATAATTGTGTTCCTGTATCTTATGGAAAATTCTCAAAACTGGTGTACAAATGCAATTTAATTAGGGTTTAACCTCTTTTTTTTTTTTTTAAACATTTACTCTGTAAGGGAATAACCACAAGACCATATTGGTGTACAGTCTGTGCATGATTTGATTTGTTGTCAAAATGATGCTACACAACTACTTGGGATTTACTTTTGATCAAAATGAAGCTCTTATTGTTTGTATTTTTTTCTTTTTTCTTTCTTCTTTATTTTTTGTGACTGGATGGAATGTGCACCTGAGGGTCTGTTGCTAAAGCAGATGAAGCACAATTTAAGAACAGCCAGGAGCAGCACCACCACATGTTGAATTAAGCACTTTTCCTTGGACACTTGTATCAATTCCCTGTCGCTACGGTTGAAGATACAGAATGCATATTTTGCTTTTTGCCTTGCCTATTTAGAACCTTTAGTAATGAACGTAGAAGTTAATCTACACATTAAAACCGCATTCTTTATCTGCATTTGCTGCTTAAGTTATGGAAGGTGCCCCTGGTGGTTAACTATGGAATAATTCCCTTCTGCTGGTGATACTGTAAATTGAATATCGATCCTGTAGAGATCACTGTCATTACACTTTTGCCAGGAATGTTTTTTTTGGACATCTTGAAGTAGATAAACCAAATTGTCCATTTTGCCCATGAAATGCCCCCTTGGTTTGTGTTTACATCCTACTTGGGCATGTTCAGTTTTCAAATATGGTTTTGCCCATAGACACTTTCTGTTTAAAAGAACTTTGAAATGTCACCCTAGCTAACAGACCACACTGATTTATCCTAATTGAACATGGCCACACTTGTTAAATTTGGCATTTAGCTGAGCAGAATTAAGTACTCTCCTGCTGCTTGGTTTCAAAGTTGCACTTGTTCTTTATAAAAATTGGATGTTGCTCCCAAGATTGAATAATAAACGGATGTTGTAACTTTTGTACTCACTTTTCAGTTGAAAGCGACTGCCTCCTCACATCCTATCTGAATTGCCTTTGACCACTATTGACAGTCTAAATTTATGAGACTATGAGCTTCTGCTTCCAGTCCTTTTGTATTCAGGAAATCAAGACATTGTAAGCACATGGCTGGCTGCATTTTTGTGTCCTGAATTAATTCAGAAGTTTGATTGTATGACTTTAACACAATTCTGTAGCCTGTAAGCTGCCATGTGGATTCTAGCTTCGTATGCCGACAAAGATAAGGAAAATGTTTATCACCCCTGGCTTCAATAAAACCAAGAATCCAAACTTTAGTTGACTTTCGTATTTTTGCATCTATTTATACACTATGTATTGTCTTTTCATATTAGGACACAAGTGATTTCAGTTAACATTACTAATACTACTATAATTACTCCACAACCCCTAATTCCACCCCCATACTTAAGCAAAACACAACATGAAATAGTGACATTATTAATTAGTATTAACTAATAATATCTATGTTAAACTTAATACTTTGTTTCTGATTTAAGTCCTAAACAGATACGTTTCTCAAATCTAAGCTTGTTCAACTGAACTTGATTAGTCTTTATTTTTAATCCTGTTACTCTTGTTAAACTGCCTGTCCTGTATTATTATTACACCTAACAATATTTCATCTTTGTAGATACCCAGAAGGACCACTTTAAGAACTCGCTGAAAATACTGAATATTCACTGGCATCATAAGCACAGAACTGCACCGCTTCCTAAAATGACAATAGCTGTTTGGATGCAACACTCAGGCATCATCTAAGGGTTTTAGGTCATCTCTTTAATACCGCTAAAAGCCACAGGGGGGCAGTAAGGGACAGGGAAGTGTAGCAAAGTCATTCCAGCTAAACAAAATTAGGCTTATCCCTAAATTGTGAAAATTCACTTGACATGATTCATGATAAATATCCAAGATGTGTTTCTATCACGCAATTTGGAGGAAAGCAGCTGTGAACAACCACACAAATACGGCTGTCATGCTTCATAGACCATTGCTCGCTTATACAGTTTTATGTTTGGAAAACTTGCTGGGATCATATAAAAGCCATAGTAAAGCAGCCATTCCTATGGTCGTATTTTAGAGTCAAAACTTTTATAGATGACGCAGCAAAAACTATGAAGTTCATTAAAGTGATACCTATGCTGCCCCCGGAAAAAAAAAAAAAACTCCATATAAAGAACTGCAGCCCTCTGGAGAATAGAGACGTAATTTCAGCAGGCATTGTTAGACATAACTCGTAGTCTGCAGAAGCACGTCGACGATGAGATTGGACCTGTTTTAGAGAAAAGAGGAGTCAGAAAACAAGAAGAATGCAGCGGAGTTAGGTGCTGTCGGCGTGGTTCCGGCTGGACTCGTTTTTGCAGGCTCTTTGGGGGATACTTAAAACGGGCGCAGAGCCTACACAAGAATGTGCAGTTTTCAGAGGGGCGGAGACAAGCCAGCCCCGCATCCACAGCGAGCGCACGCAGCCTCCCCGTAGGCTGCCGTGGGGGCTAGTCTAACCAAGTTTACAACAGGGAAAGCTGTCGTCCCCTCTCTGCTCTTCTGGGGGCCACAATGGATGGATGTTTTTCGGTGGCAGAGACGAGTCACGCAGCCCAGTAGGCATTTTTTTTTTTTTTTTTTTTTTTTTTGGGTGCCGCTGAACTAACCAGAACCGTCCATGGCAAAGTGACACAGGGACTCGAACAAGTGACCCGCCTAACATAGTTGCTGTTTGAGAGAGACGCAACACTGTAACCGGGGGGCGACGCCGCAGGCTCGCATTAAACGGCCACCAGCCGGATTTTCCTGAGCTGAACGTCAAATTGCTCCCACCGTGTCCCCCGTGGGGAGGCTAGAAGTGGACTGTCTGGTTTGTTTTCTCCATCCACTTCCAGCCTGCATGGAACAAAGTGTGCTTTCTGTCACATAACCTGCGCTGCGAGGTAGATTCGGGCGGTCTGTCGAGCGTGGGTTTGGGCTGCATGTCGTAACATTTCAAGCCAGCAGACCAGCTTCTCCCGAAAAATCATCATGAGGACCACCGAGGAGACGGAGGGCTTTGACGGCGAGGCCTCCAACACTTCCATGATCTCCGGGGCCAGCAGTCCGTATCAACCCACTACGGAGCCCGTTCATGCAAGGAACGTTTTGGGGGGGATAAGGTGCGACGTGGAGTACCTGAAATCACACTTTGGGATTTTAAAGGTGGTCGAAGTGGTGAGTTTGAGCCTGGCCGTACACTACTGTCATGTTGAGAGACGTACAGCATCATAAAAGTGAGTAAAACAAACCGTGACGCACCATTTGTGTGTAACATCCATTAAACAGGCACCAACACGGACAAAATAACAAGTATACGCGCTATTCTTATTATAAGCTCCGACTTAACAGTGTTGAAATTACTGTACTGTATTTTGCGTATTAATACCTTATGTATTACTTCTGTCCCTGAAGTGGTTGACAGAAATTCAAACAGGAATGGCCATACAGGTGGTTTACCTTTAGCTACAATCTAATAGTGGTCAGTCAGGTTTCATGCTAACAGTATCCCTACCTCATGACGTATGAAAGTCTATATGGGCCAGGGTGCTTCAGACCACAGATGTAAATACAGCCTCCCAAACTGTATTCTCAGTATACTTTTATTTTGAAGGATGCACACTGGCTCCATTCCATTTGTAAAATTTAGTGTTGTCCCAAACAACGTCTTTATAGTGATCTTCCAGGTATTCTCTGTCTCTTGTGCTAGTATTTCTTAGGGGACTTGATGATTTATGTTTGCAAGTATGTAGAAAGTTGCCTCTCCAATGTATGACTGCTTTCTGCTGTTCCACTGCCGCTCTCAAAGTCCTTCAATATGTTTAGCAACTGTTAGTCTACTCAGCAGTGCACCTGGTAATACCTGTGTATTTGATTACGTGTTCCATTACTCTGAGAAAAAAAAGAAATTACTATAACAATTTCCTTGTCGGGATGTTGTGGTCACATTTTCACTGTTATTTCAAATCAATACACCTAAACCAGATGTCTGAACTGAGTGAAGAGGCAACAACTCCCAGCGCTCTGACGATTCACCAGCAGAGGAAATATCTATCAAACCACAGCCATTTCTCTTCTTCTGGTGCCAAGAATCTCAGACACAGGCCTGCTCACTCATACACATGAAGTAGTGTGTCCACAACAGCAAAAGACATGGAGTTGAGGAAACTAGCAATTACCTCTGACAACATTTGTGGATACCACAAGCAAACTAAAAGTCCAAACTGATGGAAGATAAGACTGCATAGTTCTGGCTTCTCTGCTTTATTTTTAAAATGCTTGCTTGACTCTCAAAAAAAAAAAAAAAAGAAAGAAAAAGTTGTGTTTAAAAAGTATTTACATCTTGTGGGTGGCTGAGTGTACCCGTGGTCTGAGAGAAGAGCACAGTCAGCCTGTGCTGTAGCACACACCTGTGATGTTTACCTCTGTAAACTCCCCACAAACGTGGGGAGTTAAGATAGGAAGCCATCTGTCACTGGCGTGGGAGAAGTTTGGAGCATGCAATAACAAGAGGATTTATATTCACAGTCTTCATTTTATTCATAGCAAATGCTAGAATATTGTCTTTGACTTGGCAACACAAAAGTAATCTTATTTCTGTATTTATGTAACATTCCTTGAGCTGCAGAACAAGTTGAAGAACTTATATTCCTATTAGTCATGTGTTCAATAAATTCTGGGGCCTGGCTTCATGGCAGTGTGACAGCTCATACATTTCACAACATTTACTACCCTTGCCCACATGTGCAGAAAATAGTAAATGACACCAATATTGCAAAGGCACTGTTGCAAATGGCGTGTAAATGCTGCAAAAAAGCACATTATAACACAGATAGTAAAAACCATACAAATATTGCCAGTATACTTTGAAAAACAGAAATGAACAAAACAAGTGCAAACCCATTTCTGCACCTCAAAGTTCCTAAATATATATAGGTATACATAGATATATGCAGCAAATACAAGTGTGTAAGTGTGTATTATCTTAGCTCCTCTTACCAATCCTCTATCTACACTTTCTGTTTACTTGAATAGTTTGTTTAACGTTGATACTGACTTTCCAGTTGGAGCTGGTTGTAACTCTTTCACCGACAAGGACAGGACTAATGAAAGTCGTTCAAGTTTACATCAGGATCTTAGAGGAAGCCTACAAGGCGCGCTGCCAAACTTTAATAGTTTCACTGGCTCGCCGTTTTACAGCTCTGTCCGATAATCGTTTGCCTCTATGCCAGCAGAGGTTTTCAGGATGACCTTTTAGAATATAAAGATGACAATGCAAAACTTGACCGCTAATTTTGTTTGTTTGTGTTTCCGCTTAATCTGTAAACACACCTATGCCAAGGAGCTGCTGTGCCTGTTATTTATATCACTGTGTTAGCAGAGAGTTGTCCTATGGCTGTCGGGGCAGTAGATGTGTGTTCTTAGTAGGTCTCTACAGAAATCAGTCATATGGAGTTAGCATCAATGGACTAGCACAGTACAATACATGCTGCATTGTACCACATTCTTCTGAAAAGATCCAAACACCTATTGGTACCCACGGATGAAAAAGGAAATCTGCTGTATGAACAAGCTAAGTCTAGGGCATTTGTGATAGCGTCAGTTTTGCGAATTGTCACTCAAAAGTTAATGTGCTTTAATTCCTCACCTACCACATCTTTCCATTCTTCTTATGACTCTACCAAGGAAACGTTTACAATATTGCCTGCACACCCAGGCTTTGTTTGCACTTAGGTAGTATTCACAAACCACTCTGCACTCACCCCTGTTTACTGAGAAAGGCGTTGTTTTCCTCTGCAGAGATCAGGGTGCAATGTGCTAATAGACCTTCGTAGTCGTTTCACACTAGAGCACTAAAATGCATTTGCACAGGCTTTTAAAGAGCCAGTCAACTTGTCAGTCCTTGGATGAATGGATACTCAGGCTGCTGTTGACCCTGTACTGATCACACACAACCCCCAGGATGTAACCTGACCGAGGTGTGTCCATCCCAACAGCAGGTTTGTCTTTGTCTCTTTGCTGTCACTGGGTCATCAAAGTCCAACTGATATTCACCCCATGCTCCTCTACGCTGACAGGAATTTGATACCTTGTAGGGCCTGACAGTACATCAATCAAACTCTGTGTTTCCCAACAAGAATTATACCTTTGTGGTGAACAACAGTGCACTCATTGTTGGTGTGTGAACACATGCTTCTCTTTTTTTTGTATTATTCTAACTTTATGGTAAGGTTTTTTTTTCCTCTATGAATGTTGTGTAATGAAGTTACCAGGTGCTCCCAAATGTCAGCGAGTACTTCCTACTCTGAGAGAGACACCATATGCTCCATTCTCTTTTGGTTGAAACATTACTTATTCAGAGCTTGTAGGGAGACAAGAGCGTTGTGCATACATGTGTTGTTTCCATGTCCTCCTGGGTGAAATATAACTTGCATTCCGGCTACATTTTCCATCATATAGATGACCGTGGGCTGCTGCGGGAGCACATTCAACATCAAGTCTCACACCACTAGCAGGGCAGCATATAATCTTCCATAGTCTGTGCAGTGAGGGCTCTTTTCTCCTCCATTAATTTTCTGTCCACAACAGATGGTGTATAAGAAGGGGATCTGAGTCCAAGAGACTAATAATGTGCATAATCTCACGGATAAGGGTGTGCATGCACGTGGGAGAGAAAAGAGAAAGAATTGATGGGCTTTATGCACGCACGATGAGCACATTGTGTGGAGGTTAAGGTCTACATAAAATCATTACTTACAAGATTATCCAGTATGGTGCTTTGTGATCCCCCGCCTCCTCCCCTGTGGCTGCCTGACACCTGCTACACAGGGACTTGGGGAAAGCAATATGCTTTCTTCAAGAGACATGACATCATCCATTAGCCCAAGCAGCCCTCCATTCCTGTTTGGGTGTAACCGTTTTGGTTGCGTTACAGTCACAGATGGACTGCTATCCAGCTACATGCTCTAATGAGGCTACAACAGCTGCACAAAACGAAAGTTTTGTCTTAATGATGCTCAGCCCAGTGGATTTGTTTTCCTCTTGTCTTTGCTTTTGTGTGTCAACGGTAATGTGACAGCTATCTATTATTGTGTTAATGCATTACTGTATGTGGACAAAGTGTTTCCTGTAAGTCATGTCTCAGCCAAAGACAAAGAGTCTGCCACAAACAGGACAGTTCTGCACTGGCACTTTTCTTGTCAGAGACAGTACACCCAGCTCATTAAACTGGATAAACAGGGTTGGCTGATGAGCTGCTGAGAGCTAGGGGGAAGGAGGAAGGGTGTTTTGCAAATGAGTTTGGGTTTGTTCTCATATGCATTTGTTTTTAGCAGTGTCAGACAATGAGATGCAACTAGCTGGGCTGGATTCAATTTTGATTCACATCAACTGAAAATCCATATCAGGTTTCACAAACAATCCCAGCGATTTAAAAGTCTTAACCAGCCACTTTGGAATCAGATGAGCTCTGTAATAAAAACAAGGTTCAGAGTTTTAGATACAACTGATTGTTAGAGGCTTAAAGACTGTTCTTCATGAGAAAGGTAATGTATCTTATCTCCAGAAAAGGCTTTGCTGCACAATTTGGGAAATTCATCTACTTGCTAAACAAGTTGGCGCAGAGCATAGTTTTAGTTCATGGCCTTGTCAGTTTTCCCCTCCTGTTCTGTGTTATCTGACCATTTTGTTCATATAATTTTCAGTTGATCTTCCCCCTTTTCCGGGTCAATTACCCTGAAGAATGTAACAGCCATGCGGTCATCTCACTAATGTTCCTCCTTCCCTCACTGCTTACCAGTATTTTCTGTCCACATCCCTAAACACAACACCTGGGCAATACCCTTGACTTTTTTTTGCCTGGTGACTTACAGGAAGCAGATTTCAATGGTTTAACATTGTGGATCTTAAGGACCACTTAGCTTGAGTGTAAAGTGCGCTCATCCAAGGTCATCCTGGACTCTCTGCAGCCAGGGTTTGTTATTTATCCAAATGTCATATGTGAAAATAAAACAACCCCAAATTCCTCTTTGAGACTAAAGCAAAAACTTACCACTGAGCCACCTCTGTGCAATCCACATGCTCCTCTGCTAATGACTTGATGAAAAAAAAACCTATTATCTGAGAGCAAATCATTACAACCTTACTGCAACCTTGTATCTAAGCAGCCTGGATCACTGAGGCATTCAGTGTCTTTCTGATAGAGAAGCTGCTAATAAAGAAGCAATTGAGTCATCAGTTTATAGAAGAAATCTTTGACTACTGGAGCTTATTGGAATCTTTACATTGCCTTTGACTGTATTCAGTCGTTTCTGTAAACTGTAACAAATACATATGTTTGTTTTTTTACTCACATTCTCCATGGTTTGAGAAGAATCATGTGTCAACCAAATATTTTACTCAGTCTTTCCCGCTCAGGCTGTGATTACATGCCATTTGTTGTTCTTGTGTCTGTTGTGTTGGCTTCCAAATCAGTCTCGAGACATCAGATTTACTTTGCATGAAATTATACTAACAGAAATTTCTTGCAACTTCCAGAAACCTTTTGCAAATGAAGGACAAAGAAAAGGGGGGAAAAAAAACTTTGCATTTATCTCATCATTCAAATTTTGCAGTTTGCATGAGCAGTTGTAAATCCCATGCAATCAAACAAGTGTGTGGAGGAGAGGGAAACACAGAAAATACAAAGGGCATGGCTCTTAGATGACGGTCAGAGGAAAAAACCTAGTGAAATTGGGCAGTGTGATGTTGTTGCCATATGGAAAACCTCAAAACTTTGCCATGGACTTTTTTTTCTTACAGTTTAACTTCCAATCATTCCTGAACTCAAACCCATTATGCAGTGTATTATATCAGTGTTTAATGCAAAATATCAAATGATCCCAGCACTGGTAGACCAAGCAGATCTGGTCTTAACTGGTTCTGAATTCAGCTGTTTCAGGACGGTAATATGTCGCAGCGGCTCATGGTTCTGTTATGTCTCTGGGTTTTGGACAGCTCTGAGCCTGATCGGTAATCTGTGTGTGGTTTTGTCGGGGTCTAGATGGCAGAAGAACACCTAAATAGCAGAATTCTTCCCATACCGTGGTTTGTTGATGGATGTTGGCTGGAGGCAGGCATCATCACAGACCGCCAGGAGTGGGGCTTATGGCCTCTGCTCTATTCATAGGACAATCACTTCATCATCTGGAAAGTTTGGAATTGCAACACTAACAAACACTCACATAAAGTTACAGAAATGGCTTGACCTACACTACCCTTTATGCTTAGGAACAGTATAACCAGTAAGCATTCATTTTTGAACTTTTATATTATGCGTTTGTTATAACCGATACTAAAAATACTTTCTCACACCAGGTGTTGATTCATGTAATGTTTTTCTGGCATAACTTAACTTTGCAACTCAATAAGCCCTTCATTTTCTTCCACTTAACTCTTACCTCTCCTGTCGTTTCCCCTCTCACTTCAGGTCCTATCACTCATTGGATTCATCTGCATAGAAACGATCATGATGTGTTCTCCTTGTGGAGGGGTCTACTTCTTTGAGTTTGTCAGCTGCAGTGCCTTCGTGGTGACAGGAGTCCTCCTCCTCATCTTCAGTCTCAACCTGCACACCAAGGTGCCCCACGTCAACTGGAGCCTCACGGTACGTACAGGGAGACATGACGCGTCATAGGGCCAGACTCATGAGATATTTGACTCAGTTAGCTTGAAATGTTGACATATAAGAGTATTTAGTATCAGGGTAAAGTTTAGCGCACACTAATTGTACATTATAATGGCAAAACTGATACTACAGTGAGTGTGAAACTGAGAGCATACAGTTTCAGTATTACCACCATGATATGCATCGTCAGCTCTAAGCAAATGAGCTGGTGGGTGTTCCAGTTGCCTTCCAGTATTTGCCTACATACACACACTGGTGTGTTCGGAGCTGTAGCCAAGTATCTTTTACAGAGAAGAGTGAAAAAAAAACGTCTTTAACTGTAATTCCAGGGGCCACACAGCTTACAGCACATATCGTAGTAAAGCAGTGGATGTTAAACCAGATGTCCACATCCAACCATAGCTATCAGATTGCTTTATGGTATCCTTGGTACAGTATTCCACCTCAAACATGAAGAGAGGGTGTGTCTTTGGCTTCCACTTTTGGCAGAATGAGACCAAATGAAAAGCTTTTTACAGTCTCGGAGAGGCCAGAGCTCATTTAAGAGTGCTGATCTAGGAACTTTTACCAGATACCTGTGACCACCACAGTCCATATGATCTAAAATCCTCCTGTTCATTCTTCTCTGATACGTTCTGTTACTTTTCTCCTGAGGCTCACTGGCCTTTCTCATGTTAGCTCTGACTAGTTAATTATTTTTCCACTCAGGTGATTAATAGTTATAGAAATATGTAATTAATGTGGAACAAAGAAGTTAGACTCTAGTTGACTGTGGTTTGGCGCCTAGGTATTGCTGGAAATAATGTTATACACCAATATTTGAAATCTTTCATATTTTGTGAAAAAGAGCATATATTTGGAAAACAACAAATTCTAGGTTAGAAACAAAAACCTTCTGCTGTTCATGTTTGATTAGTAAAGTGTAGCAAGACTTAGAGTAAGTGTTGCCTTGCATATTTCACAGTCTCTGCCCTGATTCTAAACCGTAGTAGGTAACAAGCAATACTTGGTTGCACGCCACAGTGTAGGCTCTACCCCACGCTGTTTATGTCTATCAAGTTCAAAGCTGCTCTAGTCAAATTGGCCCCTTGGGAATTTCACCATGAGTAAGCATTTCTGAGTGTAAACCAACGTAACCCTTTAGCTGCCTTCTTCCAACTCCAAACTGTGGGCTGACACTGACATTACTCCGTTATCGAGCGAGCTGTTTTGTAATGCGATAAAAGCGTCTCAGAAGGAAGGCTGTGATTGTACAGTTATGTGCTACATGTTCCCATCTCCTCCAATTCATTCTCTGTGATGACTTTGGCAGAGCAGAGAGGGAAACACAGGTCCTGACCCCACTCCCCACCACTTCCACAATGAGATGAATGCAGTCTTGGGACCTTGTTCTAAAGCCATCTGACTTTCAGTAATTAAGTTGAACTTTAGTTTGCATGAATGAGCTTGTTTTGCACAACAGTGAGACAGATGAAGGCAAGACCACCCGTTTCATTGTTTTCCTAATTCTCACAGCCAAATAACTGTCGGCCATGCTTAGGGTTTCTGGGCAGAAATGGGGCAACCCTAAGGACACACACACACACACACACACACAGGGAAGAAAATTTCCAGCCTAAAGGGGAGGGCGAGGGGCAGAGGGATGTTAGTGTCGTTATTCTCTATTTTAAAAGGACAGCAGCAGTCTGAATACTGCCTAATAAATTCTAGTTGTTTTGTCCTGGCAACAGACAGTATCTCATCAGAGTTAATGCATGAATAAATTGGGTACTTCAGAGGGTAGATTGACGGTGGTTACTGATGAGACCTGTCACAGCCTTACACAGTTGGTGTGTAATGCAAAGGTACTGTCTGTCTATCTGTCTATGTCACAAAAATAACTGAATTGCATATCTACTGAAGTTGTAAGAAGTTGGCATTTGTATCAGTCATGTAACAGGTCAGTGGGGTAACTGCTCATATTTAAAGAATGTATTTGTATTTGTTTACATTCCTACTACCCACATATACCAGTGTCAAACATCTGTTTAGGACCATTATGTATACTAATGTTAATATCAGTAAACTAATGGATAATATTGCAAGCAAAGGATTAAGATTTGTCATGGGTTTCAACAGAATTTACCCCAAGAACTCCCAGTTTCAATATCTTGTATATATGTAGACTATGTATGCATCCGTATGTTAATCCATCCTTGTTTCTCAGCTTGCATTTTATTCTGCTGGAACTGACCTACATCTCTTTGCCGAATCCACACACACAGCTGAGGGTTGTGGTTATTATTAGCTATAGTCATTAATCTATCATCAGTTCAGACCAGAAACCGCTTTACTCATCTTGTATTTACTTTATCTACAAGTGGAATCCAATAAAAGCTTTCTGGGTTTTGACAGCTGAAACTTGCCACCCAAGTAGACAAAAGACATGAAACACTTGCCTACTATCTTTATTTGTCTTTCAAAAAGAATCAGGAATAGAGGTAAAAACCAAATAGGCCCTTTATTCTTGCAGGAAGCTTTCAGGCCCTGGGTGATGTGATGCAACTGTCAAGAGCACAGACTTTATAATTAGTGTTCTGCTGCATCCTCCAGGGTTTCCATAGATGTAGTCCGATGAGTATTTCTAGCTTCTATCTGGGGAGCACAACAGACATATAGCACCACATATAAGAACATGGAACATTATGTGTTTATGCACAACTAACAGGCACTGCAGAACAGGCATCCCCATTTTGTGCACAACCCAGAAATATAAACCCAAACCAAATGTTTCTGCTCATGAACCCCTCTGATTCCAGTCTTGATCCTTGTCTTATCCTTGTCAGAAAGACTACATTAGTCCAAGTCATACAGAACCATATCCACACGCAGAGGCACTGCTTTTTTTTTGCTTTTGTTAGAAAATGAGCAAATGTTGTACTTTTTTGGGATCTTAAAATGATTTATATAGATAGGCTTTGTGCTTTCAAACAATGTAAAGTTTGACTGATGATTCAACTGGGTGCCATCCCAGATTGTGTGGCTGGTTGTTATGGGGCCGAATAGAGTGTTATTAAATGTATTTATAATGGTCAAGAATTAACTTTGAAACTCATCTAATTCATCTATTTTAAAGCATACTGCTTTGTTCAGGCCTCTGAAACTCAGCAAAGAGAGAAAGAAGATTGTAAAACAATGATATGAGCCAATAATAAGCCAGAGAGCCAGTGGTTTGGTCCAGTCTGTGCTTGTGTTATTTAAGGTTTTACAGAGTGCTTGCCTGGTTAAAACGTGGAATGTGGGAGAGAGTAAAGCAAAGAGGCTGAGGGACAGCGGCGTGTGAATATACAGTGTTCCCTGTTTAACCAGTTGGGCAAGATAGATGAATGTGTGTGCAATGTCAGCACTGGTTGCAGTGTGTGTGTATGAGATGTATGTTGAGTGTGTGTGAGTGTTTGGATGGGGTTATGATTTCATTTGAAGGTTAAGATTATAACACTGGTATACATTAACCATACCAGTTAGCATGTGGTGTTACGGTTCGATATTCATATGTTACTGATTAAACCATGGGACCAGTGACACATTATCACAGTGGTTTATGCCCTGCTGAGTTTTCTGCTTCATCTATTGCGTGTGTGTTTGTGTGTGTGTGTGTCTCAGTATTTGTGACATGGCCATTGTATGAGCCCTGTGTGTCATATGAGAGAGCACGTCTGCCATGATTACAGTCACGAGGGCTGTGCCCCAGTCATGCTGAGCACTTTAATATTAACCCTTTCCTAACGGTCTGAACCTCTGAGAGTAAACATCAAAGGGCAGTATCTCTTTCACTCTGTGTCTCATGTGTAAAAAGGTGGGGCATAGAGTGAGTTAAGTGTGCTTTTATTTTCTAATAAATGACAATTTTGATTAGTTAATTTATAAATGATTTTATGGTTACTTTTATACTTTAAATGATGTGCTTTGGGGTAACAAACATCAGCTTTTCCTCTCTGCTTGTGGGTTGAAAATGAAAATGTAAAATGCAGGAGGCAACTGTCAGAGCATTGTTCCTTTTTAGTGCCTTAAACTTAGTGTTACATTTAGCCTATGAATAGATATTTTGAGTATATTATCATTGAATTCATGAATTAATGAATAATATAGTAGAGTTGGGCAACGAACCATCAAAACTGACACTGAGAACCTGTCACAGACTTAATCTTGCTCATGTTGGTTAAGCTGGTTAATACTTTCCCCATTCATGAACTGTCCCCTTAAAAAATACTACGTTGTGTTTACTTATGTACCTCCACCCCGCCCAACTAACATTAGACTGCATTCACTCAAAGCAAAGCTGGTGACATGGATGAAAATAGAGTTTTGTAGAAAAACATGATTATACTCCTCAAAGCGAGATATCGGATTAAATTACATTTAAATTTTTAATCGATTTAACTCAATTTGATTGAAACTGTTATTTTAACAAAATAGTTTTTATTTATTTCAGTTCAATATATTTGATTGATTTAATATATTTTAATTGATTTAATTAATATACATTTAATTGAGGAAGTCTCATTTAATTTTGTTTAATTTAAAATTAATTCATTTGATTTGATATAGTTGAATTAATTTAACTTAATTTAATTGAGTGCATTTAATTTAATTACTTTTACTCATCTTTAACTAAATTAACTTCACACATTTTAATTGAATTGAATCATCTAATACATATATATTTTTAATAAATTTATTTAAATTTAATAGATTTAATTTTAATTGAGTAAATGTAGCATATATATTTAATTATTTGGATTTAATCTAATTTCACATAATTAATTTAACTCAATTTAATTCATTTAACTCAGTAAATTTTATCTAAAAATTGGATACACTTTAAACCTTTATTAAATTCCTGTGGCGAGTATATATACACATATATATATATATATATATATATATATATATATATATATATACATATATATGAACGTGGACCGACATGGATATACTGCAACTTGACTGGCTGGCAGTGGCACACAACGGCGAGGTGGTAATTCTACTTAGTTTCAGCTGCTCACCTCATGAAATACTTGGTAGTTAGTCCTGAAAAAATACTATTGATGCACATCTGTCGTCTAAAGTCATTGTTGTATGTGTGTGTCTTCACCTAGGACCTGGTTAACACTGCTGCCAGCACCTTCTTTTTCTTCCTGTCATCTCTCGTGCTGGCCTTCATTAACCACAAAACTGGAGCAGAAATAGCAGCAGTGGTGAGTAGTCAAAACCAACCTACCTGTTTTTTGTTTTTTTTGTTTGTTTGTTTGTTTGTTTGTTTTAGGTATACTGGTGCAAACAAAGCAGACATCTGTAAACCTCTCCTTATGTTAGTAATGTAGTGACATCCTATCAAGGCATACCATAAAAGATGCATGCATATACTGTATGTTGGTGCATTTGAGGAATGTCAGCTAAGACCTCAGCAAAAGTTCAACTTTTTTTGCATATGTCTGAACAAGCAGAGGTGACCGAGGAACTGTTCCTGGTTTTATTTTGAACTGACCAAATCACTGAATTATCTGACCACTGTTGCTCCCTGTTAGCTTCAGTTGCTCAGATTTGTAACTGACTCACACAAATAAACCTGAATGCACATTTTTAACACTAGACAATTAGTGTATGTATTTTTTAGTATGATGAAACCATGTATCACTATGTGTCTAATTATGCACTCTAAAACATGTAAGTTAGGTCTGCTATAATACGTCTGTGCAGATTTTCACATGATTCTGATTAAATCCACAGCCTAAATCAAGTTTGCGCTGATACATTTGCAGGGAAATGTTTCTGAAACTTTATGTGCAGCATTTAATTTTTGATTTCCCATTCAAATTTAAACATTGTTATTCTGCTTCCTGTTTCTCCTTGTATGCAGATCTTTGGGTTCCTGGTTACAGGTGTGTATGGAATAAATACCTTCCTGGCGGTACGGAGGTGGCGCCTTGGCAATGGGTGTCAGGGGGCGCCTCAGACCAGCGAGTATATGCGAGCACGCACAGCATCTCGTGGAGAAATGGAGGCACGACCTGAGCTTGCATGAGTGCTGCCAGACAGACAGAAAGACTAAGGGAAAGCCACACTGCTGGCAGCTGACTGGGATGGACACTACTCTTCCCTCAGTACAGTAATTCGTTTAAGTCTTGGGCAGAACACCATCTCAAGCTCACCACACCCTTCTGACTTCTCATCACAACACTTGTGCTGTGCTCTCTGTATGCTCAGCTGCTGAATAAATCTTTTATTTCATAGCCACGGATGACCTCTGTGACTTTGTTTATCAGGCATCCTGGCTGCGGTTACACATAAAGAATTGAAGGAATTGCAGGTAATCTCTGAATCCCTCTTTCCACACACATATCTTTCTAAAACAGTGTGAAGGATGAGTTCCACGAAGAGCCAAGAAAGGCTGACTTCACTCCAACTGTGCATCAGCTCCTGTTCTGACGAACGTGTTGACTTTTTAGAAAGTTTTGTGTTTCACTGTGAATGAAGTCCAGTAAAAGTAGGTCAGCTTTTGTACAGTTCATTTGTGTCATGCGTCTGTCTGTGAAGTCTGTGGGAATACATATGATCATGGATCCAGGAAGCCACTGTACCAGAAACATACAGTAACCTGCAGCACAACAGAAGCACCATGACTTTACTGACCTTTCATAGATACTGACATCAGCCTTTTGCCTTTACCTGTGAGCAAGGCTGACATTGGATATTTTAATCTGAAGATTACACATGCTAACGTAAGAGTTTGTTTCTCCTTTGTCTTGACTAACTTTGCAAATGCCTTTTACCATGTCACCTTTAGCCACTATTAAGATGTTTGCGATCAGCAATTACATAGCAAAGTGTCATTAACTGCAGTAAAGACAGGCAGTACAACAAAAGGTCAAAATATCTGATATGAGTGACAAAAGATTTATTTCTTTGCAACACAAACGCATTTAATGGGTTTAGCACAATCATGAGACCAAAGTAAAAATTCATAAGGCTTCATTCCATGTATTTTATCCCAGGTTGTGTGTAAGCTATACAAAAAAATATCCTCACTAGCATTCCAAAACTTTTAATTTGAGGCCTGTGTTAGGTCAACACTGTGAGCCAAAAGTAGGTTACATCAGGCGATGATGAGGTAATTGGTATCTTGTTATTTTTGCACATATCAAAGGCTTCAGGTAACTGAAATGTTGATCGTACCACAGTAAGATTACACTTAGAAACAAACATAAGTAAAGATCAATGCCCTTAGCCTAAACACTCTATCTCAGGTATTGACACACTCCTTCATTCATTGATTATTAAAAAACATTTGAAATGAAATCACAGGGTGCCTCAACCTGAACACTGTATTTCCTAATGCCTTGCTGATTATTAGACCTGATTGGACTGTCATGGAGAATAGAATTAACTGATAGTTTAAATGAAAATTCATTGAAAATATGTTAAGTGAAGGCTGAGACAGTGGGATGGAAATAAGGTACATTTAGCATTATTGTCAAAACATCCACTCTGTATTTAGTTAGATGAAATGTCTGTGTACAGTATATTATCACACACTTCATTTATGATGAAATCTCTCAAGTCATTCCACATTGCAGGTGTTATAAAGCTCATACACAGAGTGCAAAACAGACGTGGCCAGTGTACTTGACAGGCAAACAAGAGGCTTAATCTCAAAAATCACACCATGTTTGCTTTTTAGGATGAAGGAAGAAATGTCTATTTAATGTTTTGGCATCTTACATCGCACTGATGTATTGAATCACCATTACAATGACACATGTTTGTGTTTTCTTTGTTGTTTGAGACCACTTTGTGTATATCAGGCTTGGGTGTGTTTGTGCATGGTCTAAATTGACTCTATGGCTCCATCTCCTGGTCTTCATCCAGAATGTATTCATTGTGACTTCAGTGTAGTTACACCCAGGTAACTACAGTATTGTGAGTGTAAGGGATGGACCAGAAGTGTATTTGGCTGTGGGTTAAAATGAAAAAGAAAAATGGTATGGCTTCTTAAATAGCCTCAGAAGTTTTCACACTATACAGTATGTTTGATTAATCAGGCTTTTCTCATGTTTTTAAATAACTTATATTATGTTCTACTGCTATTTCTATTGGTTTGGTGACTGAAGTAATTGTATGAAAAGACAATCACATTTGTATTTATGTCTGTCTCTTACATTGATGGAATTGTTTTTGAGTGATATTATAACAGTCTTCACTTGAACATTTGTACAGCAACAAAATCAAGTGCATTATGTTATTTGATAATATAAACTGACCATTTTTTTTTTCAAAAGCTCTCAAGCTGCAGCTTTCTCTATGTACAACATTATGCTACAGTATGTTATGAAGAATTTGTATTTATGAAAAAGAAAAGAACAGTTTTCCACTGTGGTTTCCAGATTGTGATATGAATAGTGTACAAGATGAGTCAGACTGAATGAAAGTACAGGTGAGATGCTCTTCTGTTCCCTGTTAATTCTGTGTGCTTTGATAATGACAACAAGCTCTGTCTTGTATAGCATGGAGCCGTACTTGGTATTTTTGTATTTAAAACATTCTCAATAGGCTTCACATCAGTTTATAGTGACAATTTAAATAAAGTGATTTGGACATTATTGAAAACAACTCAGGTTTTTATTCAGACATTTTTTGCATAAAAGACAAAAGGGCAAAACAGTAAAAAAACAAACTTTATATTTCATCTACAATAGTTCAGCAAGGGACCCTGTTCAGAAAATGACACTGTTGTTTATATATAAGTTGAGCTTTGTTGCTGCCCAGTGAAAACCATATGAAGTAAAGGGTTTATGGGTGAAATTTGTCCAACTTAGGAAAAATAAACCATTTAAAACCCAGTTTGAATGAAGTTTACATGCTATTTTTATTGGCTTTCAGAAAGTTATTGTTTTGGACATTCATGCACAGTGAAGATATTGCATCAGTCAGAGCTAGTTCTTTTGTATCTTTTGCTTTGCCAATGTGTCCACATAGCTCTCACCCAGCATAGATCACAGAACTTTTTCTCTATTTTAGTCTCAGACTTTTGCATATTTCTGCCAGGGCACCATTCAAACAGAATGTTCACATAAATCAAGTCTTTTAACTATCTCAATTATCAAAACTCCCCCATAAAAGACACAGTGGTGAAAAATTAGTAGATGTAATTTCAGCTTTATACTTTGTTAACTATCAATATGCAAATTGCTCACATCAGTTGAAATCCCACATGGAAATCAGAGGCCACTGACGCCAATTTTCATTGATCTATTTACCGTTCACAGTGCTGTTGTAACACTCATGTAGTACAGTGTTTTCCATAAACAGTCACTGTGGCGCTCTAGTGCGACTAATTTCTCAGTAGTGGCAGTGGAACAACTGAATCAAACATACATGCAGAAACTGCCAAAAAAAAAAAAAAAAAAAAAAAAAGCAAATGCTTGACCAAAACAAGAAAGTATGCTTTTCAAAAACACGATTCACATGTGATATTTAGCATTCAACAAACTAATACTACATCAAGTGGCTTTAATGCACTGTTATTCACACACAAACAAACAAACAATAGGTTTGAAAACACGTCATTATTGCTTACCTTCAAAATAAACTTTTTAGGGTATAGCAACAATTCAATGACCCAGTAAAGGTTGTGACACAATACAGTTTGCCACAGGAACTTTGTCAACCCAAAAGTCAAAAGGGATATGAGCAAACATTATCCTTAAATTATAGAGATATTTATAATTATAGAGTCAGTTGAAAGAGGTTGTAACCAGCCAACCTGCAACCAATCTGTTCTTCTACAGATTGTACATGTTTGGTTTTTTTATGGGAATACTGCAATTGTATAAATGCTGCTTACACCCTACGTACACTCAGTTGGCAGTTTATTGGGTACAGTAGCTAAAACTAATGCAGTCTTATACAACAGTCCTGCAATAAACCCTGCCTGCATGAAGGTTATAATGTTCACTTTTGTTGATATAAATGGTCTGGGAAAAATAATGAAAATACATGTCCTAGTTTTAGGTAGGTGCAGCTAATAAACTACCAACTGAATCTAGGCCTCCTGTCTTATTTGGCTCATCTATTTATTTTGCTGCAAAACAACATCATTATTAGTACTCCTAAATATTCATTCACCAAGGATGTTAATTTAGTGTTGTAGTTTAATATGTCTGTAGGGTCACAGTACATGCCCAAAAGTCAATATTAGTCATCAGATTTAGACAAACAGCTTTTCAGAATTCAGTATAATGACACCAAACAATTTCACAGCTTTATGATCATTTAAGTATCAGGTTGATAATTGCATTTACATTTTCCCCCAAATCATCTAAGACAGTGGATATAGGTTTGGGCATAAAAAACAGCTTTTTTTTTTTTTTTTTGCATTGTTTCTAAAACTACTTGTAATAACATCATGTCAACATATTTGGCACATCAGTTTGACAGGACTTGTTTCCTGTATGCTTTGTTTTGATGAATGTGTGAAATGAATTTCCATCCCTAGACACTCAGCAGAAGAAACATTCAAAGAGGATAACTGGTTCTTCCTCTTTAAACATGTTTGACCCTACGAGACTCTACAGAGTCCCTCAACTACCAATAAAGGCAAGTAATTCAAAAACAGTGTGACCTAGATGTGACTCCTATTGTGCACAGTGTTAATGTAACCGTGTGACATGATAAAACACTTGCGGATCAAATGTCAGCTCAGCAGCGGCCATTTCTACCGCAAAGGTTTACTTTGAATCAGCAAACGTATCCGCTGGTGAAGATCCCTCCCCCCAGTCTCAGTCTGAATCAGAGTCTGAAAACTCATCTAGAAAACAAAAGTGATAAAACACATCTGGTATCAGAATGAGTGGTAGCTCTCCATATGTTCTTTCTGTGGACATTTTATATATTATATACAAAAAGAGGACATGGTGGATTATACTAACTGAGATTGAGTTATGATATTGAAGAAAACACTTATGGGTTCTATTTTCATGAAACCACACAAATGCAAACTTTGACACAATGAACTTTGCTGTTGAAAGGCTTGGTTCATATATATCACAAGAAGTGTATTCACTGCCTCCTAGTGGTATTACACAGTTATGTTTGGGAGGCAACAGTGCAGATAAAAATTCCAAAATATAGAATTTTCTCATATGAGCAATTTCATTTTAAAATATGAAACAAATCAAACTGTGCTACCTACTTTCTAATCACATCGTACACATATTAAGTTGTGTATAGCCATATATCTTTCTACGAACATATTAAAGTGCATATATCCAATACAAATATTTGTGTTGAATATATGGGTGTGCATAGAATATTCAAACATCATAAATACTGAAATATCACACATACAAAACAATTTCTGCTACATACAGTATTAGCAAATTTAACTTTTAACATATGAAAAACAGATACTGGATCAAACTATTTGCCAATATATAAACACTATATATATATATATATATATATATATATATATATCTCCATATTTAATATCTATCTTCTTTGTCATGTACCAGATTTTCATATGGGGCATTACCTTGCTGTCTTGATGGCTCATCATTGGACTCCCCTCCTTGCTTTAGGAAATTAGCCAGCTCATTGAAAATGAAGTAAAAATCTAAAGCGAAAACGATGGTGGCTATGAACCCAAACACCTGTGAAAAGAAAGACATTTGATATTTATGGAAAAACTTCCAGTCAAATAAGAGGTGAGCACAGGTTGGACAAAGGTCAAGTGTGTTGCATGTACTAAGAGATACACAAATTATAGCAGTGTAGGCAACAGTGAGAAGTCAAATTTACCCCAGCAGCCTTAGAGGAGCCGTCCACATATCTGGACACTGCAATTATGGAGATGATGAAAAAGATAATGGAGGCGGTCACACATCTCATGAAATCCTTTGAGAGAAAAGAGAGAAACGCCATCACTCAGAGGAAAAATCTAACTTTTTCTTCTTTTAGCACCGGAAGATTTTCATATACAACAGCATGTATAGCCACCGCAAAGTTTTACATTTTATTTGAAAATTGCTCTCACCATAAGAGGCCAGAGGAAGCCTTTAAACCTCTCATTGAATTTGGTGGAGTAAGCGAACAACAAGAAGAGAGCAGCCAGGAACTCCAGCAGTGGGACTGTCACAAAGGCTGCTGCTGTGGATGCCGCAAAACACACAAACGATACAAAGGAAAGAGCCTACGAAGAAAATGAAACACAGAGAGAGAAATAATTGGAACTTGCACTGAGTGTTTAGATCGGTGGAAAGTTCAAGACAAAACTCAAACTAAAAAGAAGAATCTGCATTTCCATTTGTGATTAGAGATAACTAAGAGACACTGAATAAGACACTTATATTGATTGCTGTTCTTTTGAATTTCTGTATGTATTAATTTATTTCAAAGTAAGATGCTTGAAGCTAAAGGCAAATTAAAAATTGAATCTTCTCCCTTTAAAATCGTACATACAAGATGTTACACTACCCCAAAGCTGTAAGGCAGAGTGAATTACAGCCTCAGGCCCACTTCCTGTGAGGAGATACAGCTGTTAAAAGACAATGTTTATTCACACAGGCTTATACACTGTTCAACCCAATCCAATCATTCTCTCTCTCACACACAAACACACTTGTGCAAACACCCGCAAACACAAAGCTGTAATAATGAAAGATGTTTAAATGTGCTTTGTGCGTGCTTTTAATTACAACGCGCGTAAAGTGATCCCGCCTTGGGTTTAAAGCCTAACAGTAGAAGGGATGGACACACCATATTAGTGCAAAAGAAAGCAAGTCCAGGCACTGTAATCTCAGACAGGCCCGGCCATCTTGTCTTTGTCTCAGTCAGTCATCCCACGCCGGCCTTAGGGCAGGAACTCCCCCTGACTGAACCCAAACTGCTGCATCTGCTGTGCTTTAAAAAAATCCTCTGTCTGTGCATTTTCATGTACATGATCTCACAAGAAAAAAACATCTCATCAGTCAAGAAAATGATTATTTTTTTTATGTTGCTTAATGGGACACTCCACAGTAGCAAAGTACAAGAAATATGAACTACGCTAGGCAAAAATAATGATGATTATTTTCATTACTGATTACTTCCGTTACATTTTTTAAACTAACTCGGTAAATTTAATCAACTACTAAATGAACATACTGATAAAAAATAGCAAAAATAGAGCCCAGTTTGACATCTGCACTTGCCTTGTTTTGTCAAGCCAACAGCCCAAAGGCCAGAAGTCCTCTATTTAAAATGACATAAAACCGAGAAAAGCATCAAATTTTCACATATGAGAGGCAGGGACCAGAGAATGTTTGGCATTTTTGCTTGATAATTGATTTATACAATTAACCCTCAGACTAACTATCCAGGTTGTAGCTGTCATTTATAAACTGAAAGACACAAAGACACACTGTATTTTGGAGCAGGCTCAGGTGGAGGAGAGCATGTTATTGCCCTTAGGAAGTATGTGATGAGTCAAATGAGCAGGTATTAAAGTTGTGAAACTCGCTGTGAGTGCATATGAGGGCTTTTAAACGCAGAAACATCCTAATTCCTGCGGCCAGAAACGCACTGAGCTGAGAAATCTGACCATCCTTAGTTTTTCAGATTATGCCACCTAGGGAGGAGAAGGCATGCTTTGCACACATTTACCCTACCATGTGCCCTTTATTAACGGCTTGTTTGCTCTTTGAAAATATTTCACAGGCTAAAAAAAAAAAAAAAAAAAAAATCTGCTTTTTGAGATTTCACATTCCTTATCAGACCTGTTGCTGGCTGAGACTGAGAATCCTAATGAGAAGTACATACTGAGCTGATACACTGTGTGTAATAATGCATGCTCAGCAGGATATGTGTCTGACTAATACTCCCAAGAATAGAATAGAATAGAATCTTTGAAAGCTTCACATCTAACAGTTGAGCTCAGTGACTGTGGGCTGATCTAACACTGCCTGTAAGCTTTGAGTTGTACCAAAAAGACAATTCAACTGTGATACTTTACTCCAACCACAATAACATAGTCTCACAGTGCTCATGGCACAATGCAGTAAATCCAAGGAATATACAGTAATTAAATGAATAATAATATGGTTAAATCTAGTGTACACTCAAATCTACAACCACACGAAAAGGGGATTTTTGCCCTTGCTCAAATAAAACAGAGATGAATGGAAATTTGGTTGTGATGCTCATAGAAATGAAAAATGACCCTTTTAATATTCAGACTCTTAATAGCCACAGACATCACTGTCAACAGTTTTCAAAGGGACTATTTACTCTATAAAAGTAGCTCCGGTCAAAGTTGGCAATGGGCAGATATATACAGTATGCTGTAAGAGGACAGAGCTTTGTCAGCCATCAAATATTTAAACCATGTTATCATTCAGTAGCAACCCCCTTAATATCTGGTTGTTTTAGACCATTGTGGGCAATGCTGCAAATTAGTAATCTGGACTGCATTACAGCAGTATTGGATTATTTAATTTCATTTTTGCCTCCATGTGATAGAATGCATTTATCTGAGAGGTAGCCTGTTGCATATGTCCAAGATTGGGCAAAAGCAATTCAGTTTTTTTATCTTTAAAAAGAAGAGAGCAATTACTGTGTCACACTATATATCAATATCGTGACATGATAAGAGAGATCTGTGGATGACACTGAGTTACATGGCACTGTTTCTGTTACTGTTCAACACATTTTTTTGAGTACTGAAAGCACAAATGACATTCCATTCACCTCAATTGTCCTTGGGTCAGAAATCTCAGGGATAGATGTGTCCAAACCAGGAAGAAATTAACCCAAACTATCTGCAAAGCTCGATACCACCAGAGGTAAGCGAGCCCTTTAAACAGTGAACACAAAGTGAGCTGAAGCATACAAGACACAAATCATGATATACTGAATCCTGGTCTATTTCACACTCACACAAATTTGATAAACAGAGGTGGTAAGGCACGTGTAGCCTACTAACACAGCTTGTCTTGCTGTCACTTTAGCTAGTAGATCATGACCTCAATAACAGCTTGGTGCATTTAAAACTGTGTCATTTGCCATGTGAAATAGCAGCTCTACTCTTTCCCTTGAAGCTTACGTTTCCAAGAAGTGCAATAGTTTCCTATCATTTTATTTCAGGAGAGCCAAAAACCCTGCAGAATATATCACAAATGTCTGGAAGCTTTGAGTCTCGTACTCCTCCTGCACAAGTTTAAACCATGTGTGAAATCTCACACCCGTACATATCGCAGGAAACTGTCGTGCTTTTCGACTGTCGGCTGAGGCCATCAGATTTTCAGATGGGCTACAGATGGATTTCAGCCAAGGGGTGAGGATCACAGTCTACACTGTAAAGAAGCAGTGAAGAGGCTGTATTGAATGAAGACCGTGCTCAGGACCGCTCAACAGGATGAGGGATGTGACTGTGGGGACGATGGCTGCTCTCTCACAGCCCAACATGAGCTGAATGTCACATGACACAAATGTGAGGTCTCATGCAGCAGCCTTCTTAGCACAGTCTCTGCAAGAAGACCCTTCCTTCAAGTGAGACACATGATGCTGGTCATCCCCCCCCCCCCCCCCCCCCCCCGTCCCCGTCCCCTCCCCCTTAAACCCATCACCCACACAATCTTTCAGTTCCTGGTTTGTTGAAATCCATTTGGACAGTCATTCAAAAAGTTAATACTTGAACATTTGCTGGTTGAATTGATTGTGCACCGTTATTTAGCCTGATCACTGACAGCGCGGATGATTAAACAATGAAGAGGCTGGTTAGAGAAGTCTCCGTGTGTGTGTGTGTGTGTGTGTGTGTGTGTGTGTCTGTGTCCATAATCTAGTATAAATGTTTATTCCAAGTTTAAGGCGTTTACCTCATGTTGCTATAAAATCTTTCTGCTCCTCCCTTTACTAATGGCACCCTTGTGACAGAATCTAACTGACCTATATTCAAAATGACAGTTCAGCAGTCTGTGGAAGTTATTTCTGAATGTGCACAGCAGCAAGGCATTGCTGGAGCTGCCGTAACCAGTGGAAAACAGCAAATATAATCTAGCCCAAAAGGCAGCGCGCCTCCACTTTTATGCGCACAGGCGAAACAATAGCATAGTAAGAGCTTCATTCGTTCCCGAGGAGATTCCTCTGGTCATTTCTTACCACTTCAGCAATAAGCAGCATTCCTTTCCTTGACGAGGCGAACTCTTTGCTCGGAAGAACAGAGAGCAGGACATTCTGACGCGGCCGATTCGAGGACGGAGCCTCGATGTCTCCCATCGTTGAAAAAGATATTGACTCTCCTCAAAACTTCAGACAGTCCGAACTAACTGAACGGCTTCAAGGCCAAAACAGCCAGAGAATATGTGGAGGCGTGAGGCTTCGCGGAGGTGGAAACGGAAACAATGACAGCGCGGAAACGCAGCGCGATCTCCCAAAAAGCGCAACATCTGCTTTCTCCAGATGTGAAATGCGATGCCCCCAGCTGCACATGCAGCACAAGCGCTCAAAGTGGAAATAGCCAACTCATGAGGTCACAGGGCAAAGAAGAATCTTTATTGACACTTGCTGTTTATTTATGTGATTTTTTAAAAACAACAACAACAACAACAACAACAACAACAACTGTAAATATATTTCCAATAAGCTTTACAAAAAGTTCATTTATTCAGACTTCACAGCTCATCAGTGGCTGGGGGGGTTGGGTTTGTTAATAGGCTACTCACATTGCATACTGTATTAATTTACTGTTATTGATTGATTCATTCGTTGTCTTGACTCTGGGCTTCACTTCTTGGCCTGTTGAATGTGATGTTCTTGAAAAGTGTGTAGCTGTCCATACAGAGCAGAACAACTGCCATGAGACCAACGATCTGCAAATAGAGAGCAGAGGTCAAAAGAAATGCATTAGTCCTTCACACCACACTGCAACACATCTGAGGGCCAGTGTATGTGTATGTGTATGTGTATGTGTATGTGTATGTGTATGTGTACAGCCTATTGCTCACACTGGAGACTCAACTTGCCTTTGGGGACAATGAGCAAGCAAATCTTAGAGATGAGGCTTGGTTTGAGGTTGAAGTAAGTTTGGGTTTTGGTTACAGTCATAGTTAGGGCAAGTTGAGGTTAGGGTTAGGGTAAGGGTAAGTCTCCAGGAAATGAACTGAAGTCAGTGTCATGTCGACTGGAGGGGTGAAAACAAAGAGAAGGGGGGCCTCTAAATCTTCAAGAGAACTAACATGTTATTGGGCTACAGCACAGCACATTTACACAACAATGTTTGGATATTTAATTGTATTTAGGCTACAGGGTATTGAGGAAAACTAAAAGCCATTTGAACCTAAAGGGAATTCTCTAGGGAGACAGTGACTACAGACTAAAAACTTAAATACTTTTCTCACCCCTCCAACCAGTGTCCCTGTGACAGTGTATGTAGCCAAAGCCATCACACTCAGGACAATAAAGTAGACTGCTGCAAAGACTGAATTGAAAAGGTCCTGCAGAGAAGAAAAGATAAGAACTTCAAAATGCAACATGTGCAGCAGTTTTTTTCTCATCTCACAAATATTTATGATGTTAATGTTAATATTATTACAACAACACCCACAACGAGAGGCCAAAAGAAGAAAGTCAGCCTCTTGTTGAGTTTGAGCAGGTACAGCAACAGCAGCAATGTAGTGATCAGGAACTCCAGCACTGTGGCTGCAATGTACTTTGATCTGGATCCTACAGCGAAACACACAAAGGCTACAAACAGAGTCACCTAAAGCAGATAAAGAGACACAATACCCAGAAAACTTGTTATTGCAATAACAGACAACATGAATTCAAAACCTTCTATATTATTGAACTGGGATACGATGACTTGAGGTCCACAGCATTCATTGCTGTTCTTTACTCGACACATTGCAGTTCATGTAGAGAAAGAGGAAGTTGTGATCAGCTGAGTGAATTACTGTGAGTTTCCACATCTCTTTTCTTTATTTTATAAAAACATCTGATCCAGATTCTTCCTTAGCCTCCACCGTGCTCTTGGGATATTAGGGTGAGGCACTGCCAGCAAAAAAATAATTCTTAGTAACATTGTTAACACAACAAATCTGTGACTCTTCTTTGTTATTGCCTCACCTACTTCTTCCTCTGTGCACAGGACATGACCAACACATGTGCAGCAAAGTGGAAAATGTTCAAAGTCATGACGATGTGCAATATCTTACCATCTCTGCTGCTTTCAGGATCCCTCTCCTGGATTTGAGAAAAGCTGTGTCCACGTCCATGGATGTTACTTTACTGTGATCTGCAGACATAATGGTGTAATTTCATTTGCAAAACAGAGCTCACTCTGTTTCCTGAAAGATACTATTTCATTTGAGCTGTACAGGAAATGACTGTTAGTAAGAATAGTTGGATGTTGTCACAGCAGCGCATACGCAACACTTCTACTGAAAAAGCTGAACAAGACATTCATGAATCAGTATGTGCTCTAATTACAGTGCATCCGGAAAGTATTCACAGTGTTTCACTTTGTCCACATTTTGTTATGTTACAGGCTTATTCCAAAATGGATTAAATTCATTTTTTACCTCAAAAGTCTACACACAATACCCCATAATGACAAAGTGAAAAAAGTTTGCTTGAAAGTTTTGCAAATATATTAAAAATAAAAAACAAAAAACATCACATGTACGTGCCTCCTGTTTCCACTGATCATCCTTCAGATGTTTCTACACCTTGATTGAAGTCCACCTGTGGTAAATTCAGTTGATTGGACATGATTTGGAAAGGCACACACCTGTCTATATAAGTAAGGTCCCATAGTTGACAGTGAAGGCCAGAGCACAAACCAAGCCATGACGTCCAAGGAATTGTATGTAGATCTCCGAGACAGGATTGTATCGAGGCACAGATCTGGGGAAGGGTACAGAAAAATTTCTTCAGCATTGAAGGTCCCAGTGAGCACAGTGGCCTCCGTCATCTGTAAACGGAAGAAGTTTGGAGCCACTAGGACTCTTCCTAGAGCTGGCCGCCGGGTCAATCTGAGCGATCGGGGCAGAAGAGCCCTAGTCAGGGAGGTGACCAAGAACCCGATGGTCACTCTGACAGTGCTCCAGTGTTGCTCTGTGGAGAGAGGAGAACCTTCCAGAAGGACCACCATTTCTGCAGCACTCCACCAATCAGGCCTGTATGGTAGAGTGGCCAGACGGAAGCCACTCCTCAGTAACGAAGGCCTCTCAGACCATGAGAAACAAAATTCTTTGGTCTGATGAAACAAAGCTTGAACTCTTTGGCCTGAATGCCAAGCGTCATGTCTGGAAGAAACCAGGCACCGCTCATCACCTGGCCAGTACCATCCCTACAGTGAAGCGTGGTGCTGGCAGCATCATGCTGTGGGGATGTTTTTCAGCAACAGGAACTGGGAGCCTAGTCAGGGTTGAGGGAAAGATGAATGCAGCAATGTACAGAGACATCCTTGATGATAACCTGCTTCAGAGCGTTCTGGACCTCGGACTGGGGCGAAGGTTCATCTTCCAACAGGACAATAACCCTAAGCACACAGCCAAGATAACAAAGGAGTGGCTTTGGGACAACTCTGTGAATGTCCTTGAGTGGCCCAGCCAGAGCCCAGACTTGAACCTGATTGAACATCTCTGGAGAGATCTGAAAATGGCCGTGCACCGACACTCCGCATCCAACCTGATGGAGCTTGAGAGGTTCTGCAAAGAAGAATGGGAGAAACTGCCCAAAAATAGGTGTGCCAAGCTTGTAGCATCATACTCAAAAAGACTTGAGGCTATAATTGTTGCCAGAGGTGCAAAGGTATTGAGCAAAGGCTGTGAATATTTATTTACATCTTCTATTTGTTTTTTAATAAATTTGCAAAAGTTTCAAGCAAACTTTTTTTCACTTTGTCATTATGGGGTATTGTGTGTAGAATTTTGAGGTAAAAAATAAATTTAATCCATTTTGGAATAAGGCTGTAAAATAACAAAGTGGAAAAAGTGAAGCGCTGTGAATACTTTCCAAATGCATTGTATGACAGGATAATATACACAGACAGAATAATCTCCACCATGGGCCTGCTAGTAATCTGAGGCAGACATATTTAAGATGGTCTTTCTCTTATGTCATGATGAATAAGTCAGCTGAATTATGTGTAGGTATTTTAAAAACCATGAGTAGAACGAAAGTAAATCTATTTTTTTTTTTTTTTTTTTTTTTTTTTTTTTTTCCCCCCTGTGTAACATCCACATTAAGAGTGAAATATGAACAAACCAAATCTATGGTATATTGAGTTCTTCACTCACAGCAGCCACAAATATAGTCATGAGACAATGATATAGAAATAACTTTATTAAACACCAAATGTATTGCAGAGTGCATGTAAAAGGATAAAGAGTTAATCCAATAATCCAACTTGGTACAATTTATTACTTTAGTCATGATCAAAATAAATACATTTCCCTTATGTGCTTTAGAGTTGTGATCTAATCCACTGGTTGTTGATGCAGGTAGAACTTCTGTTGGCTCGTTAAAATCACAGCTTTAAAAGTCATTTGCATAATCAGTGTAATGTAGTTATATCAATGCAATTCCCTTGGTTTGACCCAATGTCATCTTCAACATTTTACAAAGAATAAAAAAAATATGTCCTCTTAAATGCTAAGGTTGTTTGTTGAAAGGCACATCTTGAGGTTTTGCTTCCTCATCCTCGTGTCTGGCTCCGCAGTTTTGCTCTCAGTGTGGCCAGTCGCACTTCCACGGCTGAGACTTGGGCACTTTGAGGCACTTTCCTAACTTCTCACAGCCTGCGGGGGCCCAGTTCTGCAACAGAGAGCAGCCATCACAGTAAGCACACGAATATGAATTTATCAAAGATATCATAATTACAGTAAGATTTATTACTGTCTTGTAAGAGTTTAGCTTTTTGTTAGAGGGAGGAAAAGCATAAGATAATTTTAGTGTCCTGTCCTAAGGGTCTTAGTTGGCATTATTTCCGATCCTGTGTTCTTCCTGATTCATTTCTAAGTCTTTTTCTTAAGCTTAGCAAACAAATCCTGTGTAGTTTAACAAACACCGAACTGTCATGCCATTTGTTTCAGGTTTATCACAGGAAAAGGCTTATTTTATTCACAGAATAATTCACACATACATTTAATCTTTCTTTTCAAATATGCATCTGTGTTATTTTTTAACTTAGCGCTGTAGTGCAGTCTGATGTGATTTCATCATTGTTACATGGATTTACTAATGAAACTCTCTTATCACCTGCTTATTAGGTGGAGAAATCACAGTCTCACACTTTTTCAGCTTTAATTCAATGTCTTAAAAAACATCTTCAAAATACCAAATATAAAATGCAACCACTTAAAACTGTGTTTATTTTGTTCATCACAAGGGGGCAGTGCTGTGACACGAATAAATCCAGGGCAGTGTTTCACAGTTCTTGGTGCATGGGGAGACAAAGCCTCAGCTCAGATGCCTTAAAATAATCCAGGAGAAAAGGTCCAGATTGGTGTGATAATTCATGATGCCTTCAAATATGTTACACACTGTGCAGCAAGTTATTCACAGTGATAACTGACTGCAAAAATAAAAGCTCAGTCTGTTGAACTGAAGCATCAATAGTCTGAAAGCCCAATGTAGACTGAAAACAGAAAAAAAAAAACATCTCTATTCAGAGACTTTTATTGATCTTATATTTCTTTCATAACGGCTTCATCAATTTCTTTAATGTATTCATTCATTTGATGTATAAATGTGATGGTGAGAGCAGAGATGAGGCTTTGAGGGCTGCTGCTTTGGGCCACTGGCTCTGGATACAGTGAGTAAAGAGTTACATGTAGCATCATGAAAGTAACAGATCTACTTATTTACAGTGTGTAAATCTCACCATCACTGCCACGTCACACATATTGAGCTGGGGAATCCCGGGCACCAGAGTCTTCTTATGCTGCTCCACAACTGGAGTGATCCTGCTCAGCACATCCTGGTACTCCTTGGTCAAAACACTGCAAACACACACAATAGCACACATGGTCAGCAGATCCACAACTAACAACGGGTTTCATTGTCTTATAACTGCCAGATTCTCACATTTTAGAAGCTACAACCTGCAGATGTTTGGCAATTTTTGCTTCAAACATGACTGAAACGAATCGATTTTTAAAACAGCTGATTATTTCTCTGTCAATCAACCTCTCAATTGATCGACTCATGCTTTCAATACTAATGTTCAGCACATAGAAAGCCTTACTACCTGACTTACAGTGAGACATCAGAATTGAAAGTTTGTAATCCACAAATGGCTTAAAAAATAACAAAGATAATAAACAAAATAACAAAAGCACATACACACCCTATATGTTAATTCATAGTGCATACTCACACTGACACAAACACAGTCTGGTTTTATTCAGAATCTCTTTTGTTCATTTGTTTCAACTGTTTCACTATCATCTGAAAAGCCTTCTTGTTGAGGACTGCTGCAGTGAACACACGTGTCCTGTGATTAAACAATACAGCATATCTACATATTTAACTCATTATAACACAGTGGTGACATGCTTTAGCTTTTCAACAACAAAAACATATACAGGCTGTCCACTCGGGGACCCTTTGGGAAAGCGCACTCAGCAGGGTGAACTATGTAACCCTTATCCCATCCCCTGTCTCTCAATTACTGCTGTTGGACACCAGTGAGCCCGAGCACCTCTGTGCATTATTATATTCAGTGTGTAAAACACAGGGGCCCTGAAGGCTTTCAAAGGAACGCTGCTCTCAATAGGACCTGTAGGGTTAATGGGCTGTGCGTGCACGTGTGTGTGCATGTGTTTATGTATGAGTGTGTGTTGGGGGAGTGGGCGTCTGGTGGCGTGACGCACAGATAGACAAATATCAGCAGTGCAATTACACCCTTGATACACTCGCCGGCAGCACCTGTGCCAGCCTTCCATCCTCCCTCCACTGCAAACGCAGCCCTCTGATTGGCCCCCAGGGAACATGTGCATGTGTGTGAGGTGAAGTGTCAATTAGAGTAATAACCCCAGGCTCTGTCCAGCTCACACCTACCCTCCCTCTTAGATCTCCCACAGGGCAGCAAGGCTTCCTCCATCAACCAGCACCTGCTCCTTTCCTTGATACTCTCAGTCTTTACTTTGCCCTGCAATTACTTGACTGGTAGTGCACTGGCTGCAATTAGTCTCTTTCCTTGTGTGCCCCACTCGTCATAAACCAACTATCTTTGCGTTGTGTGACCCCAGCTGATAGGGATAAACCGGATTACTCCTTTCAGTTAAAAAAAAAAACAAAAAACAGACATTCAGATGAAATTACTTCAGCTATCTAAAATCGCAAATTCTGCTTTCGCCCGATCTCGATCAGCAAGAGGGATATTTCATTCTCCTCCTATCTGTGCCTGCTACTGATTGTTGCGATTCATTTTGCGATAAGTGATGAAGCAACTTGACAGAAGTAAATGTAGGGGAGATTTATCAGACTGCTATAAGTATTCCACTTTTCTACACAAGTCTGCAAGCAAAGCATGCCATGTACTGAGAAACTTGCATAAGACACAAACTTTTCTATTGTTTTGTGTATGCACTGAAAATCTTACAGCGCAGACCTCTAAATCAAAAAACTAATAATATCATTTGTTTATGCCTCCTCTGCAAACAAATAATGAAAAGCCCACAGTCAGCACACCTCATTATCATGATTATAACCCTTAGCTTACTGGTGTAGAGGCAAAATCTGGAATAATAAGCAGGCTGTATGCAAATTGAGTCTTTTGATTTATAATGTATGGCACCCAAGGGGGATGGGGGCATTGCTCAGGTGTGTCACCACTCTGATTACTGATTCATAACACTATTGCTGGAACACACATACACATGCACACACACGCGCGCGCACACACACACCAACAAACACACAGTAGCAGAAGGTGGGGGAATTGAGGAGACAATCAAATACATCTGTCCTGCCTACCCCTCCCCTCCACCATCTTCTCCACCCCGGTGGAAATTGAGCACTTCAGTGAGGACTATTGATTGGGGACACAAGAGCATGGTGGCAGGCAGCAGATGAGGCCAGACTGTGCAGGGCTGCCTGCAGTGTTAGGGCTGGGACTACAGTCTGGATGACTGGGGCTCTGGGGACGTGAGCTGAGGTAGGTGGTGAGAAAGGTGTGTTAACCTCAGCGCCTTAGGTCACAGAGATGGAGGGCAAAGTGGAAGGCAGAAAAAGGCTGAGGACAAATCCGGTGTGGATCCAAACTCACTGAGGTATCTAGATCCAGACCTGTGATTCATCCAAGACAGATGGACCACCAACACAGGCCTTGTCATCCTCTAACTCTACTACACCAGCCACATTTGTCTGAACCAATGGTAGCCAGGTCTCTGGGTGTATCCAGCAGTTAGGAGACAAACAGCCACAAATGAAAAATGACTGTATGTTAGCTCCCAAATTCTCTCTTGATTATATAATAATAATATACACTGTTTTCCTGGGTGACCATTCCGGACTGGGGATTGTGTGTGCGTGCGTGTGTGTGCGTGTGTGTGTACTCTCTGCTATATCACAGCCCACGACAGTAGTGAAGGTATGTGTGAAGACAGGCCCTACATCATCTTAAGTGGCTCTTTAGGTGCAGACAGAGATTAATGATGGCCAGGCAGCCAGTCCAGCTGGGGGACCGAGGAGCACATGGACAAAACGCACACATACACATGTGTACACAGACACACACATAAAAAGGAGGGAGTAGAATGGCCCCTGTGGATGCAGAGGGACAGCAGCTCAGTGGTGGGAAGTGAGCTAAGATGCACACCAGTAACGGGGGAGGGAGTGACCTTGTAGACACACTCAATGACCCCTGTGTGCAGAAGTGAAAAATTAGTGTGCATTTTTGTTTTGCATCTGTGTGTGTGCACATCTAGCACTCAGCACAACACATGGCTGCATATTGATTGGTTTTTTTTTGCTTTTTTTTTTTTAATTCTTCCAAGTGAATAGCAAGGCTAAAACGAGGTGGGCAAATGAAAAACAGCATTAATGTTTTATCATCCAATCTCACTTCAGAGTTTGAGCAGGAGGCAAAGAGGAGATGAGGCCAGAGCAAAACATGAGTGGCAGAGCTGCAGGAGGCAGAGAAAAGAAAGGTCAGTCGGGGGGTTTTATGGCAGGGGGCAGCCAAAGCGAACAATTTGCACAACAGGAATATTCCCTCATCAAAACGATTTTGAGATTATCTTAATGTATTAGCCAGCGTGTCACATAACTATCACATACATATTCTGTATTGACAGGATGCAGTAACAGTCCATCTTTGCAACCTTATTTAGTAATAGTCACTCTCTCCTTCTTAACTCTCCTCTGAGCTGAGGCAGAGACACACAAAACTCCATTAAACAGCACTCGCTCTCAATTTAGACATGAACAATTTATCTTACAATTATAACCTGCAGTGGTGCACCAGAGGGCTGAGGGCCAGATAGTAATCTTTAAGGAGCTGTTTGCAATCACAAAGAGAAGGGTGTAATCAGGCGCGCTCTGGCTGAGCAGATCAATCCGCTGCCTTCTTTTTCATGCCACTGAATCAGCATTGATCTCATACACAGCAGTTTGTGCTACCAGCAGGCAAACAACCTTCCTATTCTCACACTTCTCCTCCTGGTTTTCTTCCATCTCCTTTCTTGTTCCTGTTTGAATCCCCTCGTTCATTCCTGTGCTCCGCTCCGCTCCGCTCCTCTCCTCTCCTCTCCTCTCCCCTCCCCTCGCCTCCCCTCGCCTCCCCTCCCCTCCCCTCCCCTCCCCTCCCCTCACCTCCTCTCCTCTCCTCTCCTCTCCTCTCCTCCCCTCCCCTCCCCTTCCCTCCCCTCCTCCCCTCTCCTCTCCTTCTCTTCTCTTGTAACCTTTAAGCAGTCTTTAGGTTTTCAGGTGACTGACCTGATTGGGTACTTTTCCCCTGGATCCCGTCCCAGGTGGAAAATGATTGGCTGCAGCGTGTGCTCCCTCTGGTCGTGAGTAGTCACATCTGGGACTTCTTGACCTGGACAGAAGTTGATACCCTGTAAGAGAAGACAGCAGCACATTAATGTAAAAAAAAAAAAAACTTTCTTAATTTGAAGCTAATCTGAAGATTATGTAATGATCATGTCAGCGCTTGACAAAAAGCTGGAGGCAGACATGTTCAGGACTCCCCTCTGAATGATGCACTTCTAATCCAGTAACTAGTTAGGTGCCTTCATCTTAGTCTCAGTTACAGGTTATGGACTTTGCCTTGATTGCACAATATGCACTGTAAGATCTGGATACATGTATAATGATCTAACTCTGTGTTGTAATGGCAACATCTATCAAAAAGATAAAATATATATGAATAGAAAGGGATTCTCTCCATGTTTCTAAATTATCTGAAGCCATTTCACTACCATGTTTATGCAAGAAAACTAGAGAAGTGAAGATGAAAAAATGGCATGCTTACATCCCATCTTCTGAATAATTCACTATATTTTTTGTAATTTCCTCTTTTTAACCTTCTGTTTTTGCCATGAAGAGTGAAATAAAGAAAAATGGTCATTTTTATTTGGTCTGTGTTTGATTCTTTTACATGTTTTAGTTCAGACCAATGTAAACACGAACCCTGCCTCATGTGTCTTATCATGTACAGTTTAAAAAAAAAACTGCACTCCGGCGAATGATTAATCTCTCTATAGTGTGGTCTATATGCACACTGTCTTCCAGTTTGTTATGTAGCTACTGCTGGTACGTCAAGAAGGGGTTCAAGGCATTCGCAAAATCGAGGACTTTTTCTGCCTCCCCCTTCATCTCTCCACGCCTTCGCTCCTGCTCCCTCACTCCATTCTCATGAGCCTGGCAGTGATCTCAGCCTGATTGAGTCACACTCACTCCTCCAGAACCCCCTGGAGATCTGCCCCCTTCTTCGACACACACACACACACACGCACTTTTTGATGAGCACAACTAATATTGAGAAAGCATTCATCTGTAAGGCACTGTTTCTGCCCCCCTCTGAGATCGCTCAACAGAGCACCTAAAAATACATATAGACGCGAGCGATAGAGAGAATGAGAAGGATAGATACCCCCCACCCCGCACAGCCTCCTCTAATCCAGACTTGTCCTGTCTTTTGAAGCCAACATCTTAGAAATGCAGAGAAGAATGAAAAAAAAAGAAACTCATCCCAGAGGAGCAGCAAGAAAGGCCTGCTGTGTGCACTGTATCTCTCTGGCTCTGTCTCTTGCACCCAAGACATACCAGCAAGAACTCCATATCTCACCTATCACTAATGTTATGGATACGACGAGGCTGCTTTCACACTGCAGGTCACTATTACAAGATAAGGTGCAGGAGCATCCAGTGAATATTTAGTGATGATTTGGAAGAAGAACAATCACTTCATGAAGACTGTGGCTGAAACTAATATAAATATTGAATATATTCTCTATTTTATGGGTACGACAAGAATATTTGACGACAAATATGCAACTGATGTGTGCGCCACCGCTGGTGGAAACAGTCACTCAAGTACTGCACTTACTTACAATTTTGAGCTGATTGTACTTGAGTATTTCCATCCTGTTACTTTATACTTTATGCTATACTATTTACTCCACTACATTCATTTAACAGCTGAAGTTATTAGTTACTTTTCAGCTTCAGATTTTCCATGGAAAAGCACATGATAAGTTTATAAAATACACTGCAACCAACCTTTTCAGCTTGAGGTAAAATTACAAACAAATAACTAAAGACACATTTCTGCCGCAAAACTTTCTTTTTTCATTCCCTTCTTCCCCATCGATCATCTCACATCCCCTCTGATTTATCCTGTGACCCTTCCCCTACAGAAGAGAGCCACTGCACTAAGCTACCTAACTTTATACAAAGTAGATAAACTATCTCAGTCCCAACTAGCCACCACAGTAAAATCAATGCATCCGTATTATCAATCTAATAATGTCAGACATAGTAATATCAGTCACAGAGGAGCTTTTTCTGCAGAACAAGGACTTTTATGATATTTCCAAGTACATTCCGCTGATAACGCTCTTGCACTTTTACTTAAGTGGATTTTGAATTGTTGCATTTGCACTTTCACTTAAGTAAAGGATCTGACTACCTCTTCCACCACTTGCTAAATGTTGATTGGTCCTAGATCTTATCTGTAGAGCAGGTGCTTGCTTTTTTTGCCATAAAGTCAGTGAACTCAGTGTTGCTTTGAAAAAAAAAAGGGTAAGTCTTTAGTTCCTCTAGCTCAAGAGTACAGTGCAGTACCTACGGCATGATCTATTTTCTGTCAATTTCTGAAACAGAAGTGATACCAAAGTATACGTATCCAGTGTAGAACTAACAGGTGTCTGGGAAACAAGTCTCTTTTCAGTTTTCATTTGTCAAGTATTGAAAAAGGTTAAAAAAGCTATCCCAGCTGTCACAGAGCTACCAATCCAGCATAGGTTACTCGGCAATCCAGATACAAAGGAGCCACAGTCCCGACAAACTATATTTCGCAATATTAACATCACTACACTGCCTGAAGAGAGTTTGATAAGAGCCATTTAAGCCTGTGAAATTTCTCATTTTCCTCATGGCTGAGCTGCATGAACACAGCCGGGACAGAGCAATACATCTCCCACCTATTAACCTGTAATTTCATTCTTCTTCACAGACACACATCTTCCCTTGTTTATTTTTCACCATGAGCCGAGAAAACCAAATTATATTCTTAAAGTATTACTAAAGCTGAGGAGAAGCGAGCAGGAAAGCATTTTTGTTTCAGCGAAAAGGGGGTTTGATTGTGAATTTCTGTTGCAAGACAGGTTAAACTTGAATCTTTAAGCAGGTTTTCAGGGTCAACATAATTCTTTAAGTGGATGAAAGAGTAGGAATAAGAAGGCTAAATATGGACATTTGAATGTATTTTCATTTAAACTCATTTACAGAACATTCGACTTTTCATGATTATGAAATGTGTTGTGGGATACGCGAGAAAAAACTTTTAAAGATTCAACCATAATGACATGAAGCACACTGGATATTTAACGTGCACACACACATGCACAGCCATGAGCATCTGTATGGAGAACTGAACATGCATGTACATGTTTTCTATCATCCTTTCTCTCTTTCTCTGTCTCTCTCATGAACACGCACCAAATCGATAGGCAACTCACAGGCAATCAGACGCCATTATTTGTGAAGTTCCACTTCAGTTCACATGAGTTGATAAAGGAGGCTGCTATTGATTCAGCGGCCCTGAAGGAGAGAGCAATTTAAGCGACCGATGGGGCATAAAACAAACTGGATCACAGGAAAAGCAGAGCCGTGGAGGGAGGACAGGTGGACCTTTTTTTTTTTTTTTTAAACGGACAGAGGAGAGACTGACAGACTATACCATCCTGTTTCTCAAGTGTCAGATTTCACATTTCTCCTGATAACATTTAATCAACACTGAGTTGATGTAATTATGGCCGAGAGATACTGCTGGCATCTGCCTTTCTTTCTTTCTTCCTTTTAAGCTACGTGACGCCAAAAGAAGAAGCCTACAGCAGGGGATGATGGTATGTAAATGGAGAGGAGGAAAATCTCCACTGGAGTTAGAACAAACAAGTCGGGTTGATGAATGATGTAAGTTTGCTGATGTGGGGGTTCTTCATTAATATTCATTACGCTCTGATGTACACAGCAGTCAACTGATGAGCCGTTTTCAAGATAACACCAACAGTGAAAGCGTTTGTATGTTTGAGTCAGATTAGGAGAGACAAAGAGGGAGGATGTGGCAGTGCAAATCGAGCACTGAGGAAACAGAGGTGGGACAGAGTTGCTGTGTTAAAAGGGACCCATACTTTTTTAAACTCCTCCCATGAGTTGCTCCAGGTCCAGTAGTGTGCCTTGTATTGCCCGAGCCTCACAGCCATCAGCTCATTCCCACGGTAATAGAAGATCGGCCTGTTGCAGGTGAGAGGAGGGAGACGTCGTGCTCAGATTTGTTTCTTCCCAGGTGAATTTGCACCAAATGCTGCAGACACACACATCTGTAGAAAATTCCTTTGCAATCCATCCTACCATTGTTGAGATATTTCACTCCAAACCACAAAAAAAAAAACGTCACAGAATCACTAAAGTCATTCAGAGTCATTGACTGGGAACCATGCATGCCTTGTTTACCTTGCATGATGAAACTAACGCTTCTCGGCCACTCACAGATGTGATCGTGAACATAAAAATAAAAAGGGAATGTTGATCCCAAAGTAAAAGCCACAAACACCCCAAATCTCTGGCACAATGCTGTAACAGTTACCCACCTGCTTTGGAGTGTGTGGGAGCGCTGCAGCAGCACTGGTGTCAGGTCCAGTCCATCCAGAGTTCTGTCATCAGGGGGGCTGAGGCCAGCCAGAGCCAGACTGGTGGTGAACAGGTCCATCACATTGGCCAACTGGAAGCTCACCTGCACAAAGAGAAAGACACAACCACTGTCCGTAGGAAGAGAAGCACATACAAAACAATACGCACAACCAGCGAGGTACCGTTGGAGCATCTGAAGAGCTCTCAAGGAATGAAATTGGTCCTCACACACAATTTAATGGCTGTGCTAAGAAATACTGTTCTCGTGCCAATTTAAGATCAACAAAGTGGTCCTGATCTCTTGTTTATCTCATGAGCTGTTTTATGCTCCAGGAAAACAACAAGTTGGATTTTCTTCATGAACACAAACAAGGTAACAATGCATGGTCATGATAGGATGTTTGCATGTGTGATTGTGTGCACACATGCATTTCTCCAGTCTCCTCTCTAATCTCTGCTTGCAGGTTTATTATAAGACCTCCAAAATGCCTCTCTTTCTAAATGATTTTTTTTTTCCTTTTTTTTTGGGGGGGGGGGGGGGGGGGGGGGCAAAAAAAGAGGAGAGGAAGTAAGGAGAGGACAGCACCCGGGCAAGCAGGCAGCTGGAGCTGGAGCGAGCTGGTGTTTTATCTCCTTCTCCCAGTCGCAGTGAAAAGCTTTATTTTATTTATAAACTTTGAACTATTTTCAGATAAAATGCCATTTTTTCACTGTCATCCTTGATCTTCCGTTCCATTCTCTCCTGAGCGAGCCTTGGAGGGAGACGGCACGCTCACAATCAGATAGCGCTATCAGGCCTCTGCAGCTGCACCGCCATGTGCCGCTGTGCTCCTATCGCCAGCCAGCACACATGCAGACACAGACACAGACACAGACACACACACACACACACACACACACACACACACACACACACACGCTCCTAAGCACTGAAATGAATTCCTTTTTCTTCTGTATCCACAGAACTAGCCACAGAAAAGGCTCTGCAATGCATTCCATGATCTATCTGCACATCCAGACACTCTTCCTCACACACAACACTAACAGATTTAGTCCTTCACTTCATTTCTTTTTTTTTTTTAAGTCCTCCTTACACACACACATACACACACACACACACACACACACACACACACATTCACACACACAAACCATTAAAGAGGACAGGACAAAAGGACACAAGAAGCAAAACTGACATTTAGTTGTTGAACAACTTGCATGACCAAAAGGCAAAACTTTCAAACTCTATCTCATGAGTTACTATCTTTCATTTCCTCCCTTTATTAGCTCTGCCCTCTTCTGCAGTCTACACTGAACTTCACTGTTTCTTCACCCTTTGTTCTTCTTCTCTTTTTTGTCTGACTCATCACTCTCTATTAATGTCACAATCTCTTTCTCTCATTGCTTTCTGTGTTGTGAGTGGTGATGTTGGTTATCTGAGGAGGCAGTGCTTCTATCCCTGTCTCTGCCACTCTGCCTGTGTGTCTGTTGCCTGATAAAACACAACAAAGGGGATTGTGACTCTTGACAATGTTGTGGGGCCAACACCACACCCACCTCCGCATCTTTGTTCCTACAGCCACCACCCCTCATCATCATGGCCCCCTCCCTCCTCCTCAGGCACTGGAAGAATGCTGAATCTGCACGTGCTTCAGTGCGCCGTCATTCCAGCACACGTCCTTCCATCCTCTATGACTAATTGCCAACAGTTTCCTGCACATTCTCACAAGTAGTTGAATTACTATATTTCATCACTCACTTGCATCCACAGATAAAAGGCTCTTTGTCTGTTTAAAGTGTGTGGAAATACACAGTGATGTGCTCTTTCTATCACCAATCCCCTACAAACTTGCAGAAACTCCTCATCTTAATACTGTGAAGATGAATCTGTGCTCAGATGGTGCAATGAAACTGCTGAACAAAGGCCCGCCCAGCTGTTTATTGTCTCCCCTATTTTGCTCTGAGAGCTTATGGACTTTTCAATGCACAGATCAACAGAGATTTCAGAAGACTACAAAGTAAGAGAGGGGGGCAACCCTGTGTCTGGTCTGTGCTGCCTCCCAAGCAGCACAGAGTGATAAATCCAGAGCTGCAGAGTACAGTAACTCCAACAAAGCAGCTTTGTCATCACAACCCAGGGGAGCTTCGGGGAGGATCTATAGACCCTCGTTCTCACAGTCAAGCCTCAACTGCAAACACACACACACACACACACACACACACACACACACACAAACACCCAGGTGTGTGTGTGTGTATTTGTGATGTCCTGTATTGGCACTATTTACTTCCATGTCTCTTCCAGTGGTTTATAAAGTTACACATACAAGTACCACTGTACATTCAAAAGTATGCAGATATATATGTAGGCATGTAGGATCCAACAAAAATGTTCTGCACACTTGCACATACATACATACATACGCTGGCTAGTTATAATGTGGCACAGGTGCAAAGCAAAGCCCTGCGAACACAACAACATTCCTGGCAGTGTGGCAGTGCCAGCGTCTTTAGCACTCCTCCTTTTCTCTTTCTCTACACCAGCCGCCTCCTTCACTTCTTCCTTGCTTCCTTCCCTGCACCCCCTCTCACACTCCTCCCGCTCCTTTATCCTGAGCGCCTGGCATATTCAGATACTGAAGTCCTCATTATGGCTCAATCCAACCTCAGCAAACACACAAACAGATTAGCCGCTTAAGACGCTCCCAATCCCCCTCTCTCTCGCTATTCTGCTGTGCTATCAGGCCCCAGCACACCCCTGTGAGATGAGCCAGGGGCAAGGCTTACTGCAGACTGCAGACTGCAGCCTCCGCTTGCTCCTCCACCAAATCCCTCTGCGTCACAGCCCCGTGTCACAGCTGCCCCTAATACAATTAAAAGTCATTTGCAGAACGCACAGGCTTAGGGGATCACGGTGTGGGTGCGGGGGGTAAATTGGGGAGGGGAAAAAAAGAGAGCGAGATAGAGAGAGAGAGAGTTTGGGCATTAATTCCAGCCAAAAATATTTGAGGAATCACTGGGAAAAAAAAAAAAAAAAAAAAACACCCACATGCTTCATGGCCAAAACCACACAGTGGTATCTTCACTGTTTCTGGAGTTCAATCTAGTTCAATCTTCAACTTAGTCAGTTTAACTGGTGACTGCACCAATGGGTCAAAGTGTGCACATGTAAAGTGATAAACGATACACAAATGAAGCAAAATGCAACAATCATTCGAAAGAGAGGATTAGTGAAATAATTATTCCTTTACTCCCAACCTGATTGAGAGCACTGTGCGTTGCCTGCAGCTTTACAGAGAACATTTCAGCTCTAGGTACCTGTTGATAGGCAGAACATTAGGCAGCTGGATCCTGGGCCTAAGAGTAGTTTGGTCTCCAGAGAAGATGCTGGGGATTTAGTGAGTGACCATGTTGGATTTTTTGCAGGCTTTATTTGCTAAAAGCTTTAAATCACTGAGGTATACTTACTGTGCCTTTCCGGATGCGTCCAGGCCACCAGGCAATGGCCGGCTCCCTCATGCCCCCTTCAAAAGTGGTCTCCTTCCCACAGAGGAATGGCCCGTTGCTGCCACCTGAGGAATCAGAAGCAGTATCGGTATCAAATCCCACACACATACAGGAAGAAGTGAGTCAGGCTTAAAACAAAGAATGCACCAACTTGGTTTCACAAAGAAAAAAAATTGCGTGTGCGTGCGCCTACCTTCTTTTGGGGCAGATATGAGAGCAGCTCCGTTGTCTGAGGTAAAGAACACAAAGGTATTATTGTCAATGCCCAGAGTCTTCAGCTGTGACAAGATCTGACCGACGCTGTAGTCCAGCTCCATCACTGCATCTCCATACCTGCAGCACACAGCCAATCACATGGGAAATGAATTCATTTATATCCTTGTGCATCTACTGGACAACGTGCCAATGTCAGTAAGGTATCATGTACTGTACCGGCCTCGCTGGCTCTTCCCTAGGAAGTGTTTGGAGGCATAGACAGGGGCGTGAGTGGCGTCAGCTGCCCAGTAGAGGAAGAAGGGCTGCTGGGCCTTAGTCTGACGCTGTATGAATTCAAGACCTTCCTGTAGAGGTGAGAAGTGTGAGAGAGTGTTACAACACTGTCAAATGACTGACAGATGCTTTTTTTTTTCACAGTTTTTCTCTTTCTCACTGGCACACCACATACTAATACTAATACTAGTAATGCAGCCTCAGGCAACAGTCCTGCAATAAAAACAACTTTCATGAAGGTTACAATTTTCAGTTTTTGTTTGAACAGTTTTACAGAGGTACTGATTCACCTTATATTTAGAGGCTGCAGTGTGGTGCTGTTTAACTACATGTTTGCAGAGATGACACATTTACCCCATTAATATGAATTATGGTAAACAAAATATTATAACCACCTCTCAATATAATGTAAAGCAGTTTCAACACAAAAAGTGAACCTTACAACAGATTTAGTTATAGGCTGTTGTATTAGACTGCATTAGTTTTAGCTGAATGTACATTAGTGTGTGGAAAATTAGTGAACATCTATCTGAAAAAGCAAACTAACTAATAAATGAAAAAGAGTTTTAATCTCTATATGTGAAATTTTCTAATTTCCAGTTGGAATTTATGTTTTTAAAAAGCAGACCAGTTAGCATTTGTTGACACACACCTACGCACCAAATCCATGCCAAGCAAAGACTGTTTTCATATACCTTATAGTATTGGATATAATACTGAGCTGTGCCGCACTGATTTTTTTTTTATAATGCTAACACAAGCATGTCCTATGAGGACTGCACTGTAACTCTGCCGCTGGCAAAACAAACTATAACATTCAGACATCATATTTTTTAAATTTCAAAGTTTTGCCTTTGTTTCATTTTCCAAACAATCAGCCATGTTAATAACTGCACTGCTGAAACCAGTTGAGTCTCATAACACGTGCTAAAATGAGCCTCATAAAGCTCTGCTTGACAGATACGTCCTCTTCTTGTGATGACATATTACACCTCTCAAGCATGTAGTGTGTCTCTGCATGCTGCTTTTGATCCCTTTAGGAGCAGAATGGGAGGGACTGACGTAGGCAGCAGAGATAATCAGTGCCAGTGCACGGATAAGTGAACAATCCACAATCCACTGAAAGCACGGTAATGATCAAACGCCAACATGAGGCTTTAATTGCACTTATTGTTGATTTATGATTTTTTGTGCCTTTAGATTTTGATGAGCCAATTAGAATTTTTGATACTGGTGGACAATAAAGTTGTATTCTATTCTATTCTTTTCTATTCTTTACATTTACAATTAAATTGTGAAACAAAGATGGGTGTACCTGATATACTGAATGCTCCACTGAAAGAAATCATACCGACTGAGATAGAGACAGACAGGTGAGCCTTAACTTACCAGCAAATAGATCTGCGTGAGGTTGGACTCTCCAGTCTCTCTGTCAATCCTGAACTCCTCGTAGTATCTGAAAAACAAGTGGGTTGACATAATTAATTAACTAAACCTTCATCTGAACACCTGCATACTGTGGTTCTGTAACAATGACCTGACTGTATCGTCAGCACTTTCACTCTGCCTCTAAATTGACCCAAACTACTGCAGACAATATCATGAAGACAATGGAAGTAAATTTATCTCCTGTGGATTGTGTTTGTAGGAGATTTCTGGTGAAAGACGTATTTGGGAAGTCTCAGCAGAGCTGAGTGGAGAGAACTGTTATGAGGTGTTGCTGAAGCGTGGCGCGGCGAGCAGAGAAGCAGTGACAGGCATCTCTCTTTCTTACACTTCACTACCTCCAGGTGTCCTCACGCACAGCCAACGCAACCTGCCGTCTCCTGAGGGCGTATGTGTGTCTGCGTGTACACGTGTCTATGTGTGTGTGTGTGTGTGCGTACGTCTGCCCAGGGCCCAGGTATGCAGCGCTGATTAAACCCACGGCTAAGCAAAAAACACGCCCGGCTGCCAGTTCCAATGACCCTGAATACACATATGGCTGTTTTGGGGAAAACAAATGGGCGGAAAATGGAATACACAAGCACAGCTGGTACAGAGGAGGAAGAGGAGGGGAGACACTCAACTCATCCAGAGGAGCAGCCAGCCAAACTATTCCACTGAGTCATAGGGAGAGAAGATTTTTATAGATTTCCAGCTTCTGTTTCTATGTCTGCTGTTGTGTATTTGAGTGCTTGTGCGTGATATTACCTGCCGAGCATCTGAGAATTCTTGTAGACAGGGATGTTGGGCCTGACGCTGCTGTTGTAGGGGCCAAAGTGGCAGTTCGGTGCCCCAAACCATTCATTGAACCCGTTCTCCAGAGGAAGGTGCTGTGGCCTGTGGCCCAGATGCCTGTGGTGACAAATAAAGAGCACTCACCCACTGTCAGATTAGTGTGACTGAAGGATATTACTGTATGTTTTTACATATTTACAAAATGCATTCCCTTTTGGCTACAGTTCCTACCTTTAGGTTGTGACTGGTTTCCATTCACCTCAGTACAGTATGTAAATCAACTTGTAGAGGCTTGAAGCTTGTTTAAAACAGGTAAGCAACCTATCTCTGTGAGCATCGTGTCGACTGTAATATCAGGAAGATTTTTCAGATAAGTCATGGCTGCAATACTACAGAGCAAAAACAAAAGGCTGGCAATACTGTGTGTGATAAATTATCTATCAAACAAGCTCCAGGTCTCTGCACAAAGATTTTCATACCAGACTGAAAGGAATGCAAATGGCTGGACGCTTCGGGGACAGGAAAAAATACATTCATAAATCAAATAATTATTGTATACTGCCCAGCTGGGAAAATGAATTTCAGCACCTGCATCAGTGTTAAAACGTACAAATATGAAATAGCCCCTTAATTTGTGGAACCATTTTAAAAAGTATACAATATGAACTATGGATAGTGGTCATTTAATTTCATCACATCATTTGACTTATTTAGACTCTTACTTCATGGTCATGATCATAACCAATTACATTTGCTCAAGTACTGCACTTAACTACAGTTTTGGAGTACTTGTCCTTTACTGAAGCATTTTCTATTTAAGCGCTTTCATACCGCTACTCCACTACATTTCAAACAGAAACACTGTACTTCTTTACTCCACTACAAATATTTCTTATTTTTTATTGAACATTACACATTCAAATAATATGAATGGTTTATAAAATTTGATGCATTGTTACAGATGAAACTAACAACAGTAACTGCGTATACAGGCAGCAGTTAAAACTAACTCCAACTCGACCAACATTAAAGTACATATTAAAACAATACAATAATAACACTGACAGGGGACATGCCTTTATAGTGTGGTATGGCTACTTTTACCTAAATGAAGTAAACTATCTGAATACTTCCTCCACCACTGATCATAACCTCTAAGCCTTTGGAAAAACCTTGAAAAACTGGACTGAAGATAAAGAGCTCACCACTTGCCGACTATCTTGCTGACGTAACCCTTTTTCTTCAGCATCTGAGGTAACAAAATCTCATCCTTGGAGATTCCTCCCACTATCTCCTGTGGTGTGTATGCTATAAAAAAAAGTTTTAAAAAAAAATTAGCGTACAAAATTCTCCATTACTTTACTGCACATTTTATATTTTACAGTAATGAGAAAAAGAAATGATTTGCTGCTGTATGACAAAAGGTATACTGATAACGTACCATTTCTGGCATGGCCGTTAGTGGTGTAGAAACCATTTCTGACAGGCAGCCTGCCGGTCAGAAGTGCAGCTCTGGCTGTGATTAAAATGATAGAGAAAAAAAAGTCATTAGAAAAGAGTCTGTGTTGGTTTTTCTAAATTCTCTTTAACTGGCAAACAAAAAGAGTCGAATGTGCTTTAGCCCTCACGCTGACACATGGAGATTACAAATCAATTTGTCAAGTCGGGACTGTATTTGGTTAAATTCTTATGTTAAATTAACAAATTCAACATTTACGCTTTAATGTAGTAGTTAATATAAACAAAGATTGTTCTGGCGTGCAACTCAATTTTGATGTGTACACCAAATTCTTTCAGCTTTTTGAGCATTTGTTTTCTCTAAAAACCAAAACCAATTACCTTTATCTATCAACTGCTATTAATGGATAGATTCAACTCAAGCGTATACACTAATCACTGCTGTCTGGTGAAATGCTATTCCTCCACATATCAACTCAAAGAGATTTTTGCATTTTATCTTTAGATGTTTTTGTTTGTTGTTCGTTATCCAGCATTATACTTAAATTATCTAAGGTTAAAATATGAAAATCAGCAAACTGGAATTGGTCACTTAAATTGCGCTAGTGTTACATTTACACTTTTTAATCAATAATCAACTATTCTTCCAATATTAATGCGACAATTAAAACAAAGAAGGGATAGAGGTGAGGTAAGACAGGAATTGCTGGGTCAGGTCGCCGACTTACATGGGGAACAGAGGGGGTTGGCAGTGTAGAAGTTTGGAAGCAGCATCCCCTCAGCAGCCATGGCATCCAGGTTGGGGGTCTCTTTAGAGGGTTGGCCAAACACACCCAAGTCCCCCCAACCCATCTGAAGAGCAGAGGCGAGTCCAGATGAACAAGTCCAGCACAAACATATACACACACATAAGGACAACAACACGAAGAGAAAACAAATAACGTTGCAAAGCGAGAGGGAAAAAATTATATTTTGTTCTGTCATTCACTCAATGCTGAGTCAAAGAGCTGTGCTGCTGTGTGATAAACTAAAGTCACAAGGACACAGAAAAAAAACCAAAAAAAAAAAAACAGAAAATAACTTACATCATCCATAAGCATGATGATAATGTTTGGAGATGAAACGTTTGATGGCTTTTCTGTCAAGGAACAACATATTATTGTGCTGAGGAGAGTCAAAGTTAGAGCAGACATCACTCGCAGGGCTGTGTTAGAGTCATATGAGCATCAACTTCGAGGAAGTGGTTTGTTTGTCTTCGTGCGGGTCTTTAGCGCAACATTTGCGCATACACAGCAGCGTCATTATTTTGAGGCGTCTGCTTGTATTAATTTTTTCAATTCATTTTAGCTTCATTTGTTTCTTTTTTTTATCGTTGATCTATTAATATGGCTGCGCTATACATTAGGATTAGAAGTTTAACTATAAATAACCGTAAAATTGTTCCTCGATAGTTGGTGCATTCATGGACTAGTGATTAACGTTGTACATGAGAGAAAAATACCGAATTCTTTCAGAAAGAATAACAGTATCGACTAACAAAATACTCTATAGCGATAATTACACATTACACAAAATTAAAATGTAAATAAGCCATGCGTATAATACTACAAAAATACTTTTTATAATATATGAAAATCAGGTACTCGAATCTAAAAAACAAAAGTATAATTGTCCAACAGCCCGTGAATGCAGCGCGTCACATGACAGCGTCTGACAGCTCCGAGGAGGAACACTAACATGGCGGTGTGCATCGCAGCGATCGCAAAAGAGGTAATGATTGTTGTTGTAAATGTGCCAGGTTTTACACACATCCTGTTTTTTTTTCAACGTGTTAAGTATTTATCCTGTTCCTACGGTCGTCTCTGAACACATCTTTGCGCTCTCCTTGTATTCCAGAGGGTCCAGCAGGCTGACCTGCACCAACAGAGCTAATAACATTAGCATTATTAGAAGAGCTGTTGTTAAAATTTGCTGCACTTAAGATGATTTGATGTTGTGTCTATTACGTCCTGTCCCAGAACTACCCGCTGTATATTCGCAGTGTGCCCACTCAGAATGAGCTGAAGTTTCATTACACAGTCCACACCTCTCTGGATGTGGTGGAGGAGAAGATCTCAGCAGTGGGAAAATCCTTGGGAGACCAGAGAGAGCTGTACCTGGGCCTGCTCTATCCCACTGAAGACTACAAAGTGTATCCTTTGTTATTGTTGGCACGTTGTTGGGGAACCCACAATACACGTACTTGACATATCTGTGAATTAGATCTTTTCTTTTTACTGTGGTTAAACTTTAATCTCAATCTTTTTAACAAGATTGTAAACACGCATTTATTACATCTGAGGAACAGTAATAAATATACACACCTGTATCTTTTCAAAAACTAAATTACATTGAATTTAGATTCAATTTCTAATGTTAGTTTTTATTTTATGAACTTATGAATAGAAAAAAAAAATCCTTGACTGGTAAAATAGATATGGGTATGTCACAAACTCCAAGGTGAAATTTGTCATCGTTGTGGACTCATCAAATACATCTTTGCGGGACAATGAAATAAGAAGTGTAAGTTGAGTCAATTGAGCACCTAAAACACATTTTAATCAAAAAAAAAGTAATGTTTGGCACTCATCTGCAAACTTGGTTCTATTTGTGTCAGGATGTTTATCTGGTTATACAGTATATTATGTGCATGTGCCGTATTGAACTTATTTATATTACTTATTAACCAACAGATGAGGAATATCTCATTGATACATTATCATCATTGGATTTTTTGCATGGACTTTTCTACATTTTTCAGACCTTATCTGGGCAAATTGGTTAACATTTAATAGACAGTATTAAGGAATTCTGGATTTAGGATGCATATGTACACACACACACAAATTTTGACCACAGTACAGTTCATGGTATGTTTTTTCTCACTGTAGTAAATTGACAAAACTGAGTTTAAAGTACTCGTGAGAACATTTGTCTCATCACTGGAACACAGTTGTACTAATTCCGTATCTAACTTGTTTTATTCTTTTCCAGATGTTCAGAAAGTTGCACAACTCTTTTACTGATGTAATGTGTAACCCCTTTCACAACCCAGGGGACCCCATTCAGTCCAAGTGAGTTTAGTCTTTCTGAAATCAGTTTTAAAGATTCTTATTGTCTTTTTAAGCAATGTTTAACTGTGGACTGATTGTTCTCCAGGGCCTTCGATGGAATCGTTTCAGGAATGATGGTGCAAACTAGCTGACGTCTGTTCCACTCCCTTCTGCTGGGCCTCCACTGTACATAATACGCCTAATATTTTTTGTTTACGTGTTGCCTTGATTATGAAGATGCATCACTGAAATAAAACTTACTTGATGATGCACATCACTGCGTCTGTATCATTTTACCACAAGTGTGGCTCCAGATCATTGTTTTATTTATTCACTTACATAACAAAAGAACTTAAGTTATACATAGGTAGGATTTATACATTACATTGCAGGCAGTGACACAAAACATTCGCATCGGTTTGTAAAAACACTAAGAGATGCAACTGCATAACAATTTGAGGATTGTCCCATGCATTCACAGCGACATAAGCTTATAATGTAACACCGCTGACCCCAGTCTTCATTCTTCATGTCTTACCTAATGGAAGAACTGACGCAGGGGTGCAACTTAAAGTCATCTCTGCTGTCCATTCTGTACCTGTCACATTATACCGGTAATGCCTGGAAACATTTTGTTAAAATTATCGCTTCTTTTCACCCACTTGGGATGTTATGCTGTGGGTAGTGCTAGCGCTGTTGGGGGTAGTGCTGTCCACTTGACCCTGCCCCCAACTCCTCGGATGGTGGTGTGATGAGAAGAAGACATGGGTAACGTTTAGGCATCTGCTCATGGTAGTCCATGTGTCCCCATTGTCTCTTCCCCACTGAGGGCCCTCCATAGTAAGGGTGAGGTGTTTGATGTTGTGGCCTGGTTGACTGGTACCGGAACCTCCCTCGTGAGCTGTTATGATATCTGGGGGGGCGGTAACCTCTGCCTCTTCCTCTGGAGTGGCCTCCTCTGTGTCCTCCTCTGTCTGTGGTGCTGATGCCTGGCATGTTGGTCCTCTTAGGCATGACCTGTAGGCCGAAGGATGCATTTGTTACTGTGCCATTTAGGATGACTAATTTTTAAAGAAAAGCCATGTTTGCAATTCAACAGCAATAGAATAAAAACCAGGACATCTTCATGCACAGAAAGACAAATGCAATTCATCTGCACCTAAGAGAGCAAACTAAAATGGTTTGCTCTAAACTGACCATTACTAAAAGTGGAAATGAAGTTAAATTATATGACTCTTGTTTGTTTCTTCCACCAAACAGTGATTTAGGTTACCTGCAGTTCACAGGACCAAATGGTTCTTCTCAATCAACTGGAGGGATAATGTTGAATCATGATATGAGGACGTGTAACACTGCACGCTGTATATGGGCATCATTTGAACATATCTATACCTGCCTATCTCCATCCAGGGTGCTGTGAATCACTGAGATCCAGTTGACAGTTGTGACTAGCTAACTAGTTTTCGGGTTTTTCACATGAGGTGTGATGCTCCTCACCTTAAGGACTCTTCCTCTGAACAAGGTCTCATGCAAACCAATGGCGCTCTGCACAGAGTCTCGATCAGAGAACTCAATGTAAGCAAAGCTGTGAGAAAAGGGGGAAGAAAAGAAACCAACACAACAAATTAACTTAAAAACTGCTATTCTACCATCAGTGTCAGGTTACAAAAAGTATAAACCTTATGCACAAGTTGAACCCACCCCTTGGGATGGCCGGAAAACCGGTCACACAGGATGGTAACTCGGTTGACAGGCCCACAGCCGTTGAAATGGATCTCCAACTCATCTGCAGTAGCTCCATAGTCTACCTAGGATTTGTTCAACAGTGTGTCACATCAGAGGTGTGAAAGAATAAGCTCAGTATGACCCAAAAAAAAAAAAAAAAAAAAAGATATACAAGTCTTACATTTCCTACATAGACTGATCTGTTGTCGGCGTCTATCCTCTCCTCAGGAGTCATATTGTAGAAGGGTCCTGTGAGGCAAACAAAACTGTATAAGCTGCTTTTGCACATACAATATATAGAATTCACTGTCTACACAGGGGTCACTTCGGGGGGAAATGAATACAGCAATTACTTTCAGTGTTTCCATTTCTTACATCATCTTTGACAATACATAATCTCCACGCCGATTGTATTTATTGTTCTGAAGATGAACCAAAAGAGAGGGAGGGAAGGATGAAAGAGATGGGGAGACGCACAGAGGCAGAAAATAGCCACAGGCAGCAAGAAGGACCCTTCTGCTTCTCTGGGGCTCACTGCTTCGTCTCATTGGGCAGTGATGAGGCCCATGTGAACACTGTTATGACCACAGTGAAGTGCCCCAGGTGTTAGCCAGATGGTGAAGGATGCGGTTACCTCACCTGCCTGGAGGCTGCGATGCTACACACCTGTCTAAAAATACGCCACTGAGGCTTCCCTAATGCATAATCAGTGTTTAGCTGAACAGCAGTGTGACACGATAACAAACGATGAGGTGGATAAGACCTAAGGGCTGTCTCACCAGGCCGAGGGCTGCTGGTCAGTAGCTGCATCTCGGATGCGTCGCACCTCTCCTCCTCCTCCTCCTTCAGTCTTTCTGTCTCTTCTTCCATCTCCAGCTCCTGAACTCTGGCCTTGATGGCCGCCAGCTCCTGAGGCACAAGAATGGAAACCAGCACTTTAAGCCATTGGTGGACCACACTGAAGTAATACACTCACTCAGTAAAGCTACTGTATATTGATTGTGATTTGTGACTACATACAATCTGTGATTTGTGACTATTGTAGTAGAGTGATCTTGATTTTTCTGGTCTATTACATTGGAAAAAATGTCAGATTTGATTGTTATCTGAATGAAAGAGCTGATGGCCTGTTTGGCCAGCATAGTTGGCCACATACTGTTAAGATTGTTTATGTAAATATGTAGCCTACTAATAGCCCCCACAGAAGTTCAAATAGAGTTATTTATTATTCTATAATCTGTCATATTGTCCAACCATATGCAAGGGTCATTCAGTTTCACATGGGGGTGATGGAGATTTATGGGCAATGTAAGTGAAATAGGGTTTTACCATCTGTTATTTCAGTGCTTAAACCACACAATAAAAATGTAAAAAGCCCACACTGGGAATTCAGTATTTCACGCTGGAAATGCGGACATGCACAGTGCACCTGATGGGCTCCAATGCCCGAACAAGTCACTCAGCATGTCGGACAGGATGTGGTTCACTGGTGTCGCCCTTTGCCCAATACGTGTCTCCGTGATATAACGATGCCACACAGCCAGTGGCTTGTGTCGGCGATTGTTTGTCCAACGTGACAATCCTCAATCGACTCGTCTTTCCGACGTGCGTGCACACGAACAGACAAAACGCCGCAGCAGCCTTTCAGATTCTCCACCGACAGAGTGACACTCACCGGGTCCTCGGTGAAATGCTCCCCGATGGACTCGCCCTCCAGGTAGCCGTACTCCAGATGATTTTCCGCCATGCTCACTGCTCAAACATGGCATCTGCAAAGACGACTGCGGCTTGCCGGAACACCGCCGCGAAATATCACCTCTCACAGGAAGGCGGCGGTTTGATGGTCCAAGGACGCGACACCTGACGGCATATGAGGGAAGCTAATAGATATCACCTGTGAGCGGGACCCATGGCGAGCTGGGCTGATTGACAGCGGAGCGCATGTGAGAGAGGCTGGAGGAGGGCGTCTCTCTCTCTCGCTCTCTCTCTCTCTCCCAGTGCCGCATCTACGGCACTAGGGTCCCTGGCTGCCCCCCTTTCTGCCCCCTAGTACCCCCACCTCACCTCACCTACACCATTGAGCTATTCAAATGCAACTGAATGGCCTAGCAATAATAATATGAATAATAATAATAATAAATGTTAACACACATTCCTTGACTGTAAATGTTCTAGTTCTTCAAAATAGGACTGAAATTAGGCTATTTGATAAGTTTGGTATCATTTTTCACAAAAATCACTGTTTTTTTTTTTTGTTTTTTTTTTATCTTAAAGTTTAGTTTAATCAGAATCAGAATAAGTTTTATTGCCAAGTATGTTTCCACATACAAGGAATTTAAGCTTAGTTAAGTTAAAACCACTCACTACTAACTACTAATGAATGCTACAAGATCGGTTTTTCAGAGTTTGCATATTCCAGGTATGGCATCTGAAGGGCTGGATGAGGGGTGAACATTTTCACTTGTCATTGTAGGTGTTGCTAACAAAATCTGAATCAGAATCACAATCAGTTTTATGCCAAGTATGTTTCCACATACAAGGAATTTGTGTTGGTGTTTGGTGCAAAACAGTAACATAAATAAACATAGTCGTAAAATTAAAGTTAAAATTAAAAGTTAAAAATTCAAATTAAATTAAAATGAAATATTTACAACAAAGATGTGGGATATTTACAATAATAATAAAAATAAAGATGAGGTTAATGGTGGCTCTGCTCTATTCAAGTGTCCCTGTTAGTCAGGGTTTGGATTACAGGGGGGAATGGGAGGGTCTGACCACCCTGATTAAGAAACACATCCTTCTTATATGTAATTGAATATACATATATTTATATATACATATATTTATGTATGTATATCCTATACATAAATATATTGTAAATATCACAATATATTTCCCACATTCATGCCTGGAAGAATCTTGTGATTATTTCTTTACCTTGTCGTTAGCTGAAAGTCTCTCTGCCTGCTTCACTGTGGCTTGTGACCTCAAGTCTCTGCTCCCCTGTGTTGTGGATACACTGAAGCTAAATGTAAGCAGCAGCTTATTTAATACACTTTACTTTCTTACCTCCTGAGTTTCTGAATTAGACTGAGGCAGGTAGGTTATGTTAGCTAGCTGATAGTGCAGCCTTTCATTCACAATGTTGGCTTGGCATTTAATGCTACTTTATACTTCCACTCCACTGCATTTCAGAGGGAAATATTGTACTTTCTTCTCCACTACATTTATTTGACAGCTTCAGGTAAACAAACAACATACTGTAAGTCTTGTAACACCTTATTTCACTGAAGCGTGCGCTTGCACTGTACTGAGTAAAAAAATTTTAAAAAAAGTTGACCCCCTTGATTTACCATTGTATAATTTGTATAACTCTGCTGTTAGCCATTACAGCATGATAGACAACTGTCATCATTCCTGCACGGTTCTCCACTGTGAAAAATTACATCAACATCTGTCAAATAATCACTGAGAAACTTTATATTTATCTATTTGTCTATTTATAGTAGGCTTGTGTGAAGCTATCTCTTTTTAATTGTTTTCAACCCTAATGCACCAACCAGGACTAGCACTCCTAACTGTGTTGTATTTTGCACAGCACAATGACAATAAAATCTTTCTGTCTCTATTTCTATTCTACAAAAGCCTAATCCAGTCTTGATAATCATATTCAAGACACATGTAGGAAAAAGTATTGCAGGTTTTGAACCCACCCAAGTCCATTTGCACCTAAGTAACTTGAGGGGTGGAAGAATCATAGTATCCCATTCTGTCTCACTGTATATCATATATTTAGTTGTTCCATGTCATCATTGAAGCACCGTGATGTTTATAATCACTCAAAACCCATAACAGTTTTATAGCTCCATCATTCTATCAATTCAAAATATTGTAGACATCTTGTGGATTTCCTTCACATTTCATTGATACACATGGTATCAATGGAAATTTTTGGATTTCCACTAGAATAAAAAATTAAATAAATTTTTTTGGATATAAACAAGGTTTTGCTGCACAGCATGAATTTGTAATGACTGACTCACTGGCAGGTCGTAGGGTTTAGAGCCTGGCCAGAGTGTTCAATAGATAAAATCAGATCAAATTAAAATTTTAATTGGTTGAGTAGCAGATGCGTGGATATCAATATGCTGTATGTTGTTAAGCATCTTTCAATTGGTAAATACCTGTGACAGTAATATGAGGTGAAAGAGGTGGAGTGAAGTGATTATGATTAGTAATGTTTTTGTAAAAGTGTATTGGACCATTGTAATATATTTTGAAAAAGATACTTAATAGTTATAATAGTTTATCAATATGCTATTTAACATATTTCTGTAGAAATGAGGGAACACAATATGATGTCTGAGTTTTAGATAATAACTTTGCGTTAGTAATGATGCAGTAACAATGCATAATTTTCCTTTTCAGGGGGTGTCATCTCAGGATATGCCTGAATTTTAAGAAGAAAAGCAACAAGGGTGATGAATACTTAATTTTATGTTTTAATTACACAGTTACATTGTTCAACACAGACAATAACCTGAATTAGAATGTTTTACAGCTTCACACATCCAACAGAGCGAACAGTTAAAGAGCAGTATTAGCAACAGGGAGGAAAGCATGCAAGAAATAAATACAAATCAGAATTAAATTCTTCTGGCACAGTTTACTTCATCTAAAAACGGCAACAGGACTTTTTGAAGAGGGAAATAAAACAAAAGGAGAAAGATCTTCAAAGCGCCAACTTTTCCTACAGAAACATGTTTTTTCTGTAATAATGTATTGCACAATACAGTATAGAATGCTTCCCTACACATATAAAACCATAAACCTTTTTTTTTCAGTTTATGTAAAGGTAAAAACAAGACCATCCTGAGCCATGGCTTTTGTATGCCACTTTAGCTTTCTACTGTAGCTATTCATCAGTGCCTGTTTCACAGGAAGGACGTGTCACCTTCACACCAGATGAGCCTTGAAACATCATTGGTAGAGTTACTGGTTCGGGTAGGGAGAGACAAATGCCAACCTGCTAATATTGTCTTTTCTAAACATGCGTTTTGCCCATATCATGTACATAGTTAAACTAATAAAAAAAAGTGGTTGATGTAAAGTGTTTGGAGACCCTTGGATGGTATTAACAACAGCAGAGCCCTTATGCGTTTGCCATCTATAATATCTTCACAGAGAAAAGTATATGACACCTCGGCACAAATCTCATTTGTTTCATGACCTAATGAAGCTTACACCCAGCTGAAGAGAATATGGATTTGTTCTCCTCTTCAGCTCTGATTTCTGTAGGACTGCAGAACTTCATGTCCCACACATTAGTGGGACATGGAGTTCTCTGATGCTGGAATATAAGACAAAAACCTTAACCAAAGTGAAGTCTGAAGAAGAAAAGTTGTAGCTTTTGGTTGTATTTTGGTCATTTAGAAGTGGTCTGTTGGGTTTGGCTTTGTTTAGTTGAGTATCTGAGGGCTTGCTCGCAGACAAGGAGGCACGTGCAAAGCACTTAAGAGCTGAATGGAACTGCCATTAAAATGTTGTTTAGATGTGGATATTATGCACAAACATGGTATTTTACTGCACAAAGCTGTTGCTACATATTGTGAATCGATCTTCCACTATAGTCTGTCTGCGATGTTTCATTAAAGCTCTGAAGGTTTCAAGTAGTTTGTACAGAGACACAAAGAAAAAGGATACTTTTTTTTTTTTTTTTTTTACAAAAACACACACACACACACACACACACACCATAATTCACACAGAAACACACACATCCACCATGCATTCATTTTTATCTCCGCACGGCTTTGTAACTGTAAGAACACGCAATCAGTAGGCTTTCCCCAAGGAGATGCCTCTATTGTTTTTACAGAAGCACTATTCAATATGTAGACAACAAGCGCTTTGATTGCTTGAATAGGAATTCTACACATTTCAAACTCAGCTGGTTCATTGAGCGTGCTCTTCAGTCTTGTGCTCTGAGTGTGTGTATTTCAGACACTTTGGTTAACTGCTGTAGTGGAGGTCTAACCGTATTTCTGGTCTGTCAATACACACTGTGTCAAAGCCTATATGGCAAAGCAGGAGTACTTTGGTCTGTGCTTTTATTGGTTTTGGACAACAAATGGCATGTCATGGTTGATTCTGTGTGTCAGTTTGGTAATATGCAGGTTGTTACAGTAATAATAATGGATTACTAAATTCAAGCAGTATCAGTTTAGATAGCGGGATGTCATCAAAAAGGTGATAAATATTCCTTCACATCACGAGTAATGGCAATTCCTTTCAGCGCTTTTGTTTTGTTGTCATTTTCAGACAGATTCATGTGATCGCTTTAGAATGTGCCTTTCCATGTCTGCTCTCAGCCCAGCTTTTCAAAGTCCAGGTCAACCTCTCCTGGTGGTTAGCTGTATGGTCACAGGAGGTAGCTTGTGTGAGAGGGGGTTGTGAAGAGTGGTCTGTGGTAGTGGTGGAGGAGTTAGACACTGGGGGACGGGAATGACACAAAAACGCTGAGGTCAACACCAGATTATGGTAAGTGTAACACAAATGCATAAATGCTGCAGACAGATGCAGGGGTACCTTGTAGCTTATCCCATTTGAATAATATGTCTTAGATAGTCCAAAAAACACAAATTCACTTCATCCAAGTGTTGATGAATCAAAAGCAGGGTTTTCATTTTTCTGTTCCAATTACTGCAAAAATTAAATTACTTTTTTTTTTTTTTTTTTCTCAAGTTTGGTCCGAGTGTGTATGAGGCCAACCACGCAGGGTTTACAATGATCAATATAAAATTTGTGTGAGCAGCTATAAATTGAGGCCTTGAGACTGTTTAACATACATGTGTTTACAAGAGGTGATCATATTGCCGCATGCCATCATGGGAAGGGCTGAAAAAAAGAATTAATAACATAAATTTAAAGAGGTGATGCATCTCTCTTGGCCTGGACCCAGATCTCAAGCTTATGCTCACATTGCATCTTTACAAATAAGAAATAATCTGTAAAAAAATAAAAAATAAAAAGCAACATTTCAAAGATTGGGTATTAAAATTAGCTTTGGAGTTTACTGTAGCTTAACACTGGCATATCACGTAATCCTACAGTAATGGCTTGTCCTGCACCTTGGGGAAACCACACACACACACACACACACATACACACATACACACACACACAAACACACACTCACACAGACGGGTTGATGAGGACCAAGAGAGAGGGTCACTACAGTGGCACTGGAGCTGCAAGGATGGCAAGAAACAGATGACTTGACATGGTATGTCAAGTTTGACAGTTCCTAAATTTTGTGTGAATGAACTAAATTTGAAACCGAGACACCACATTATTCCCTTTTTTAAAACTATTTACTACACTGGGGCTTTTTTTTAATCAACAGCAGCCTATTGAGTCCCCTGCTGCAGGATGTAAAAGGACCTAGGGTGGATGAAGCACATGACATGAACTGAATTTTGCCCCAATAGTGCTATTTCATACAAATCAATAAAATTGTAGTGAAACATAAACATCTCATTATTTGTCAGAGGTTCTCTTGATGTAATACAATGTGGGTGCTTTTTTATAAAATTGTAAATGAATGCCTAATTAATGTAGAAAAATGATCAGGAAGTCTTTCCTTGACCATCCACCCTTGATTTCTTTTCATCCATTTTCAGCTGCATGCATCGTGGTCTTTTATGGAGCCACTTTGTTACCAACAATCTCCTCCACTCAGGGTCACGTGACACTTTGATTTGAGTGAGAATTGAAAGTGTTTAGCTTGTATGAGAGAAAAAAAAAAAAAGGAATCGATAAATTCAAGAAAGAAATGTACTGTGAGAAAATCATATTCTGGACTTTAAACTTTAAAGGTTTCTGTTATTTGGCAAACACATTTTTGGACCTCTTTAAATACTATGTACATTCACATTAAGTTACCGATGTTACTTTAAATATATTTATATGTATCTATATTATATGACACCCTATGGGCAGTTGCTGAGGTTCCATTCAGTAGCTGAATTCTCTTCATATTGCACCTCCGTCCTCTCACTGTCTTACAATGCGAGCAATACAAAATATTCTACAAGAGGGGTTTCATCTCATTAATATAGATACAAGAAATCAAACAATAAGTACAATGTGGGACTTCCTCTCAGAAAACGAGTGTCCTTGCTCTGACTTCACTGCTCAGCCCAAACTCAAAGGAGGAAAATGAAAGGTAACAGAAACAAAAACAAAGTCCATCTTTTTGGATACACACAAGGGCAGCACATGTGGACATCAGCGACAAGAGACATTATTGAAAAATGAAAAGAGGAACAATATCTACAAGCAGGGTTCGAACCCTTCCCATGTGACTGCTCTGAGGCTCTGTCCAAAGCAGGTTGTGGTTAGGTGCAAACTTGAGTCAAGTAATCGGGGAAGAGCGTAGAAGGGAGGTGTGGGGTGAGGGGAGGTAGAAAGAGAGAGGATAATCAAGTCTACACCACCCTTCGCTAGGCTCTTTCATCTGTTCATCATGCTTTGGAAAAGGAGGGAGTGAATGTAAAGGTTACAGCAATTCCTTGAAATATCTCCTCATTGTAGAGCTTTAAAAAAAAAAAACGATTTAGAAACAATCTTCCCATACATCTCCGTGGTATCCGGTGCTTTCTTGGAAAATGTTTTCAAGCTTTTTTTTTTTTTTGTTGAGGTTTTTGGCAGCTCCATTGCCATGTATGTATCTTCATCTCCTTTGAGGCTGTGTAGCTTTTCCTTTCCTTTCGTTTTTTTTCCCTCTCTGTCCTCTCTGTTACCAGTCACAAAAATCACACTGTGGCAGGGTTTCAATCCGTTTCATTAAGTCTTTCTTATAGGCAAGTTCACAGCATTGTCCATATTCACTAGTCAGGGCCTTCACTGAGGAATTGCTGTAGTTTTGTCGAGACTGCAGGAGGCAGCTGCAGATCAAAGCAGGTCACAGTTTTTTGATTTTTTTATGTTTTTTTTTTGTTTTTTTGTTTTTTTTTGTTGGTGTTATTGTTGTTGTGTTTTATTTTTATGTCTGACTATCTCTGGGTCCCGTTCTGCAGCTTCTCTGCAGCCTGGTCCTCTCAGGGCTGGCTTATCTGCTGAGGAGGTGATGTTGCTTTGCGTTTGGTTATAAGATGAGTGCTTCTCCTTATCGCTTACTTACTCACTTTGGCAGTGTAATACAAAGGTTTGGATCATGTTATTTTTCATCTTTGAATTCATTTGGGTTCACAATGGTGCAGAGAGGTGAGTCCGGTGTAGATTTTCTTGGCTCGCTAGCAAGGTAGTTAGCAGTTTAAAATTAATTTATTTATCATTATTGTTATCATCATCATCATCATCAGCATCACTATTATTCTTTATTTAGAATATTTGGACTTTTCTTTATTTTCCCTTAAAGCCAGAAAGAAACATTTAATAAATACTAAGCTGTGTTTCTGAGGAATTAATCACATCACAGGTTTTTCTCCTTTCATCATCCATTTGAAAAAAAGGTATTATTCTCCTTGCCTGTCTCCATTAGGACACTGCAGAAAAAGTGTCACATCAGTGAACTGTTTGGACTAGTAGTGCACATCTCAGGGCTGGGTGCTCTTCTCTCATTGGTACTTAATTAAAGGGAAATCCTACCCAAGTGCTAATCTGCCTAGTCATCCCCCCTGTTGATGTTGCCTTGCTACAGCCCTTGTCTTGTGTCCTTAAGTGGACACTGTTTACCATGCTTCCATTACATCAAAGCTCATGTTCTCAGCAAACACGTCTGATATGTTTCTGTTACAGAGATAGGAGACACTGCACTTATTCATGCTTTACACTACACTGAACCCCAGGCTGGAATCTTTATATGTGGTTGTGAAAGACACAAAGAAAAAGCAATTTTAAGGGGAGGGTGACAAGTTGAGTCTATCATCAGGTAGTGAGAAGATTTTCAGAAGAGCTTAGGATAAGGGGGGAAATAAGGGTTGGTGAGGTTGGGGAGGAGGAAAGGGAGCAATGTGCGATGAAGATTCCTCAGTTTGGTTTTGTGTGGAGTGTGGGCACTGTCGCATCAGTATGCAGGGAGGGGACAAGGGTCAGACGTCAGCGAGAGGTGGCATCCAGTAGGGCGGGGGTAGCTGGAGTTGTGGAGCGAGAGGCACTGCTGGAACTGCTCTCCTTGGGGCTGGCAGAGACACTTCCACTGCCACTGCCAGCCCCTCCCGCAATACTGCTCTGGCCTGCCAGGGACAGGGGTCCTGGAGGAGTGCTCTCCGAGTGGGTGGGGGGGGCGCTGGAGGAGGAGGGATTGCCTAAAGGGACACTGCTGCCCCCTGGCAGCCCCTGCAGGCCTTGACCACAGACATGGTGGTGCTTCTCCCAGTCTTTGTGTTGGCAGAAGGAGCCGCAGTAGCGAGCCGTGTTGCAGCCGCTGCACGTCTCACTGGCTTTCCTCCCGCAGTTCCAGCAGCTCTGGTGAGACAGTGGGGAGAGAGTGGGTTGATAAAAATAAGTCTCTTTTTTGTCCAAGGATATATCACAGCGCTTTCTCTTTCTAACATAAATAAATGTTGCAACCTAAAATAAGTCAATTACATAATCTAGTTTATTTCTCCGATCTGATCCCTATCCTGTTACTCTTTGCATAGAGATTTGATTTTAAGGCTTTAAGAACTGTTCCATCACCACTGGTTTGTGTTACCAGCAGGTGGTGGTCAACTGCTCTGTAATGGCCTCAGCCTGGCACTCTGCTCCAACCATCTGGGTCTGTCTGCTTTTATTTACAAAGACAACTGGACTGCTTCAGCAATAATGATGACAACCTGCTGCAGCACCAAACCAAAAGCAGCCAGCTGTATGGATTACACAATACAGGAGCAGCTTAGAGGAACAAAGTGAAGTGTAATGGAGGGAAATAGAGAATGCTGAAAAGACAGCTGAACAATGAGGATTTAAAGAACAAGTAAGGGGAGAATGAGGCAAAATGTGGGTAGGGGGTCTGTGGTACTCACTTCACTGGAGTCCTCCTGTTGGTTGATGACTGTTAGTGCATCCTCAGAGGCTTGCCTCTTGGCCTCGGCCAGCGCCCTCTCCATCTTAGAGCGTTCGGCTGAAATCATCTCATGAGCCTTCCTCTCAGCGTCTGACACCGCCTTCTGCAGCTCTGACATCGCCTGTCGCTTCACCTCATTCACAGCCTCCTCTGAGAGAGAGGAACAGAGGGAGAGAGGTGTTAGTGCTTATGACCATCATCCCATCCTGTCGGCTCCTTCATCCTTTATTAAGGCTCTTTAAGCTGCCATCTTGTTGCGTCTCAGCGAACAGATGTACATCATCCAAGATTTAAAACTTTCTGCCAGAAAAGGGAAACAGCCAGACCTCAATAATTAATTCAAACACGTCTGGCCACAATAATTTTCAGTGCTGACAACAGCAGATGTCTCCAAAGTTTTGTTACCAACTTGGCTGTTCAGCCAACATCCTGGGATTCCCTGTTTGCACGAGTGTCATCTTGTCATAAGAATAATTTTAATAGAAGTTGTTAGACAGAGTTTACAGAGACGAGTGAACTGTTTCCCCAGCAGCAGGCATGCATGTCTCCACTGCAGGGCTTCCTATGTTGTGGATTTTATCATGGGGCCTTTTGTTCTTCCAGCACAAGCATGAACCGAATGAGTGAGGAGGCTGTTTTTACAACAGGCAGGTGTGTAGACTCCTTTCCAGATGGCAGTCTAAAATAGAAACTTCCCCTTGCCCCTTCTCAGTAAGAGGCAGCAGTGATTACATTTTGCCATCTTTCATTATCGGCCTCACGGTGCACAACAAATGCACAGTACAGGATTTCACATGAGAAATAGGTTGCCAAATATACACTATTTATTAATCAAACGCTAATGTGGTGATCACAAAGTATGAATTCCCCCACAATGTCATTTTCTTCTGCCATCAATGACAGGCAGAGTTTTTACAGACTAAATGATTTTTCTCCCTCCTGCTCCACCTCCTCCAGATGTGCCAAGTAGAGACGCATACACACGCACTAAGACGCGCATACACACAAATGACACATACAAGTGGCGCTCCAGATGTGTTAGCCCAACCAAGTAGGAGGCGAGACTGATACTGTTCTCTCCACTGCTCTCTATTTCCTCCAGTCAGTGTTTGTTTGAGAGAGAACTCATAAATAACTGTCACTTTTCCTTGCCGCTCCACTCCAGTTGTTTCAAACTACTGTGGAAAAAGATAGGCCGTGGTAGAGGGATGCATGTGTGCATGTTACTTCTCTATGTGCATGTGTGCATGTCAGTGCCTGATTGCTATGCTCATATGCTAAAAAGTTAGTATTCTGCCAATCCTGTCACCATACAGTCACACTCAGACACACGTCTCCATACTTCCCCTCATCCTGTCTCTACCTTTATCCTTCATTTCATTTCTACTCCTTTTTTCCCCTTTTCTTCCTCCCCTCCTCCCCCTCCTCCTTTTCCCTTTTCTTCTTTCTTTCTTGCAAACACTATCTGCATTATCCCGAGCTTCTCAATTATCTGGCCTAATGCATGCACCACTAAGATTAGTTTGCAAATTTAATTAATTCTTATCAAGGAGACTGCATAGCAGATGCTGGGGCAATTAGCACTTAATGGAAAACATGGGGGCAGCAATATTAACGTTTTAATTCCACAGGGATTTGGCAAGTCCCTGAGACGTGTTATTTCTGTCTACTTTCTCACACTTCAGATCTTATTTTTCAAAAGCGTTGCAGTCTCTCAACCTGAACCAGACCAGAGAATACGTGTCTGGTTTTAATTAAAAGCAAGAGGTGCTGCAGCTCCATCAGGCAGACTACCTGGCTGCTGAGATAGGGGTGACACACACACACACAAACACTAGAGGTGAGATGTTGGGAGTGAGATATGTTACTCACCCTGCTTGTTTTGGAGGTGCTTTAGTGCTGGGGAGAGCGGGATGCTTGTAGTACCTGTATGAAAAACAACTGCAATTAAAAGAGCTTTTTCTGCTGGTGAAAATGCAGCACAGTATTTTGCCAACAGCAGCAGCATCTTTGCTCCGCAGGGTATTGGAGTATGACTGCAACATAATAGTGCTGGGACTGGCGTGGAACAAGGGCTGAGCCGGATGACTCCTGGGATGGGCTCTATCTAACATGCAGTATACAAGGAGGCCCATGCAGTGCAATACCCCCACCTGCTTTCCATTTGTCAACAAACTGAGTCAAAAATAAGAACCATGATCCAGATTTTGTATTTCTAAATATCTGCATTTGATTCACTTCAGTAATGCATCCATGTTCTGTGCATGAGGCTAGAAAACAATCACATTGAAAAAAAAAACAAAACTTGGGAGTGTGTGTTTCTCATGGCAATGGAGACAAGTTGCGCTCCAAGCTGTGCTGCGCTGCTGTGGCCTGCCTTGGGGCCAGGTGACTGCATTTTCACTGCAGCTTTAACTGCAGTGGCCTTTCATAGGGGTGACAGATGCAGGACATTGTGCCCAAGTGTCTACAATCCTCTGGCCTGTTGGACCTACGGCTGCAAAAGCTCTTTTCTGCCTGTCTCTGTAGCGAGGGTGAGGGCCGTGAAGACTGATGATGGTGATTGTGTGTGTGTTTTGTTAGTCTGTGTCGGGGTCAATCATGAAGACAATAGAGAAAAAAATAGGATGTTTGGCTCTTACCAGCTTTCCTCCAGATCTCCTCTGGCAGGTATCCTGAGGGAGGCCTGTGTAAGAAGTCTCGGTGGATCTCTGAAACACACAAACAGGCACACACTCAGTCTCAATTAAAAAAACACACACACACACACAGTGACAGAGTCTTGATCTGCACAGGCACACATCTACAAGTCTCCCCTATAGTTTCCAGTTCTATTTTTGGGACAAGTACAAAAAAACGTGTGTGACAACATCAGTAAATAAGCTCTCATCAACTTTTCAAATTTCTGGAAAGAAATGGGAACATGGGAGTTAGAAGTGAATACCAATCCTAATGATGAATGAGCATGCTGGCAACATGAGGGTGTAATCAGTTGTTTAAAGATCCAGGATGTTGCAAGAAGATTTGTATTGCCTCACAGTGTGAGCTAAAATTTTTAAATTTGGAGAAAAATATGATAATCTAACTGGCTTTTTGTGTTTGAAATTGATATATTAAAGCATTTTCAGCATTTCAAATAAGCCCTACCTTGATGTGAGTGTTTTGCTTTGCCAAACATACCCTGTGTGTGTTTGTCTACCTGTCTGTCTGCCTGTCTGCCTTTCAGCAGCCGAAGAAGTTCCTATGGGCAGTGACTCGCTGCTGCTAGCTGTGTTGGAGGAGGAGTTGTGGTGAGGAGTAGGAGGAGGAAGAGGAGGAGGAAGGCAGTGCTGTCCGTTGCTCCCACCTTTTTTCATCTCCTCCACGTCACTGTAGCGCCGAATCCAGTGATTCATCTCCTCCCGGTCGGCCTCCTGGCAGCGGCGCAGCACCGTCAGAGAGCGGCGCGTCTTCTCCACCATGTCCATGATGCAGTTCAGCAGCTGCGGTGGGACAGGATTGAGGATGACTTGAAACATTTGCTTAAAGTGATAAAGGAGCACAAGGAGAAGTCTGACATTCATTTGACATTTAGTTCAAAATATAAATCCCTACCTCCCAGATCCCTGTCCTCATTCCCCAAAAACTAACAGAAAATAGCAAAAACTTTTATCATCTACACAACATTTTCACAGTAGTAGACTTTGAAATGAATCAAACTTGATAAGTCCATAAAAACTCCACAGATCAGGTGAACAAAGCCCTTTCAAAGGGAAAGCGTTACTTTTGGAGCCACTGAGCTAGTGTGTAAATCTACCCACTATTTTAATCCATCCCAAAACACATACCACCCAGCAAACGTGTGTGTTTGTGTGTGACTGTGAGTTACTGTCTGTCCCAATCTGTTTATGGATTGGGAGTTTGTCAGTGAATCTCGATGTCTAAGAGCATTACAACAACGATAAATTAACAGCTGGACTGCCGATAAAATTGTTGAGCCCGTTCCTTTCACCCTCCTGCGCCGTCCTCTGCCAACTCAACACATTTCCTCTCTTTTCTCTCCTTCCCCCTCTGTTGTAAACAGTGTCACTTTTTTCCACAGTGCCCTGTGTTTCCAGACCCGGCCCAGTCTGCTAAATGGGTTTAGCATGGTTGACATTCAATCCATATCATTATTCCCATTCATCTTTCCCTCTCTCTGCCTCTGCCTCCTTTCCTCTGTCTCTCTGCCCCCCTCCCTCCCCTCTGAGTTAGCTATATTTATTTCAGTGAAGTGTTTCTAATTTGGCAGGGGTCCAGGCCTGGCCGGTTCTCTCCATGACTGCAGCTCTTGTCTCAGCTGCTCTCCCCAGCTGGAGCTGCTCTCTGCTAGGTCCTGAGCTCCATCTGGAGCCCTGTTTCTGTGTGTGTGTGTGTGTGTGTGTGTGTGTGTGTGTGTGTGTGTGGTGTGTGCATGATTTTGTCTTCAGTTGGGTGCCAGGAAGCCAGATAGGTATATGTCTGTTGTTCATTCACCACACGGACCTCATAAGGTCAGCTGTCCATCAACTGCTAACTCATATGGGGCAGAGGCTCATCTGTCTGTCATCAGTCCCTGTCCCTGTCATCTGCATGCCATCTTTAGCACTGAAACTAACTTTAATCACCTGCTGATCTCTTAGCTCTTTTTCTCCCTCTGCGTTATGATATTTATGAATGAAACAAAGAGTTGGCTGACATTAAACATGGCTACCGGTCTGATACGTACATTATCAAGGTGCTTCCATTCCTCTGCCCACTCTCGATCTGTAAGACGGTGGTCGATCACCTCCTCTTGGCGAGCTCCATGCACCGCTGCAACAAAAACACAGGACAGATCTCTGTTAGACTCATATGCAGTGCAGTTTACAGAACACTGTGTTGTTGACTCAGTAATACAGTACAGCAGTCCACAGTGGATACTTAACTACCTATGGGCAAAACTGAGTGTTTAACAAAGGGTAGCTTGGCTTCTCTATGAATGCATCTAATTTTATGGAAACCCGAACCAAACCCTCACCTACTTTCTAACCCTAAACTCAGTGTGACTGACTGCGAGCAACCTTGTGCCACCTTACGTTATCAAATCACAGCTCTCAAGTGGTTAACCTACACGTCTGGTATATCTATATTTTTTTAGTTGCTTTGGTTCTGCACTCAAGAACAAACTGCTTCAATGACCTGGAATTTTCTTTTATAATTAATATTAATATTGAAATAATTTCAAATTTTATAATTGTATCCCTATAATAAAACAAATATGTTTTGCATTTTCTCAGATTTGTGATTAGTAACTGTGTATGTCTATGTTTGTGGTTTCTGTCTGTGGGATGAATGAATTGCATTTTGTTTTATTTCATTTATTACATTCCTCTTCTTCGACATGTTACTTGTTGCTGTATGCGTTCTAATGTAAAGCACACTGAGGTGATGTAAAATGAAACATGCTATACAATAATTTCCTTCGTAATACACTCTCACAAGACTGTCCAAATTAAGCATGACCACAACAACTTCATGCTATATGTCAAGAGACTTAAACACCATACAGCATCAAATCCACAATACAATTTTTTTTATTTCAAATCTTTTAACAACGTAACTAGAAGGAGGCATTCAGGTGCCAATACTGTCGCCTCATGTCAAATCAATGAAACTAAGTGAGGCTAAGAATTCATCTCTTTCCTTTTGGGAAAAACAGAAGGAAGGCATATATGGTTGCCACAGTTGTAGCACATGGGCATGTATGGCTGTGGGCTTTATATAGCCACACTGCCACAAGGATTATCACACTGGACTGACAACTGGCCTTTGTTCTTCTTATACACCCCACTGACATATACACAAGCCCACTCAGTCTTGACCATATCAACTGTGGAGTATGTGACTGCAGCTTTATCTAACCATGCAAATGCTTTGCAGCTGTTCTACCTGTCTGCCGGTGCCTGTCTCGGGCGTCACGGTGTTCATTGTGTCTGTAAGCATCTCTATATTGGTGCGCCAGGGCCATGTCTTCTAAGCGATAGTGCTGGGGTCCCACTTGGGGGTTGGGTGGGTGGGGCAGGCCGTTGGGAGGGTGTGTGGGGAGGCCATTAGGAGGTGGATGAGCAGGAAGACCCGTGCTGGGGCTGAAGCGTTGACTAGGGCTGATGGTGCAGGGCCTCTTAGCTAGGTGCTCTGGGTGCAACCCTTCTCTCTCTGAGCTGTCTTTGGTCCTGTGGAGGAAGGCAGGGGAGTGGATTAAAACATGATTGAAAATTAAAATACTCAGCTGCTTCTACATATTATTACTAGATTTAAAAAGATTTAGAAATGAATTGTGCCACAGTTTACATTGATACGAATAAATGTAGAAGCCAACAAATTCAATATCCTTCAAAGAATGTTTTTCAAACTGACAATTATGGCAGTAGAATATGTCAGCACCACACACTGAACAGTACACAGCATAAAAAGCAGACCCAATGCAAAATACTGTGTTAACGAAGACAGGAAACATCCAATACCGAATTTAAAATCATGAGATGACAGCTGAACTGGTTGTTTTTCCAGCAGTGGGACGTGTAGTATATGTGTCGTATACAACATGATCTACAACATGACAGATCTTTGTTGTGTTTATTATTATTCCACAAATGTCCATCCAAGAATAGATTCAGCTGGACCAGTCAGAGATTGTTTTGATGCTAATGTGACTACACTCAATTACAAAAAGAATCTGCAACCGCATGATTCATTTCTCACCTCAGTTTTATTCATAAACTCGTTTTTGACACCACGTTAATGTGTGAAGGAAGAGAATTACATTTGTGCAGCCTACTTAATCTTCCTCCCGCTAGTCCATTCAGACCACAATGAGTAATGTGAAAACCAGATGGTTTTGCCAGGCTGAATATCCAGTGCCAGGGTATTACTTCATATTTCAGGAAAACATGCCCCAGCAAGGACCTTAACGCCCTTAACATCAGACCAAGAGGCAAACAAATAGACAGATGTGAGTCATTTCCTGATGTCTAATTGTATTTGTGATGAGCTAGTATTGCCTATATTACTTATTATAGTATCTGAAATACTGTAACCACTTAAGGTGACAGTAATCCTAAATTATGATGCATGATTATTAAAAGAAAACTCAGAAGTATGAATTAACAGCAGTTCTCTAATTTTAAACAAAAAAGAAAAAAATGAAAGAGTCAAAATCTGTCCTTAACTATGTCTCCAGATGCAACAAGAACTTTGAAACGCTGCGATATGATGTAGTGATGTAAGCATGATGTGATGTGACTATTTGCTCTGAGAAAAAGGAGTGCCACGGCGAAAAGATTATCTGTCAAATGACAAATCACAGTTTACCATAAACTGTCGTAATAATTTATTTTTCAAAGATTAAAACATCTGGTGTTGTTGACTGTACCTGTTTGAGGAGGCTTGAGCAAGAAACACAATCTCGTTTTCGAAAGTTCAACAACTCCCACACGGTGTGTGCAAACACACAAGCACGTGTGTCTGTGTATCCCTGCTGAGATCTGCTTATTGTTCAGTTACAGTAAGGCCGCAGCTTTCGCACAGCTGTACGCCATATGTATCAAACAAAGCCAAGTCCAACTGTACACTCCGCGTCTCAAGCTCTTAATCTGAATATCCCTCAGCCTACTCTTAGATTGCAAGTATTTCTCCCTCTTCCTCCCACTCTGCGCTCAGGCTTAAGGGGCAATATGGGCTGAATGCTGTGTGTTTGGCAGATGTTTAGTGACACTCATTTGTGTCTGTGTACTTTAACTGTGTGTGTGTGTGTGTGTGTGTGTGTTTATCTGTGTGAGCGAGGTTGTGTTTTTGAGCCATCTGGACAGTTTAAATGGGAGTGTTGATATTAATCTTTTTAGCTGGATGGCAATAGCCAGGCATTCGGATGGAAATCACTCCTTATCATCCTGGGGATCAAAGGCGAATAAATGAAACGCTGGCTTGTGTAGATGATATGTATTTATATGTGTATGTGTTTCTGTATATGTGTGTGTGTGTGTGTGTGTGTGTATGTGTATGTGTTTCTGTATATGTGTGTGTGTGTGTGTGTGTGTGCTCATTCTCGGTTATTCATGTGTATATATTTGTGCATGTCAGCTATACTCACACACATCCCTGGCTCTAGTATCTGACAAATCAGAGGGACAGCTGGCACAACATAGGCCCTGCCCCAGCTTGACCCCTCCCCCGCCCCTCAACCCCAGCCCAGGCTGCTGTGTATAAGCCAGAGGTTGGGAGGCGGAGGTGTGCGGATTACAGAGGGATTGCACGTTCTGCTCCAACCCCTAGTTCCATCCACACCCCCACACCCCCCCCTCACCCTCCATCCCCCTCCACCCCCCACCCCCCACTCAGGATGTGCTCAGTGTTATGGTCAGCACATCACCATCTGGACACATCCCTGACATATGGACAGCTGCTGGGAGCCTGCAGGTCAGGCAGTCGGAGAGAGCGAGAGGGAGAGAAATTGGTGAAGAAGAGATGAGAAAAGGACAATAATGCCAGTAAAAGAAGAAGATACAAAAGGGACAAAAGGGAAATGCCTGTTAATTCTCTCATGTGTCATCTTCTTAGCTGGGTGAATAAAGGAGCGCACCGGGACAATATGGGACAATAGTAAAATCATGGCTCACTGTTGGTCTTTTTCTCTGTCTTTGGGTTGTACTTCACTCCCTCCTCTCTTCTCTGCCTTTCTCTCTCTTCTGCTTCTCAATCTCTCTCTTTATTTTCATACTCTACATTTATCTCAACCCTCCCTCCCGGACAGCTGGCAGAGCCAGCCTAGCATCAGGGCTGTCCAGACTTCCGCCTCCCGCACAGAGGACTCCCCTCCCCTTGTTGCATGGCATTCTGAAATACGCTGAAAAAATTAATTTACAACGCTGTTTCTGTGAGTCTGCCAATGTATGTGGGCCTCTGAAGTCTGTCTGTGTGTGTGTGTGTGTGTGTGTGTTTTCTTGTGTTTATTGGAGAGACGCTACCTGTCAGGGGTCCTTCTCTTGCCGTGCTCATTCATCTCCAGCATAATCTCGGAGGAGTCGAGGGGCGAACTGGCATTGGCGTCCAGGAGAAGCTGCTCGTGTTGGGCCAGATACTGAGCTGGAGTCTGCTTGGCCAACCTGGCACAGTGGAGCAACTCTCTCTGCAGCAGAGGCAGGTTTGCCTTCAGTGGTAAAAAGAGGGAACACCTCTGGATTAGGAATGAAACAAGTTGCAGTAGGAAGGATGAAGGATAAGTGGGTTGAGAGTGAAATGATGCCAGATCAGGGTAAGAAAAAATAAGAATAAGTCAAAACCTATTATTTGGCTGGACTTTGTATGGTCAATGTGCAAAATTGAGGACGTATTTGAAAGCTGTTGTGGAACCACTGTAAAAATAATGACATCATCACATCATATTTGCATTCAGCCTCGTGTCAGCTGATTTCAGCTCTTTGTCCATTTACCTCTCTGCTACTCTCTGTGCTCACATGTACCGTATTTGAATACAGCCAAATTCCAATTGAAGCTGTTCTTATTTACACATTTTTAAGTTTCTGTTGTCAGACAACAGAACAAGTTTGAAATAGTGACTGAAATGTGGCCTATTAAGAAAGCCAATGGGGAAACTCCAACTCAGTCACGTGGCTTTCAGCTGACCAATGGTGGAACTTTGATTCAGTCAGTCAGTCAGTCACAGACATTCATGATTATAGGGCTGGCCCTGCTATTGTAGTCCAGCTGCAAAGAAAGTGATAGATGAAGAGACAGGATGAGATAAGACAGGTCCCCTGACACATTCCTCTGCCATGTGTCTCTCCTTCTCTCCGGGGTGTACTGGTGTGTATTTTGTATGTGTGTGTGTGTGTGTGTGTGTGTGTGTGTGTGTGTGTGTCTGTATGTGTGCATAACAGTGCTGTCAAATAGGTCTCTCAGACCTGTCTGGTTGATATAACACAGCCATTGCTGCAATGTCCCAGATGCAGAGGATCATTGCACAGCAGGAGGTCTGACACACACACACACACACACACACCACTTTTAAAACACATTCACATATCCTACCATTTTTCATAATAGTGCAAGTGCAGTGTGCACAGTATACAGCCATAGGTTTCTGATCCAGAGGAGGTTTCCCTCCCTGCCTCTCTATGAACCCATTCTGAGGCAGAATAGGGAGGATCACAGAGGACAGGAAAACATAACTGCATACAAACTAACACGCAGTCCTGAACACTGGCCATATGGACAGGGGCAGTAAACTATGCTCTTGTCAACTGGATACATCAGGTTTGATTTATCTTACATAAAATCTGTACATTTAGACACTTACCTTCAGGAAGGGAATGACGAATGGCCTCAGAGGGAAGTTGGTGGCCTCATGAAGTTTGGAGTGAAACTCTTCAATAGTGAGGGTGGAGTTCTGTCAAAGACAACACAAAGAGCAAGTTATGTGTGTGTAGACACACAAGTTATAGCATAAATGTTATCACACTTTCTTCCAGAGCCATCAAATCAGAATTTACCACAAGCCCCAACACAAGGCTGCGCACTCTCTCTCCGATCTCAGGCGATATGTCGTTGCCAAACTGCTGCAGCGTGGTGAGGAAGCGCTTCAGCTTGCAGAGTTGCCGGGCACCACAAGCTGGCGGGAGCTGCTGGTTGGACAGTGAGGCCGTTGAAGACATGGCTGGCCCGTTACTGAAGCCGTTAGGAGTGGATGGAGCGCCGTTCAGCGATGTAGGAGAGTGGCTGCTCCCATTCAGCACTGCAGATAAAGAGACAGAAGGAAGAGACGATGTGAAATGGGTCAGTATGGCGGTGCCTGGGGGGCATCTGTCAGATCTGGGGGCACGATGAGGGGAGAAGCACTGACATCCTGCTGAGAGAGGGGTGTGTGGGTCAGATTAAATATGAGTAAAGCACACAATAGACTCAACTTTTACACCTTGCCAACAGTCGATGACAGTCGATGATGACTACATGTTGTGCTGTTTCCTGCCAGTTTGAGTGAGCGCTGTGAGCGCGTGTGTGTTTGTGTGTGTGTTTGCAGTAACTTCAGCTGTCTCACAAGTGGTACATTTGACCCCTTCCACCACTCCACCCCCGTGCCCCCATATCAGTCTCTTCCATCCTGCTCCTCACCCTCACCCCCTCACTCACTCACTAGGACACAACTATAAGAGGAACTTGTTAAAGAGGTGCCAAAAATAGTCCTGTGGACCATGTTACTTTTATTCCAGTAGCAGGTGTGTAGCCAAATCTGGACCTGCACCTGTCCACCAGCTGAAAGTAGATTTGCAGCTTTAAGGTTCAGAATAGACACAGAACTCACATACACATACACATACACATACACATACACATACACATACACATATATAATCACTCACATATTCTCCGAATGCAGGCACAAACAAACTCACAAATACACAGGAGCTCTCTCTCTCTCTCTCTCTCTCTCTCTCTCTCTCTCTCACACACACACACACACACACACACACACACAAAAAAACACGTTTGACCTTACTCCTGTTTTCATATTTTCATTTCCTACCCAGATGACTCAAAATAAATGCAAAAAACATTGTCAGTCTAAGATAGGATTTATGAAATCTCTCTTGTCTCTCATAATTGTAATCTTATTTTAGAATTATGCATTTGCATGCATTAGATCTGTGTAGCAGCAGCAACTTAATCTTTTCAAAATGTATTTGCAGGCGTCCCCAGTGAGCCACTGTAGACTGTAACGCTATATCTCGCCATCATACTTCAAAACAAGACTATATACAGTTCAGTTGTTCAGTAGTCTAGTTGCTGTGGTTCCTCACCGGCGTGTTTGTTGCTCTAATCTGTGGGTCGAGGGCCTGAACTCATAAGGACTAACCCATGTGATCCTAACAGGCAGCGCTTGTGCTCTGGCTTTAGAGAGAGGGAGAGGTGCAAGGAGAGAGCTACACTGCTGACCGCCTGCCACAACAGGTGAAACAACATGGCCTGTCATTGCTATATAGGGAAGAAAGTAGTCTACACACCGCAACACCACCCTGGCTGATGTCCCCTGTATCCACCGCCGCCTGACCAGCTGGTAAACAACATAGACACACTCACACATGCACTCAAAGACACTTGTCCCACCAGCAAGGGCATTCTGCGCACCAAAAGGCACTCACAATCACACACACCGAAAGATGCCTGCAGAGACACACACCTGACACACACATGACATCAACACTTGTTCACCCGAACAGGGAAGAAACACATATTTGGAATTTCTCCTCATGTAAAGTGTTGGTGACAGTTGACTTAAGAGGGACAAATGTAGATGGCCTCTGAGGTATTGCAAATGTGTAAAATGTTACTCTTTACAGATTGATGGTTGAATAATTTTATTCTAATCAGTGGTCTTAACTGCACAAGGTGAAATACCGTTGTAACAAGAGTAGCGTGCCCGCGACTTTTACTTTGAGACAAAATTTAGATCCATATTTTGGGGCATTTTTGCTTTTATTTGGCAGTGGACAGACAAACAAACTGAGAGAGACAGGGAATGGCATGCAACAAAGGTCCAACTGGGATCAAACTGTAAACTTTGAAAACACAGTATATGATATGCATCTTAACATCTAGGCCACTGTTTGCTCCAATTTAGCGCAGTTTTAACTAATGGACATCAAAATGGCATTTGACCTAAAAATGACAAAATCTAGGCTAAGTTTTGCATGTCAGATCTGCAGAGAAACATTATTTGCAGTGCTGTAGATACGAGCTCACATAACTATGTCTATCTTCCTCAATGCTTACTCTCGAAATGAAGAGTTAGAGCTGTTCCAGTGCTGGTTTGCTGGTCCAGCATCTATCCCAGCTCACTGTTTTAACTGCCTGCTGACGTGACGTATCAACACAAAAGGATCATCTTCAAGTCAAAGACAAGACACAACTCACAGCATGTAAGATGAACAATTAAACAGCGAAATAGTAAAAAAATTAAAGTAAAGGTAAAAATAATACTGACCGTAAATGAACATTTCATAGTACAAAGTTTGACTTCAAGTGTCATTAATTTCAGAAAATAAGCAAAAATGGGAAGGATCCTTACTTGATTTACTGGTGGTGGGGGTGAATGAAGCGCTGCGATTGGTTGCTTGGCTGACAGCCGGGGGTGGTGGAGGCATGGTGGGTGGGGTGGACCTGGGCTGGGTTTTCACATCCGCAGGTGAATCTGGCATTGTTCCAACCTTCTGCACTCTGCTACCTGAGATATGAAGGAAGAATAAGAAAGACAGTCATCATCATGGAGCTCCAGTATGTAAAAAAAAAAAAATCATACTTTCAAAGTGGAGACAGCTGGTTAAGGAGGAGAGCACTGACATTTTCACCTGGGAACCATCGATTGTTTCCTTAAACCAAAAGCCCCATAAAAAGAAGCAAAACAAATCAATGCGGAGGGTGGAAATGAATCCAAACTTGTATTGTGTTGGAGATTCATGGGCCTGGGAGACATACAGTAACACCTGCTCACTCGCTCAGCTGCTGCTGACTGAAATCCCCCCTTCTCCTCCCTCTCTCGCTCTCCTTCACACATACATACTCCATGTAGCTCTGACATCCCAATCAGTGCCCCTCCACTCTAACCTCCAACCCCCAGACACACACAGACACACACACACAAATACACATGAACATGCACGCACTCCTCCCCGCCTGTCCTCTCTCGTCCCCTAGTTCAGACAGCCGGCTTGACAGCCAGTGACAAGTGCAGCTGGATCTGCTGCTGTCCATCACCGTGGACTGGCTTTCAGCAGAGCTTCGTCCTACTACCGGAGGCTCCACTGTTCTCTGCCAGACACCCCTGCCAGGACCAAACAAGGCAAGGCTAGGCTCTGTATCGTGAAGGGAATGGATGGTACAGCAAGGGGCATGAGAAGAAAAATGACCAAGGGCGGATGTGCCATAGGCGCAAACATGTGCAAGGACTGCATCTTCCACAAAAAACACTATCGTGCACAAAACTGTATTCAATACAGTACATATACTATATACATAAGCAGGTTTATCATTTGGTGATGTAGCTGCAGAGTGTTGACTGTCCTTCTGTCTATGTGTCCATCTGTCAATGCAACTGCTGGAACCAGATCCTTGTGCAATGTAAACCTGAGCTGAGAGGCTGACTTTTGCACCCTGTGAGGAGATAGCTCTTAAATGTGTGTACATGTGCGACTGGCAGAGAGTGTAATAAATTTGCACTATACAATGAGAGACAATGAAATCAATATGCAGCACAGTTCATGCATCAGTGCAGAAATGTGTGCCTTTCCATTCAAGCACTACACAACTTTATTATGTAGAGTGCACATGTGCATACATAATGGAAGAGTAAGGAGAGAGGGCCATCTTCTATACTCTGCCAAGGCAGATGTAAACCACATTGTTGAATTTATGTGGCATTCATTGGTTCTTAATAACTCTCAAAGGATTCTCTCTCTCCCTTTTGTTTTTCCTTTTCTCTCTTTTGGCTGCTTTTTAATGTACCGCAGGAGAAATCTAATAAAATAATTTACTTCAGAAACTTAGTAGCCGGTGATAATCTCTCATACTTCCATGAATTAAAGAAAAAGTAGAAAACTTCCACACCACTCTAGCTTTGATAAATCTTTACCCTGATTTGAAATCCTGTTTACAGCTGCAGTGTTCATATACTGTAGTCACCAACTAACATATTAAATCACTGTCACATTAATGTGCTTTTCATTTCTCTTCTCCCATGAGCCAACTATGAATCCAATGTTTTCCTCCACAAAACTCCTGCCTCAGTTGGCCTCAGTCCTTGGTGTTAGCCCATTTCTCAGAGCTTGCGTAGAGGCGTTCAACAGCTGGTGTCTGTATTTAAAGAGTGCCACTCTGGAGTGTGCTGTATGAGGCCCATTGACACAGTGATCCTCAAGAACACAAGGGGCACTCTGCTGTTTGCCCCATGCCAGACGCTCTGAACATAAACACACAAGGTTGTAGATAGAGGCAGACGGATCCTGCTGGTATAAATAGATGCAGCCATTCTGCATCTATACAGCCTTAAACACACAAACAAGCTCCCCGTGCTACTGAATTGGAGGGCTGCTTCCTGTAGAGAGGCAGCCATATGTTTTCAGTAAACCTCTTTGATCAAATTTTACTGTGCCACCGTATGCAGTGTCTACTGTAGGACATTCATACAGCATTCATCTAAATGAAAAATATCACAACAAGCATAACACACACCAACTGTAAGTACTTTTCTAGAATGTAGCTTTGTCCTTTTGTCCCCATATTGACAAGTATGAAGCTACAGCTTTATTCAAATGAACGAGAGCAGAAAAGATCAGGAGGGTGACATTAAATTAAAATGCTTTGTGACTTTCTCTTGCAGAGCGCAACTGTGCAGAGAGGAGAGCAGAGGAGAGGAGAGGAGAGGAGTGGAGAGGAGAGCAAAGGAGAGGAGAGGAGAGCAGAGGAGAGGAGAGGAGAGGAGAGGAGAGGAGAGGAGAGGAGATGGGGACCGCCCTGTCTGTCTGTCTGTCTGTCTGTCTGTCTGCTCCCACCGTGGGATTATAGACAGCTGTTTAATCTGACCAGCTACAGGGACAGGGCACACACATACGCACCATGCTCTGGATTTCACTTTTAATACATTAGGAAGTCTGCTAGGTCTGCAACCCCATCTGTGGCCATCTGTCCTCCCATTGTGTTTTGTGCTGAAGGACAACACACTCATGCCGAAAGAAGTATAAAAAGAGAGATTGGTATACCAGTTAAAGCAGACCTGTGGTTAAAGGTTTATGTCTGGACCATGCTCCTGTCTGCAAGCTGATCTATTTCCCCCTACAGGTTTTTATCTGAGTCTCTGAGAGGAGCCACTTTGTGATCAATACAGCTGAGAATAGATCTGCTCAGGATACAGATAAGTTGCCGTCTGTCCCAAACACTCACTACTGAATATTATGCTGAAAATAAAACAAGATGATACAATCGTTACCTACCTCTCTGCTGCTGTCTCTGTCTGTCTCTGTTTCTCTGACTCTCCGAACAGCTGTATGTCTGCACGTTTGACGTAATCAGGGCTAAAAGATTGCTCACCAAAGAGTCTGCCGTCTGAGTTCTAAAAATGTTCTCTGTCTTATACTCTCCCCTCGTGCAATGATGAAACAAAATGAAAAACAATTCACAGTGAGACACACAAAACCAAATATCATGTACTGTACAGCACACACACACACACACAGTGCAGTGGTTTGTCTAACTTTCTAAAGTCATTTTGGGGTCTCATTATAGCTTTAAAGATATATACCTTCATTAAAGCCCCTCAACACAAACACATAGACACACTAAAATACCAGCTTGTACTGACAAGCCATTGGAAGGCCATTCAGATGCTGGTAGGGAATTTTAGTCTAATTTCACATTGGCACATGTCTGTGCGTTGACTGTATGCATATCTGTGTGTGTGTGTAAGTGAATGTGTGTTTGTGCTTTCACTGGAAATACAGCTGCAACTAATTTAGCTTTAGCTAACCACTGCAGAACAGTCCCCTTAAATCCCCCCTGTCTATTCAATCTTGCGCACTCCACAGAGGCTCTTGCCAGTGACCACATAGCCTTAAAACTCTCCCTCTGTCTCTCGCTCCTTACATCCCTCCTTTGCTCCCTCCCTCCCGCTGTAATTCCCCCAGTCTCCAGGAATGCTGTTGTTTTTAATTTCTCCCAGCTGCTCTGGCTGCCTGCCCAGCCGCCTGCCTTCCCACATCTGTTCCCTATCAGGCCGCTGAGGAGTCCACACAAACAGAGCCTGAGCCCCTGGCCCCCCAGCCCCCCACCAGGCCTTCATATCAAAACATGGGGCTTGTAGCCCTGTGCCTTGCACTGAAGACCTAGGGATACAGCACCTACAGCACCCTCCACTCTCATACTACCAGCCCAAATCCCATTCAAAAGAAAGAGACCGCTGACATCTGTAGCACAAGAGTCAGCTTCCTGTGCCCCAGAGCAATCTACAAAAACAGCACATTTTCTTTCTGTTTGCCAACTACTTCTATATTTTCATATATGCCTTGTTATCAGTTTGAGGGCTGAACTATGTCACAGGTAACATAGAGAGTGTGTGTTTGTGTGTGTGTGTGTGCGTGTGTGTGTGTGTGTGTGTGTGTCTGCGTGTGTGTCTGTGTTTGTGTGTCAGCGCACAGGCTGCTTCTGCAGACAGATCCCAGACTCCACTTCATCTTAAACTGATTTAGAGCTCAGAGGCTTTAAAGCCCTCACTAATGACAGGGTGGGAGACAGGCCTGTACAGCGCACACGCGCGCACACACACACACACACACACACACACACACACACACACACAAATAGACACACAGATGCATGCATACATGCTCACAAATTTGCAGCATGTATACGCTGTGGACACAAACACATATTTCTGCCTATGTTACTTGAGAATCTCTGTGATAGTGCACATGCAGTGCCGGCTGAACAAACACGTTGAACAAAAAACAAACGTGGGGGTGGGGCTGCTTCTCCTTAATAAGCACTGACAAAAGCCATACTGTCTTTGATCAGATTACCAAGAGCAAATCTTTTAAAGTTTTTTTTTTTTTTTTGGCTTTTTTGGCTTTATTTTGATAGTCATAGTGAGAGAAAGGGGGGATGACATGCAACAAAGGGCCACAGGTCAGCCTGAAACCCAGGCCACTGCAGTTAGGACTAAGCCTTTATGGTACATGCTCTACCAGGTGAGTCACTGGGGCACCCCACCTAGAGCAAATCTTTGATAGTCACCAGTTTTTCCAAGTCAAAAGCTTTGCCCTTTTTGAATGGGTAAACTGGCAAGGATAACTTGAGGACAAGCAGGAAGTAAGGATGGATTAAAGACAATTTATCCAGGGCCAGAGGTGCTAAGGGTAAAGGAGTTGTATTTCTGCCTCTCTGAGCTGCAGGGATCTGTCATACAGTGCTTATATCTGTGAGAGCTGTTATTGATGTAATTGTATTGAAGTTCTAGCGACCATCTGTTCTCCTTTGGGAGGGCCTGGCTCCTCTCGTCGGCAGTGAAGTGGTTATGTGCAGCATATCACTGCTGCAGACGTGCTCACAGAGAAAAAACTTCCTTTTCAGATTTTCCCAACGGCTGCTAATAAAATCCAGATGCTAGACTGGAGCTGTTTCTGCCTGGGTCCCTCACGATCCCTCCTCCTCCTCCTCTCCTCCCTCTCCATCTTCTGTCCTTCTACATCTCTTCTCTCAGTGCCCCTCTTCCTCCCTCTCCCCCGTCGTCTACATTGCTAATCATTTATTCTGCTCTTTTCATCTACCTCTCCCCCTTCTCTCCCTCCCTCCTCCTCCATCCATCCTCTGCTCCCTCTTTCTCTCCAGCCACTAGCACAGAGCCATTCCTAAATAAAGGAAAGAATTTGTGACATTCAGCCGAGGCAAACTGTGCCAAGAACAACTCCCAGGCCAGCCAGACACATCTGGAGTGTGTTAGGACAGCACTGGGCACTGGTACCAACACCGGTCCTCCCACCACATATGCACACACAGAGAAAATGGTGACAAATATGGGGCCATAGAAATCATATACAAACTGGGCTGCATATATTTTCACAAAGCTTGTTGTTTTCATCTCACATCGAAAAGTGTAGATATTGTTGCTCGCCAGACAGCCCAGCAGCTGTAGGCACAAATTCTCCGTTGTGCTTTGTTGCACTATATTGTTTACACATCCTCAGCAGCAATAGAATAATACACAGTTTATATCCATAATTGTGCAAGTACATGCCTGCTTGCATGCATTCTGTATATGCATGTGAACTACAATGGAGTGCATACATGTGTGTTGTGTTTCTGATTGCATTTGTGTATGTGTGAGCTTGCATGCATGTGTGAGCGTGCCCTGGATGTGTGTGTATGTGTGTGTGTGTGTGTGTGTGTGTGTGTGGCTCCAGGGTCTCTGTGTGAGAGGAGTTGAACACCTGAACATCAATAACTGTCATGTGGGCCACCTGGGACCCCACAGCCAGCTTGCACCATGGGCACACCGCCATCACCAGCACAGCTGCCACAGAGAGAGAGAGGGAGGGATAGCAGAGATATAGGGAGGAAGTAGGAGGCATGAAAGAGGCACACACATTTGAGGAAGTGACTGTATATGTACATCTGGGAATGGGCCAGAGAGACAGAAAAGGCAGACAGACATGAGCAGAGAGAAGGTTTTACATGTAGCTTCTGCTCTACATGATAAGTCTCCTTTGTTCCCACTCATCTACATCTTCTTTTCCTCGTCCTGTCAGCTGTGTGCTTAATTTTGCCAGCTGAGAGCTCAGCCTCAAGCTGCCACGATCCAACATCAGATAGGACTTTCTTTTATCTTTCCTCCATCAGACATGACATAATTCATCTTAACATCCACTGCTGATACGCTGGCATTAAACAGAGTACTGCTCAAGCCAACAACTTTGCCTGTGTCTTTAACACTTGACCTGCCTAAACCTGACTGGTCCTGTCAGATTTGAGATCCAAGCCATGCCAACCTGAGGCATGAAAATTTTATTTTTATGTTTAAACTATGACTGACACTTAGCAGTTAGCTCACTAGGTAATGCATCACACTGGCTACAATCTGTCTCTTTCCCTCTTCCCACTGAGCATTGCATATCTACATGCAACACATGGCATGAGTGGCTGCAGATGATTGTCACAGCAAGGAAGAGAAAGATGAATCTGTTAATGAATCATATTTGAACGTAACCAGACCTGATTTAGTTTTACAGTTCTGCTGAGACCTGACTGGAGTATGACAGATCCAGCAAAAATATCTGGTTTTGGGTCAGGTAGCAGTCTTGTCAAGAAATCACACTGGGTCACATGCAAATCCTGCTTTTGATTATCTCAACTATGTAGCATTGATTGTTTAAATCAATAACCAGTAACCTCCAATAAGTCTTAAACACATATTTGAATAATAAAAAGAAACATTTGAAAATTGCCTCATATAGGATGTTCACAATGACTGCACTTACATAAATAAGCTCTCCGATCCAAACACCTGCAGCCTCACCCAGCACCAATTAGCTCATCAGGCTTTTAATTACTCTGTTAATTGCATACAGGCGGCATGAAGGGCAGCCTGGGAATAGGGCAAGGGGGGCCTCCTGAGGACCCAGCCTGACAAGCCTGACAAACAAAGAGGAGGTTTTCTACCAACAGCAGCCACAACAGAGTGGCTCTAGAGGCTGGGAGGAGAAGCAAAACACCAGACAATAGGTCCAAGTGCTTCATCAGCAGCGCCGTAGCACCGAGTGATATCACTTCCTGTTCTGATCAGTTAGCCACGGAGGCCAAGACTGTGAAGTGAGTGATGAGTGAGGCTGGGGAAAGCAGAGACATGGAGGAACATAGAGGAGCATAGAGGAGGCCATGTAAAGAGAGTTATGTGCACATCTGTGAGCAGCTACGCTACATCTGGATTAGTTCATATTGGTCACAGGAGGGCGGGGTGGGGGGGCGGGTGGGGTGGTTTGGAAGGTTTGCTGAGAGGAGCAAGCGTGGGAATGTCCCACTATTAAGTTTGGGGCATGTGGGCTTATTGTATTTGTGGGAGAGTTGGGCTGGAGTCTCCACAGAGTGACCTGTCTGTCATAGAGCTCTGCGATAACACAAACATCCTCTAACTGCGCACAGTCTGGACGCACACACCCATTCAAACAGGACCCCAAGGCTGTTAAGATTAAAATTCAGAAATTCTCTACTTGTTTTCTCCGCATGCTATTTGGCATTTATTTCTTCATCCTTAGCAAGAGTCTCTATCTATTGATCCTTCAGTGTATCTGTCTGTCTGTCTGTCTCACCCTCATAACAGATGTCCTCCCTTCAATTTCTTCCAGGAGCAGTGTTTGAGGAGGTGTATCCAGGAAACAGTGGCCAGCGCTCACTTCCTGTGTGACAGGTGTGCGATGGAGGCCTGACAGCTGCTGTCCTGCTCTCTCTTTCCCTCTCTGTATTCCTCTCTCCCGTTTCTCCCTCTTTCCAGCCAGCTGCAGCAGAGAGCAGCTCTGTTTGTTCTTACGTCACCGCTGCTGCCTGCTGATTTATGGAGCACAAAAGACTTAGATTTGACCCTGGCAACACACACACATGCACGTGCGCACGCACACACACACACACACACACACACACATGACAGCAACTGCAGCATCTCTGTCCTTCCTTCTCATAAACCCCAAATCTTTGTAAGTGTCTGTAAGTGTGTTAAACAGTATGTGTGAATTGTGGCTGCCTATTTCTCTCCCCACGTCTCTCTTGCTCCTATGCTTTGTGCACCGTTAAAAACCTGACACTGAGCTGTCACTTACCGCTAAGATAGGAAAACAAACAGCAGATTAGTCATTCTCCTACTTGATGTCATGTATTTCATTTCATTCAGTGTTAAATGTCTGCTCTGTCACTATGGAGCTGTCAGCGCTGACAAAACTGTCTGTAGCCTGAACTGCTCCCTGGTCTGCCAGCACTCTCATACCTCTTCGTTTGGCCTGCAGACACAGTAACAATAGCTTCTGACATTAGCCAGGCATGGGTAGGGTGTTCTGTATTATCCTGCAGGACCCCATAGGTTTCACACATACACACACACACACACACACTGACATGTGCAAACACAAACCACTGGGAAAGTGGAGGGGGGGGGTTGAGGAGGGTGGGGGGGGGGGGGGGGGGGGGGGGGGGGGGGGCGGGAGTGGGGAGGCTATTCATGTGACAGGTTAGAGAGAAGCTTTGACAGTTTCTCCATTTAGCCTACAGCCAGCTCATGCTGGAAGCTGCCGAAATAAATACCAGCTACTCCTCTGGGACGCGAGCCGACTACGGGACGCCGCCACAAAAACAGAGCGAGCGGGAGAAGAAAGAGAGTGACTGCGGTGCCAATAACATGCTGATTATGTGAGCTAATTGGCAAATTAAGACGACCCGCTGTCAAGTCATGCATGGTCAAAGTCAGTGGACGCCAAGCAGAGCCACAATAAAGCAACCGTTCTTTTGTGAATCATGTGAAATTAAAGTGAAATATAAGAAATCCCATCTGAGTATATTAGAGTATTTAATGTCATTTTAAAACAAAAAACTACACTTGATGGTCTTCTTCATCTTCAGTCATTACCAAGACTAAGTTTTACCAAGATTCAAAGTTTTCCACTAAATAAAATGTCAATTACAGTTATTCATAATAAACTGAAGCCAAAACATACAAACACAGTCAGACCTTAGACTGTTAGCAAACCTGTGATTTAACCATCAAAAGATAGTCCTGCACAATGTAGGCTGTTGTATAGTGCAAATGTATAGTCTCTTACATAATCACAACACTCCTGTGTATCTGAAAGCCTACAGAGGTGTGTAATGACTGCTCCTTCAAATGATAACTGAGAGGGCAGGGCATATTACTGATGGAATGACCTCTCTTTGACGTTGTACTTGAGAGACTGAGTGGAGACCATCAAACACCGGCCCTACACCCTGCTGAGGCTCCTGGTGACTTTAAATGCCAGGCAATGACTTGCTCCTCAAAGTGACCACTGCTCTTTGACATATCAAGAAAATCTCTGACCTTCCTCTCTACGCACTTCAAACACCTCTAAAAAGCTAAAATGTCCATTTCCTAGTAAAATTAGTACTTTACACGGGTATTGCTTTTATCTGGAGGGGTAGAATTTGTCTGCATGTGGGTGTGTGTGTGTGTGTGTGTGTGTGTGTAGAGACAGGCAGAGGAAGGAAGGCTGGAGCCAAGATTAAGGTCTGTACAACTAACTGGTAACACAACCACATGGAGTGGCTCAGCTGCCCATTTGAAGAGAGACGGAACCATCTGTGTGGCACAGGATCTGTTTCCAGGAGATAACGGCTTTTTTAATTTCACAAATACTGTAGACGAAGAGAGAGAGAGAGGGTGACGTGCCTTCCTTCCCAATCTCTGCCTGCATGCTCCTCTGTTGCAGAACTTCCCTAGATGTCCAGAGAGGACTGCTTCAGAGTGGAGGCCTTAATAACTTCAGTCTGTGTTCCTTTGTGCTGGTTTACTCCCTGCCTGTGATAAAGGCCTCGGTGTGGGGCAGAAGGAAAGGGAGGGATTCATTATGTCAGGTAGCGGTGGCGATATGAACTTCCCATTTTCTCTGTTGCTCCGACCATTTGGCTTGATTAAAATAGAGCTCAGTGCTACTGTAGATTAGCCCAGCTGTTTCCTGTGTCTGACTCTGATCTGAACACACTTCCTACCATGAAGAAGAGGGGGGGTGGGAGGTGAGAAGGTTGCACAGGGAGAATGGGCCGTGGAAGAGAAGAGGGTCAATAGAAGGTCAGAGGTCAGTGGGCAAGTGAGGAAGGAGAGAAGGAGGTGAAATAGGCACAAGACAAGGAAGGGAGGAGGAGGAAGGGTTTTTTTTTCTTCTTGCCTGTAGCTGTCAGAAATTCAGCCATACTGTACATGTGAATTCACTGATGTTGTGACATTTGTTTGCAATTGCATTTCTTTGCACTGCAAATGTGCCTCCCTTTTGAGATGCATAATTGAGGGTGCAATTTGTCAATGCTGTATATGTTGTAGTAATTTTAGTAAAATGAAAAGTCAATTCAACAAATAATTTCCAGAAATGCTCGACGATAAATGGTGAGTTTTCACCCTTGAATGTCACAGATAAGGTAATTGGAGGATTTCATCTGCTCCGTGCACAATGAACTCTGAAGAAAAGACACCTGATAATTCTAGTGGAAGCAAAACAGTGCTATGACGAGCACTGAAGAAATGGTGAGTATGTGTGTGTTTGTGTGTGTGTGTGTGTGTGTGCTATATGTATGGTGGGAGTCCGTGTGGATATGTGTACATGTAGGGAAGAAAAGAGAGAAAGAGTGATATTTCACACACGCATTTGGGGTTTTACTTGGCCTCCACCCTGAGCTCTGCTCCCACGCTGTGGCGTCGGCAGGCCAGCCATCCAGAGAGTGTGTTTCTCATTCCATCAGATGTTGGGAAGCTGTTCGCTTCTCTGCTCTACTCTCTGACATTCTGCAGCTCCCCAGAGAGGCTGGGCAGTCTTGTCACAGTAATGTCAAACACATGTGGAACAGACCAGGGCACAGCAAACCAACACACACACACACACGCACACACAAGACGGAGCAGGAGTCGGCCAGAGCCACACTGGTCTTTCCCACTATGTATTCGGATAAACAGCAGTGAAACCATAGAGATTCAGCGCCGGGAAAGTCACTCACATCACTCACTCCCATATTTTAGCAAAAACACACAAATTTACACACTGATCTCATTGAACTCACTTTCACTGAGCAATAAGTACACTGTGTCTGTCCTGTGGGCATCGATGCTGCCGTTAATTTGTCATCTTGAACAGAGATATAGCAAAGTCAAGTAATCCTCATAACTCTTTAACACCACAGACCACTTGAGTGGTCTTCCATTGATTCTACCCTCAACACATAGACACAGGGTGGCAACAGTAAGAATACCTCTGTTACTAAAATTGTGGCTTCTCCAGCCCCTGCTGTAGCTGCTTCTTTACTGTGAAACAAACTAAACAGAGGGTGCGCTTTCCCCCTCTTATTTTTAAACAGTCCTTATCTATTGAAGCTTATTGTTCTCACCCTGGAGGCAAGGCTGTGCGAACACATATAAACATCTAATCATGTTCTTGAGTGACAACTTTGTGTCACAGAGAAATGATTTGGAGCACATAAACAACACTTTTGTTGCGTTGATACCTGGAACTGAAATACGATTTCACGCATATCACCTTGTTTTGATTCACTTTTTCTGTAGGGATACAGTGTTATTAATGGTTAATGTCTTTTATGTAGGACCACAGAGCAGTGAGGAAGTCACTCGCATACATACATAATAACAGGAGTTATTGCTCCTTTTCAAAAGGTCACACGATATCAAACATAACGCGCCGTACACTAACTGTTTGACTTACAGGAGGGCCATATATACACAGAGGCACACATAAACACAAACACACCCAGGCCTGATGTCTCTGGCTTGTGTCAGCTACTAGCTTGTCTTGTTTGTGATGGCCCAGGTGTCTGTGCTGTGCTGACCACCTGACCGGCTCGCTGTGCTCGCAGCTCCCGCCCACCCGAGGCCATCTGCTCCACTCATTAATTAGGAGACAGCCAGTTTCACCTGCACTGCCCGCATTTAGTTCACAATAATTAGCACACACACGCACACGCACAAAGCACACTCAACAAGCCCACACACTCATACAGTAAACACATAGGCTGTACCCAGATCAAGTCACAGCATCCACAGAGTCTTTTCACCTGCACCAGATGACACAGACACTGTTAGACTGAGATGATGCAGGATGGTAATGACTTTCACTATCTCCTGCATTTCCTCTGTCAAACGGCTGAAATATAACACACTGATAAGGCATCTCATTAACACTGGCAAAGGCAAGAATCTAAAAAAAAAAAGAAACATTGTGCCTCTGATACCTTGATGGTAAAACATTAGTCATGACGTGCCTCAAATAGCGGCAACAACTCGCTGGACAATAAAACAAGAAACTGTCTGCCGGCCTGCGACTTTGTCTGATGCTGTTTCTACAACAGGTTATCTCGCTTTCTTTTAATCTCCTGTGGTATGTTCTCTTCCGTATATAAAACAGAGGACATCCCATCCCTGCACCTGTGGTACATGGGAACTGAATAAACACTCGGCGGGCTGGGGTCATAATGAATGGCCCTGCCTTTTAAGAGAGCTACTTAATGATGAAGTGGGGACATCTGCCTCAGCAGGCGGCTTGGGTGATGGGGCGGCCAGCGTTTGGAGGGGAAGGAGAGAGGATGAGATGCTCACTTGGTGGTGATGGAGGTATAATGTGCGGTGAGGCAGGGTGTCTGCACTGCGGTTTCACCTCTGCAACCCCCCCCTCCATCCATTGTTTGAGACTATTATCAACTGTTCAATTATTCAGATGGTATTTACCAGGGCCAATTATACAGGGCCATGTCCTGCAGAGAAAATGGCCTGAGTGTTTTACTGTTGCACTCACAGGCGGAAGAGTGCGCTGCTGAGGCTGTTCAAGTCGGGGATGAAGCCTTTGGCTGGACTTGTTTCTTCTCAGGGAGTGTCGCCACAGGCACAGGGGTTGTTATAAATTATACATCATGATTTCAGCTTTTTTTTCTTAGACTCACTTTTAAGTTGTGTTTATTTCCTTTGGTTGCCATAGTATTTCTGTTAACACTTTCTCTACCCTTTTTTTCTTTAATGTCCTCACAGGCTACAGCAATACACATTACACAATACTGCACTCACCAGAAGGGGATGTTTCTGCAAGTTTCTTATTGCTTTGTTCTGCAGGAGTGGACACTGGTGTCTGCGCTGCTGTATCATGGGAAAGGTGGAGAAGCTGTTATGAGGCACCATGGGGTTCAGTTCAGGGTAAATGTCTAAATTTATCCCTTCACACCCATCACCTCCATCCAGACCAGGTGGACACCAAGTTCATGGAGACCAAAGATTTTGTGTCATCACTTTGTCTCAACATCACTTTGATGTGCAGCACAGACTGTTGGGGCAAACACCTCACAGCCCCTAAGTCTCTCTCTCTCTCTCTCTCACTGCATCTCTTTCTTTCTCTCCACCTCAGCTCTCTCACCTTCATGACGCTAAAGTAACAGAACACATCTATTACAAGCAACAATTAAACAGTAAGAAATGAGCTATTTCACTTCCAGAAAACACATTGTTTTCCCTATAAAACCCTCTGAAGACAACTTAATATGTCAAAGAGTGAAACTGAAGTGGACAGAGCTTCAGACATAATGCTGGCCAGAGTCTGAGTTTCAGCTTGGGATATATCAGCGGTCTGGACCCTTAAATATCAAACACTACTTCTACTGTAACAAATGTTCTGAGAAAAGACTATTACAGGACTACTGCAAGCCCTCGATGCATTTAAAATCAATTTACACCAATAGAAAATGCACTCATTTACTACAATACAGGCGAGTTTGCAGGTTGTACTTACTTTGTGAAGGTCGAGGTCAAGCTGAGGTAATTGTAGCGGTGATAATCCACACCAAATAGTTTCTAAAACAGGTTTTATACCGTCTCAATCCTCATTATTTGGAAAAAAAAATGGGATAAAGCCTTTGCCAAATAGTGCGGAAAACTATTCAGGTGTTATTCCCTTTTTGTTTTTTTTGAAATATTGAGAGGAAGGAGAGGCAGAAGCCACAGTCTATCTCAAAAGAAAATGTTTTACTTTCCTTTGGAAGTTCAAAAGGGGTCTTGACTTTCCAGGTTTAATAAATAATGAGGTATTTCTCTTCTCAGTTATATGGACAGAGAAAGAAATAAAATCAAAACCAGGGCTCTTGGATCCTTAAGAACATTGATGTCTTTGGTTTTGCAGTGTTTTTTTTAAAATTATTATTCTTTTAAAACAAACAGCTTCTTGTGTCAACGGTGATGTGACAAAAAAAAAAAAAAATCACAACTAGTCCCAGTCAAGTAAATCCGTTCTCTTGCTCATTTTATCCATCCTAGATAGAAGAAATAAAAGAAAATAAACGCAGTTTCAGCTCCTTTCTGTTAGTTTTGAAGCAGACCAAACTATTAACCGGTTTATATTTTGTTTTTATAAGTCCACAAATCCTCTCGTCTCCCATGTAGGCTAAAAACGCAAAATGATAAAGATGCGGCTCCTCTTGTCTGCAGGGTGCGTCTTTTATTCCCCCTGTGACAACTTTAAAACCCTCTTCTCTAGTTCACAGTTTAGCCACAGTCCGTGTGTCAGGAACAAGTCCGTACACATCCGACGAGATAAATCCGAGAGAAGAAAAAAAAAAAAAAAAAAAAAAAAAAAAAAAAGCACACAGTTTCTTTACAGCCTGTGGACAGGCTACTCTACAACCACGTTTCTCTGTGTGTATGGTCCTTGTCCTCCTCCGACGCGCCGATCCTCCGCCGAGCTCTCTTCAAATGGTGTCAAAAAAATAGTCACTTCTCCCAAAGAAAATCGCGATCAGCAGAGCATGTTTTTAAGTTTCTTCCCCCCGTGGATTCACAATTTGGGGTTTTCGGACTTGTTTTGTCTTCACTGATGAGTGGAGCTGGCGGGCCCACTGTACGCAGTAACCGCAGCTCTCTCCTCCTCCTCCTCTCTCTCTCTGTCCTCGCTGTAGCCTTCTGTCTGCGTTTAAACACCATCTGGAGCTCCTAACCTCCCTCTCTCTCTCTCTCTCTCTCTCCCTCTCTCTCTTTCTCTCTCTCTTCCTCCGCTCTCTCTCCCTCTCGGGTACCATCAGAGACAAGAGCTGCCAGCTATTGTACAGGAATCCTTCCTGAATTAAAGAAGATCCAAATTGAGCAGCACAAAACCGCACATTAGTACAAAAGTATTTAGATTATTCCACAGGCAGCTAAATATACTGAACGACATCCGCATGAACGTCTGTGGAACTTATGGTTTACACTTGATTAAAAATGTCTATTTTTTTTACCATAAAATGCTCAGGACAAGATGTAAATAATATAAATTATCTAAAGGCAGGCTTGTGGCTTACGGATAGATAAATAAATAAAATAACAAAATCAATTTGATCCTGATCAATCATTTCAGAAACCAAGCCAGTCAAATGAAAAAGCAGTAACCTGAGTGAAATACAACAGTTTTACTGTCCCGTTGTCTGCCCGTGGGGGGCGCTGCTTCCTCATCTCAGGGCAAGGAGGACTAGAGGGGCAGAATTGAGTCTATTAGACTCCAGACTTAATTACTTTATTTAACACTTAAAAAAAAACCAAAAAAAAAAAAACCAAGAACATCAATGAATGCAAAATAGTGTCCCTTTCTGAATATGAACTCACAGCAGTAAATACTGCACAGCTTGTAAAATGTACACAGTTTTCTTTGTGTTGTCAGGTGCTGTGATAGTCAGCTGCATGGACTGATGTGAAGATGGAGGACAACGTTTGTCTTCTACAGTAAAAGGCTGTTATCATTAATGTTTCCTTTTATTGACCTGCATGTATTATACACTTCTGCTTCTGGCTGTAATTAGTACCTCATAATGTAGCATAGTATTATCCTATTTTGTATAGAGCATATCTTCAACATTAGTATATTTTATTATTGCTGAATGTTTACATCCTTTTAAATTTACTGTGAATGAATGAATGGATTCTTTTTACAGTGACCATATAACATTAGGCTACAAATGATTATTATTTTATTCACTGATTAATCTGACAATTTTTTTTCCAGAGGTTGATTAATTGTTTAGTCTATTAAATGCCATGAATTAGTTGAGGTGATGATGAAACTAAATGTTTAGTTTGCCAGGCCAACCATCCAAAACCGATTCAATTAACAAACAGAGAAAAGCTGCAAATTCTCTCTTTTGAAAGGCTGCAACATTTTTCTTCATCAAAGACCTGAACCATTAATTGTGTATCAGTCAATTAATTCATTTCTGCTCTACTATGAAAAATAGACTTCTGGCTGACTTTGGTGCATTTGCAGTAATGTTTATTAATGTGCATTACCACTAAATAAACAGACAAATATATGACAGCCAGAAATAGAGAAAGAGACCCATAAAGGCAGGTACATCTAGTTTGTTTATAGTGAGAATCCTCCACCTGTCCACACTGGTCTGTTAGTCCGTCTGCCCCACCCACCTGCCCTCTCTCTCCCTCTGGCGGACACACACATGCCCGCCCACACAGACACACATGCACGCACACACACGCACACACACACACGCACACATAACCATGGAGGGGGACAGAAGACAAAGCTGACACCCTCCTGACCTCTCCTGTGTCTACAGAACAAACAGAACCAGCTTGTAAAGTACACACAGACAGCTGCTCTGCCCCAACTCCAGTCTCACCAGCCTCGCCAGCCTCGAACACAAACGCTGCCTTCATATGGAGCCGGGAGGACTTTTAAAAATCGTTCTGGCACTGATTAAATAATGTGAACGAGCGTGCAGGGGGAAACCCCAGTGCTCTTTGATTGGGACGTGACAGTTTCCTGCACAGCCCATGAGAAGCAATGACTTCAGGTTACCTAAGGTCCAGTGCCAAGGTTTTTGTTCAAACCACAATATGTTCATTTACTCTAAAGGGTCAAACACAAAGACATATACACTCAGTACCAACTTCACACACATAAACAGATACAGAGGCCATTACTAGCTGTGTCTGTCAGGGGCAGAGTGTGTAGTGCACCATGGTGGAAGTATGGTTGTCAAGGAGATGGATGGAGTGTTATTGAAACTCATTCTCTATATTTCTCTTTCTCTCTTTCAGAGTTATGGCCTTAGGCTGTATACATGCAGCATTATGTATGTGTGTATGTGTGTGTGTGTGTGTGTGTGTGTCTCCTTAGTATGTTACTGTAGGTGGCTTATTTGTTTCCTGCACAGAATACTAAAAAAGGGAAGAGGTGTGTGTCTGGGTGGCCTTGAGTGACAGAAAGGTTGGCGATGGGGGTTGCATCCAAAGAAAGGATTCCTGTCAAGGTGACAGCTCCAAGATTGACAGGATGCTATTCAACTCTGGAATGGCGTCAGTCAACCTGTCAGCCTCCCTGTACGACAGCCTCTCACTCCTCTTAATTTTGGCCTTTTGTTGAGCGGTCACTGGGTTAGCTCTGACACTCCATGTGGCCAGCCTGATAAACTGCACAATGAAACACACACAAGGTGGGAACTCTCGATGCCACGATGAACTCTCCATAATACTTGCGACTGGAAGTCCCTTTGATGGCATTAATGACGAAAACCGCTTTGTCTCCTCTTTCTTTCACTCCTCTATCTCCACTGTCAGCTCACAAACCCACCCCCTCACCCTGTTCTGGACTCTATTATGTTGACAGCATCTCCTGGATGGTTGAGCACTCTCTAAGGTGCAGGAACTAGGTTTGTTCATTGTGCTGGTATGGAAATGACTATTTCTGTGCGTGTGTGTTTGCATGTGTCTGTGTGTGTGTGTGTGTGTGTGTGTGTGTGTGCATGTCAGGGTAAAAGCAAGAGAGAAGCAGAGAAGTTTGCGGCATATCCTCCACACACACACACATTGTAAATCCTTTCCTATAGTGGCAGTCACAGGCTAGTGTGTTGAAAGGAGATAAGGTCCTGAGCCGACTGAAAGGAACGCTAGACCCATTATGTTCCTGCGCTCTTCTTTCTTCTCCTA